>NC_137001.1:22408845-22416345 GCF_032717465.1 Coenobita brevimanus | reverse complement strand
CCATCATCCACTCACTTGATGTAGTGCTACCTACTTCTCCTTTCTCCTTTATCATTCTTATTCTGTCTGCCTTCCTCTCTTCCTGTTTCTCCCATCTTTCTTGTCACTTTTTATTACTCTTCGTTCCGTTTCAGGTGGCATTACTTTGAGTGACATTTACAGCGCTGGGTGGTAACCATATAACCAACCCATATGTGTTCCCTACGTGTCAGCAAGTGGGTTGGTGGAGGGTTAGTGCCCCTCCCCGTAAAACACCTAACTCAGAGACAAACATCCACCCCGTACAGGATTATGGCGTCTGGCTATAGATAGATAGATAGATAGATACGTACGGGAAATGGGTGTGTAGCAAGAGGTTTAAATAGCTGCTAGATAGATAGATAGATAAATAGATATTTATTACTTAAGTGGGTGTGTAGCAAGAGGTTATAAATAGGTACTAGATAGATAGATAGATAGATAGATAGATGGATATTACGTAGGTGGGTGTGTAGTAAGAGGTTATAAATAGCTACTAGATAGATAGATAGATAGATAGATAGATATTTTTTACCTAAGTGGGTATGTAGCAAGAGAGGTTTCGTTAAAAGCTGAGATAGATAAATATTAATAGATAAGTGGGTAAATAGCTGCTAAATAGATAAAATAGATAGATATACCTTATGTGTGTAGCAAGAGAAGGTTTATAAATAGCACCCAACCCTAAGATATTTAATTGCATAAGACTGTTTGTATTTCTCTTCCCTTGAGCTATCTTTCTATCTTTTATGAGAGAGAGAGAGAGAGAGAGAGAGAGGCCACCCCTATAAGGAACTAGAAAGGTATGTGAATCCTTGCCGACTGGCTTTGATTCCATGCAACTCTCTCTCTCTCTCTCTCTCTCTCTCTCTCTCTCTCACACACACACACACACACACACACACACACACACACACAACATACTACTGTATACTTTCAACAGTTTCTCTCTCTCTCTCTCTCTCTCTCTCTCACACACACACACACACACACACACACACACACACACACACACACACACACACACACACACACAACTTGCTATACTTTCAACAGTTTCTCTCTCTCTCTCTCTCTCTCTCTCTCTCAAGGAAATTTATATGAGCGAAATCATAACCATTAACAAAGAGATTATACTTAAAAAGACCAAAATAAATCGCTTAAGAAGAGAGCCTACAATACTTCTATTGTAAAAAAGTAAAATAAATCGCTAAGGAAAAGGTGTTAAGGTACGATATCTCCGGATCCAGGTAGATGATGGTGCAATATCAGTTATCGTTTTCTGTAAATATTTTTCTTATCGTTGTTTAGTTACGCAAGATAAATCACTTACAAAAAGGCGTTACGGGACCTGTATTGCTCAACGTCATCTATGATTGTAAATATTTTTGTCTATTGCCGTTTAGATATCACGTTGTTTGGGGTGATTCTCTCTCTCTCTCTCTCTCTCTCTCTCTGTATGTGTGTGTGTGTGTGTGTGTGTGTGAAAGAGAGAGAGAGAGAATGATAGATAGATTGTAATAGATTGATAGATGTTTGAAGAGAATGCATGCAGGTGTATGGAAGAGGAGTAAGGTAATATGAGAAAGAGAGAGAGAGAGAACGATAGATAGATTGGTAATAGATTGATAGATGTTTGAAGAGAATGCATGCAGGTGTAAGGAAGAGGAGTAAGGTAATATGACATGCAGGTGGTCAGACCCCGGCCCCTAGGCAGGAAAAACTGGTGCAGAAGAGAGAGAGAGGGATGGAGGAAAGGTGTGGAGAGAGGGAGGGAGAGGGGAGGAGGAGAGAGAGGAGGACGGCGGAAAGGTGTGGAGAGAGGGAGGGAGTGGGGAGGAAGGGATTGGAGTGAGTGAGAGGGGTGGAGAGGGGACTGGTGTAAGAGACAGAGATGGTGTAAGGAAGAGATTGTGTGTGTGTGTGTGTGTGTGTGTGTGTGAGATTCCTGATGTGAGATAGAGAGCTGGTATAAGAGATAGGGAGGGATGGTGTAGGGAAGAGATTGTGTGTGTGTGTGTGTGTGTGTGTGTGTGTGGGTGTGTGTGTTTGTTTCCATCCTTTAGCATAATGTCAACAAAGTAACGTAAACTAAGCGACCTGCGTAAACCATCCACCTTCGTTAGTTGGCGTATCCTCACGAACCTCATATTTCCAGTAAAGCAGTTCACTCCATCTGGTAGGGTAACAATGACATCAAACTTACCCTTGCAGCACCACTACATCGAGAGAAATAAAAGAGAGGAAAGCATTAACTGAATGAAGATAGATAGATAGATAGATGGATAGACAGATAGATTGATAGACAGATAAATAGGTAGATAGGCACGCAGACAGACAGACAGATAGACAGACATAGATAGACAGAAAGACAAATAGATAAAGAGGTTGATAGACAGACACACACACAAACACACAGACAGACAGATAGGTAGGTTCTATAATATAATAATGCACGCAAACTATAGCCTCTCCAAAATACATCTCTCTCTCTCTCTCTCTCTCTCTCTCTCTCTCTCTCTCTCTCTCTCTCTCTCTCAAGTATTTTATTTTATTGCAGTTTGATGAGTTGAGAGGTATGTGAGGGGAGGGGGGGGTGAGTTAGGGGAAGGGCAGTCAAATGGTGGGTGACAGAGCGACTTGGAGGCGTTTTGTCTGTAGCCACCCTTGGCGGGATTCGGGCGTCAGGCTAAAGATAGATAGATAGTAGTTTGAAGACAGGGTGGGTAGATAGAGTAAGTGACGTGATTGGTGGAGTTATCCCACCGTGAGTTGGCCTGGAAGCCTCTGTCGTATGTCCACTCGCTCCCACGCTCCTCACGCGGGGGGAGGGGGTTGTGGTGACAGGGGGGAGGTGGTGGGGGGCTGTGGTGGCAGGGAGAGAGGGGGAAGTGGAGGGGGGGGCTGTGGTGGTAGGGGGAGGGGGGAATTTGAGCCGTACTGAGTTTGCGGGGTGTACTCTCACAGCCAAACCACACTCCACAACATTTAGATAAGATACAGCATAATATTGCCTATTAACCCTTATCTCCTGTTTGTCTGCTGTTTATCTATCCCGTCTGCTAGATAGATAGACTGCATCACACTGTCTGTTAACTCCTATCTTCTGCCTGTCTGCGTTTTATCTATCCTGTCTGCTTGAAAGATAGACTGCATCACACTATCTATTAACTCCTATCTTCTGCCTGTCTGCTTTTTAACCATCCCGTCTGCTGGATAGATAGACTGCATCACACTATCTATTAACTCCTATCTTCTGCCTATCTGCTTTTTAACCATCCCGTCTGCTGGATAGATAGGCATCATCATAACACTATCTACCAACCCAATCTTCTTTGTCACCATCTTTGCTTTTATCTATCGACCTACTATATTTGTGCTCTGTGCCTCTCAGTCTCGTATCTCTCGTCTCGTAACTTCCCTTTGTGTCTGTCCTACCTTACAATAACCTCAGCTGTGCCTATCTACCACTATCTACTGCCAGACGCCATAATCCCGTAAGGGGTGGCCATTTGACTTTGAGTTAGTTGTTTTACAGGGAGGGGCACTAACCCTCCACCAACCCACTTGTTGACACGTAGGGACCCCGTATGGTTTGGTTATATGGTGGAATTCTCTGTCTGTAATATTTCCGTGTCCCCGTCTTTGTTTTGGGTCTGTCGCACTTTCGTCTTTACCGTAGGCAGTGTCAGGACTATCAACGATCTCTGACTACGCTTTTCTTTATCACCTTCTGTCTGTGTACGGGTCCTGTCCTCCTCTTTGCCATGTGGAGAGGATGGAGGGTGAAAGGCTGACGAAGAGAGTGTATGTGAGTGAGGTGGAGGGGGAAGATGGAGGGGGAGGCCGAGGATGAGATGGAGGGATGGGGTGGAGAGGTATATGAGAGAGGGGTGTGTGAGTTGGGAGCAGGGCAGTGAAATGGCGGGGGACAGGGCGACTTGGAGGCGATTTGTTTGTGGCCACCCCAAACGGGATTGAGGCGTCTGGCAATAGATAGATAGATAGATACTCCGTTCTGTCTGTGGGTACTCACAAAAAGATGAATATTGAAGGATGTTGTGAGGAAGAGAGTGACTGAGAATGAGAGGCGTGTGGCAGGAGGAAGAGAAGGGTGTGAGGAGGAAGGCAAGAGGAAAGGTGTGGGAAGGGGGATGTGTAGTAGGGGAAGGAGGAGAGAGAGAGAGAGATGTAAGTGGTGAGGGATGTGAGAGGAATGTGAGAAAGGGAGGGGTAGGAAGTGAGATGTGTGACAAGAGGAATGGGAGGGTGTGAGAGGGGGAGGAAGGGTGTGGGAAAGGTAGGAAGGAAGGGAGTGAATGACAAGGAGGGTGTGGATGTGGGAAGGAAGGGAGTGCTGGGAACTGACAGGCTTGTGACAGAAGGGAGAGAGAGAGAGAGAGAGAAGGTAGGAAGGAGGGTGTGGGAAGGGAGATAAAAGGGAAGAAGGGAGGGAGAGGAACTGTCAGGGGAAAGAAGAGGGTGTGAGAAATGGAGAGACGAAGGAAGGAAAGTGAGGGAGGGGGATGTGAGGAGGAGGTGGGATGGAGGAGTGTATGGGAGGGCGGAGTGGGGGGAGGGGGGAGGTGGTGGGAACTAATGGAAGGAAGGGGAGGGAGGGGAGGGGAGCCTATGTGGGGGAGGGGTTACAGAAAGGAGGATGGTCTGGGAGGGGAGGGAAAAGAATAGGAATGGAAGAGGGATTTGGGAGAGAGAATGGAAGGGGGGAAGGTGTAAGAATGAGAGAGAGAGAGGGAGAGAGAGAGAGAGAGAGTGACCACAATCCCTCAACCACACCACCACACCCCAAACTGAACTGTGGTTGGTCAGTCCTGAGTGGTCCTGGGAGAGTGAGCACAATAGGGGGAAAGAGCACATAGGGTGGGGGGAGAGGTAGTGACACGGAGGGAGGGGAGAGGAGGGGAGGGAAAGGAGGGTAGGTAAAGTTAGGAAGGTAATTAGGGAAGTAGTATAGTCTGTCTCAGGAAAAACGAATGTAGAATATCGTCTATTTTACTCCAAAGTCACTGTCAAAGGCCGAAGGCATCTGATTTAGCGACCTGTGGGAATACAAGCTGGCCAGGGACAAGGCCTGAGGGCAAGAGGCACACACACACACACACACACACACACACACACACACACACACACACACACACACACACACACACACACACACACACACACACACACACACACACACAATCAATGAATGGGTATAAATGACCCACTATGCTCACAGGTCAATATGAACTGTGGTTCCTGTTTTTGGATGCAACTTTTTTTTTTCTTGTCTCCCTCCTCCCTCCCCCATCTACCCTCTCTCTCTCTCTCTCTCTCTCTCTCTCTCTCTCTCGTGTGTGTGTGTGTGTGTGTGTGTGTGTGTGTGTGTGTGTGTGTGTGTGTGTGTGCAATCATTATCATGACTAATGGTATGGTTTGTATTGGAAAGTAAAGATGAGGAGAAATATTGTGGAATCTATGGCGAATATTGTGGCAGAAGAGTGTAGACATGTATGAAGGTGAACGTTAATTGGCCCACAGGGAATTAATGACCGTTCCACATGCTGACGTCTCGAAGGGACTTCTTAGAGTTGTTCTCAATTTATATATTCCAATGTTTTATTTATTTTATAATACTTATATCACAGTTAAGTTATACTTTGCATTGACATTATTATTCACTACTACAGAACCTTGAGAGAGAGAGAGAGAGAGAGAGAGAGAGAGAGAGAGAGAGAGAGAGAGAGGGGGGGGTTGGTCATTCCCAGGGGACAGGTGGTCACTCCTCACCTCTCTCTCTCTCTATTATCACAAGAAATGCAGTGAGGAAAGTGACACCAGAAAACTGGCAAAAATGTATGGAGCATACGAGAAAGCTAGAACAGGAATATATCAGAAATGACATTGTGCGCAATCACATGGTCGAAGAATTCGTCATTAACGTGGCGAATGATTCCACCAGTGAAGAAGAAGGTTTAGATGAGGGAGACATGAATATCGAGAGAGAGAGAGAGAGAGAGAGAGAGAGAGAGAGAGAGAGATTGTATTTCAAGGGAAATTTTAGAGTATAATGAATATTTATTAAGGAAATGCTACTGTTGATCATTCGATCAGTAAAACTATTGTAAATCAGTTTATGTTTTTCATAACATTTTTTTTTCATAAAGAATAGTAATAAAACAATAAAATAAAATAAAATAATTTTTCTTCATCTTTCATGGCTATTTCACTGGCTTCCTTACCCAACCCCTCCCCACATTCCGACCCGGGCCACTCCCATCCTCCATCCCTCCTCATATGGACCGATATCAGGACACTGACAGATAAATAGAGGCTACACATTGTTTTATTATTTAAGCGTCGTGTGTGTGTGTGTGTGTGTGTGTGTGTGTGTGTGTGTGTGTGTGTGTGTGTGTGTGTGTGTGTGTGTGTGTAGAGGAAAGAAAACGGAAGAGGGAAGGAGGAAGGTCCAGAATCCCGAGGGGACCTCTTAATCCTTCACACGGTCACTCGTGTTCCGATTTTGGCAAAGGCTTTGTAAAATTCTCTCCTTCATGTTTCCTGAGAAAGTAATAGTAGTAATGGTGGTGGTGGTGATAGTAGTCGAAGTAGTAGTAGTAATAATAATAATAATAATAATAATAGTAGTAGTAGCAGTAGTACTGGTGGTGGTGGTGGTGCTAGTAGTCGTAGTAGTAGTAATTATAGTAGTAGTAGTAGTAGTTTTGAGGCGAGGAAAGTGTTAGAGTTAGAATTGGAAGGAAGACGTTAGGAAAGCTGTAAGGAAAAAGTTGGGAGGATTGTTAGAAGGTAGGAAAAGATGTTAGATTATAGAAGTTAGGGAGGTTAGGAAGGAGTAGATAGGAGGATTGTAGGTAGTTAGGAATGTGTTAGGGGGGTTGTTAGGAAAGAAAGGGTTAGGATGGTTGTTAGGAAGGGGAGAGAGTTAGGAGCGTTGTTAGAAGGTAGGAAAAGATGTTACATATTAGAATTAAGGAAGGTTAGGAAGGAGTTAAATATAGGAGGATTGTAGGTGGTTAGGAAAGAGTTAGGGGGTTGTTAGGAAGGAGAAAGAGTTAGAGGGGTTGTTAGGAAGGAGAGAGAGTTAGGAGGGTTGTTAGAAGGGGTTAGGAAGGTTGTAAGGTTAGGAAGGGTGAGTACAAGACGATGAATACCAACCCTATGACAGAGGAAGTAGTTGCATGCCAAGACGAGAGAGAGAGAGGGAGAGAGATAGAAATTAAGGGAGAGAGAGAGAGAGGTAGCAAGTGGTATAAATGAGAGAGAGAGAGAGAGAGAGAGAGAGAGAGAGAGGCATGGGTCCCTAAAATAATAATCAGTCATGGAGATAGCAAGGTAGAATCAGATGGGATGTCTCTCTCTCTCTCTCTCTCTCTCTCAGGCTGCCCTTCCTCCACCTCTTACCTGACAACTTTATCTGTGCTCTCTCTCTCTCTCTGTCTGTCTATCCATGTGTAT
>NC_137001.1:22401345-22403845 GCF_032717465.1 Coenobita brevimanus | reverse complement strand
TCCATACTGAATGCATGCTAGGGGTTGATGAGTAAAGTCTGTCTTGAACTGTACCTTGTCCTAGCCGGAGTTTGAACTTGTGTTGTTTTGAATAGCAGAGAGAAAGGAGAGAGGAAGAGAGGGAAGGAAAGGAAAGAGGAGAGAAATTAAGAGGGGAAGGATAGAAGAGGGATGGGTAGGGAGAAGGGAGGAGAGGAGAGAAGAAGAGAGGAAAGGAAGGGAAAGAGAAGGGAGTGGAAAAGAAAATAGGAAGAGTAGGATAGAAGAGGGATGGGTAGGGGAAGGATGATAGAAAGGAAGACGAGAATGGAGGGGAGAGAAAAAGGAGGAAGGGGAAGAGAGAAGAAGAGAGAGAGAGGAGGGTTAAGAGAGGGATAATGTGATAGAAGAGAAAGGAGGAGAGAAGAAAAGTTTTGTGGAAAGAGAGGAGGCGAGAAGAGAGGAGGACATGGATGAGGGTTGGGTTAGAATAAGAGGGTGACAACTGTTTATATTTGAAGTTAGTGCAATATGAGGTACTGATAGGGGTGGTGAGAGAGAGAGAGAGAGAGAGAGAGAGAGAGAGAGAGAGAGAGAGAGAGAGAGAGAGAGGTGACCAAAAAAAGGGAGGGAGGGAGGGAAAGGGGTGTAAGGGAGAATGAATTAGAGGGAGTTGAATGGACCTGAAGAAAGGAGGGAAGCTAGGGAGGGAGGGAGGAGGGCAGGAAGAAGGTAGGGAGAGAAGGGAGGAAAGGAAGGAGGGTAGGGAGAGAAGGGAGGGAGGAAAGCAACAAGAAGGTAGGGAGAGGAGAGAGGGAGGAAGGCAGCAAGAAGGTAGGGAGAGGAGAGAGGGAGGAAGGCAGCAAGAAGGTAGGGAGAAAAGGGAGGGAAGGAGAGAGGGAGGAGGGCAGCAAGAAGGTAGGGAAAGAAGGGAGGAAAGGAGGGAGTGAGGGAGGAGGGCAGGAAGAAGGTAGGGAGGAAAGGTAGGAATAATGGGAGGAAGGTAGAAAGTGAAGGAAAGGAGGAAGGTAAAATAGGAAGATAGGGAAGAAGGGAGGAAAGACGGAGGGGTAGAGAAGAAGGAAGGGAGGAAAGGAAGGGGGAAGGGAAGATAGGGAGGAAGGAAGGAAATAAGGGAGAGGAGAAGGAAGGAAGGGAGGGGAGGGAAGAGAGAGAGAGAGAGAGAGAGAGAGAGAGACAAGGGGTAGATGGAGGCACCCCTGATGGTTAGTAAACATTGAAGCATGTCCCCCACCACCACAACTACCACCATCACCACGTCTACCATCACTACCACAACTACCACCATCATCACGCCTACCACAACTACCACTTCTACCATTATTACGTACCACAACTACCAACAACTTCTACTACTACCACCATCACAACTAACTGCAAACTACAACTACTGCTACAACTAATACTGCCACCAATATCTCTTCTACCACATCTACCACCACTGCTACCACAACTACCACCATCCCCCTACCACCAGGAGTCCAAATATAGTGGATATGTGAACTGTGAGTGAATGGAGCAATGTATTGGAGGGTATTGCTAGATTGAGTGGATGTGGTGTGGTGAGTGTGGTGTGAGGCAGTGTGGAGGTAGGGAGGAGGATTGGAGGGATGGAGAGAAGCAGGGAGTGTAGGAGTGAGAAGGAGGAGGAGTGGAGAGAAGAGGGGAAGATATAGGAGTGAGGAAGAGGAGGAGGAATGTAGAAGGAGGGGGATTGGAGAGGTGGAGAGAAGAGGGGAAGATATAGGAATGAGGAGGAGGAGGAGGAAGATTGGAGAGAAGAGGGGAAGATATAGGAATGAGGAGGAGGAGGAGGATTGGAGAGAAGAAGGGAAGATATAGGAGTGAGGAGGAGGAGAAATGGAATGGAGAGAGAGAAAGGAGGAGGAATGTAGGAGGAAGATTGGAGAGAAGAGGGGAGGGGGAGAAATGGTTTGGAGAAAGAGAGGAGGAGGAATGAAGGAGTAAAAAGGGGAGGGGAGGAAATGATGATGATGAGGAGGAGGAGGAAAGATGGAAAACGAAGAGGAGGAGGAGGAGGAGTGTAGAGAGAAGTAAAAAGGGAAGAGGGAGAAGAGGAAATGACGGTGGTGATGATGAAGATGATGATGTTGTGAGAAGCAGAAGTGGAGAGGGGAGGAAACTAGAATGATGATGATGATGATGATGATGATGAGGAGGAGGAGGAGGAGGACAAGGAGTGGAGAGAAGAAGAGGAGAAGGGATGGAGAGAAGAGGAAGAGAAGGATTTGCTGGTGGTATTCTATTGAGAAGAGGGACATGTGGAGTGGGGATTAGGAAAGGGTGATGAGAAAAGAGTGGGGGGTTGTGCAAGAGAGAGAGAGAGAGAGAGGTATGGGTATGGATGAAAAATAAAGGAAGGAAGAGAGAAGAAAGAAGGAAGGAAGGACAGAAGAAAGAGGGAAGGAAAGAGAAAAACGAGGAAGAAAAAGGAATGATAGAAGGAAGGAAGAAAGACCGAAGGAAGGCAGACAGACAA
>NC_137001.1:22376345-22398845 GCF_032717465.1 Coenobita brevimanus | reverse complement strand
AGAGTGTGGGATAAGTGTAGTGATGACAGGGGTGAAATGAAAAATTGTATTGTGTAGTGATGATTATTGCCATGAGGTAGGCTAAGTGAGTGTGATGATGATGATGATGAGGAGGAGGAGGAGCTGTGGGTGATGGTGAGTGTGGTGACTGTGATTATGTTGCTTATGATGACGAGTATGGTTGTGGGTGGTGATAATGATGATGATGATGATGAGTGTGGTTATGAAAGGCGAGTGTGATGACAGGTGATGATAATTTGTGGTGATGGGCGGATATACAGACAGCAGGTGTGGTGGTGGTGGAGTGAAAGTGACCAGAAGTGTGGTAGTGAGTGGAGTGGGGATGGTGGTGGGGTAGGGGTAACCAGATGTGTGTGTGTGTGTGTGTGTGTGTGTGTGTGTGTGTGTGTGTGTGTTGGAGACAAGTGGTGTAGACAGTGTGGTGACAGGTGTGGTGAAAGTGTTGTGATGTGTGGTGGTAGTGGTAAGTGTGGTGGTGGTGGTGACAGGTGTAATGAAAGTGTTGTGAGGTGTGGTGGTAGTGGGGTTTATAAGTGTGGCGATGGTGATTTGGTGTGGCTGTGGTGGCTGGTGTGGTAGTGGTGTATACAAGTGTGGTGAAAGTCCTGGAGTCACTTTTCTGAGACACTTAAGGCTTGGAGTGTTGTTGTTAGACGTTGATAAGATAAACTCAGGGTCCCCTGTTTCACCTCACTTATATCCTCACACCACTTTTATACCTTGTTACGTTCACTAGTTTCTCGTAACGTAACTCTGGCCAGGTGTTACGCCAATGTCACACGTGTTACACCCTCCGGCGTCACAATTTAGGCATGCCACACCTGCCACACGCCTCAGGGCATCTGTCACACACTTGTCACACTCTTGGTACCTATTACATTTTGGGTCTGTCACTTGTCACACTTTTCACAGCTGTCACACCCACCATACACCTTAGTCACCTGTCACTCCTCACCCTGGGCTTGCGTTACAGCCGTCACGAGCCTGTCATGCACCTGTCACACACCTGCCACACACCCTGCCACACAATTGTCACATCTGATACACGTTAGCCATGTCACAGCTGTCATACTCTACCTCTCCCACAATTATCACATCTTGGCCATCTGTCGCAGGTGTCATTATGATCTGGGGCACTTGTTACACCTGCATCTCAATCTGATCACCTGACATACTTTCCCTTCCCTTCTCCAGCCTTTCTCCTCCTCTCCCTCCCTTCCCTCCAATTTTCCCTCACTTTCCTTCAAGCTCCTCTGTCTTCTCCCCTCTCTTCTGTTTCTCCCTGTCCTTCCCTACCTTCCTTCCCTCCTCCTTTCTCCCCCTTCCTTCCAGTTTCCTCTGTCTCTCCTCTCCATCTCTCCATTCCTCTCCTCTCTCCCTTTCCTTCCCCTCCCCTCCCTTCCTTCCCTTCCCTTCCATAGCCTCTCTTTCCTCCCTTCTCTCGCATCCATTTCCTCCACTCCCTATCTCCTCAGAGAACACTCCTCTCCTTTCCCTCCTCTCTCCTCTCCTTTCTCTCCCTTCTCTCCTCTCCTCTCCCCTCCTCTCCTTTCTCTCCCTTCTCTCCTCTCCTCTCCCCTCCTCTCCTTTCTCTCCCTTCTCTCCTGTCCTCTCCTTACATCGTTTTTGGAGGTAAATTTTAAGCCCAAACAAGACACGTAAACTTCGTACTCTAAAGCCTCTTATTGTTTACCATCCTGAACTATGTGTGTGTGTGTGTGTGTGTGTGTGTGTGTGTGTGTGTGTGTGTGTGTGTGTGTGTGTGTGTGTGTTCTTACCTAATTGTTCTTACCTAATTGTATCTTTACAGGAATGAGTCAAGCTCGTACTGTCCCGTGTCTTAAACCATATTTATCGTACATATCCTTAAATTTGTGAATTGTTTTGGCACACACTATTTCATTCGGTAGTGCATTCCATTGATCAATTGCTCTGTTTGGGAAACTGAATTTCCTTACGTCTTTATCACCTCTCTTCTTATGCAATTTTGTGTGTGTGTGTGTGTGTGTGTGTGTGTGTGTGTGTGTGTGTGTGTGTGTGTGTGTGTGTAAAACCTCCCAGTGCCTTCCTAAACCATGTGTGTGTGTGTGTGTGTGTGTGTGTGTGTGTGTGTGTGTGTGTGTGTGTGTGTGTGTGTGTGTGTGTGTAAAACCTCCCAGTGCCTTCCTAAACCGTGTGTGTGTGTGTGTGTGTGTGTGTGTGTGTGTAAAACCTCCCAGTGCCTTCCTAAACCGTGTGTGTGTGTGTGTGTGTGTGTGTGTGTGTGTGTGTGTGTGTGTGTGTGTGTGTGTGTGTATGTGTGTAGGCTCATGTGGCACATTAACATACACGTTCCTTTTATACTGTTTTCCCTCCACAGAGCACCGGAAGCCTAACCAACAAAGCCGCAGTAGTTGCATTTTGAACCTTGTGTCCATAAGGGATAAAGGCGAAAATGGAGGGGGGGACTGTGGTGTGGGTTGAGACTTTCCACCATAGCACAGAGCCACAGGGTTGAATTCTAGCGTTTCTGTGTTCGTCTGAGGGAACTGGGCAAATTTTACAAGAATATTTACTTGTGTGTGTAGGAAATTCGATGTACTCTGTGGTAGGAATGAGTCTCCTTGGTTACTAGTGAGTCTCCATTCTTGTAGACTTAGCTGGTAAATGCACTTCTTCGTGACTATTCGTTGGTCAAAGCACCTCTTCGTGACTAGTTTTATTTCTGCTTAGTACATAGGGTTTGTCTTTTGTGGTATTTATGCTGCCATTCTCGTCGCCCACCATCCATTCACCCGATGTAGTTTGGCCTTCATGTGACCAAAGGACGCCTGGTTGTTTAGTGGGTCAGGGCACTCCAGCCTGAAGGGACCCGTAATGGTTTAAAGCCGAGGGGTGGTTAGGGTTTATTGCTCACATAATGCCACTCAGGGGCGGGCGAGGCTGGTAACATTCACCTAACCCCGGCCCTCTACGCTCCTGTCACCTTCAGCCTTAATCTATTGGGGAAAAAAAAAACTTGGGCCTTTGTGTGTGTGTGTGTGTGTGTGTGTGTGTGTGTGTGTGTGTGTGTGTTTTAGTTACACGCGCGTGCATGTCAGGTAAAGGTGTACTCCCGCTCTCCCCTCGCAAGCGCGGGTGTAAATATGGCTGAGCTGCTTTTTAAATACCCTTACTTTGGGCCTGTGCCAAGTACCAATACACGAAATTCATCTGTAAGTTTCTAGTACTGCGCTTCCTCGGGTTTCCCCTCTTTGATACTGGGCTAGTCTTTACATCCTACTTTATTCTACTTAATATTTAATGGGAGATCTATCTTTCTATCTATTGCCAGACGCCTTAATCCCGTAGCTAAGGGGTGGCCACAAACAAATTGCCTCCATGTCGCCCTGTCCCCCGCCATTTCATTGCCCTGCTCCCAGCTCACACCCCCCTCTCTCTCATATACCTCTCCACTCCAACCTACCATCTCATCCTTGACCTCCCCCTTACTACCTCTGCACTCCATCCCTCCATCTCATCCTCGGCCTCCTCCTCCTTACTTACACTTCCTCTTTGTTTACACTTTACGTCCACTTACTACACTTATACCTTTTACTTATATTTAAAAATAATCCACTTAGACTCTCTCCAATACGAAATCTTATACGTAGACTTTATCTTCTCTTCTTAACCTTCATCGTTACTCAAACATTATTGTCTATATTTAATGCTGTAAATTATGTTTAAATTTCTGGCTTCTAAAATAGGATTGGGGAGAGAGATATAGATAGGAGAGGCTTGGGGAGGAGTGTGTGTGTGTGTGTTAGTGTGAGTGTGTGTGTGTGTGTGTGTGTGTGTGTGTGTGTGTGTGTGTGTGTTTGTATGTGGAATTATCGTACACAGAAAGCACTGGTGATGGATGGGTAGGGTGGGGTAGAAGTGTGTGTGTGTGTGTGTGTGTGTGTGTGTGTGTTTGTGGATGTGGAATTATCGTACACAGAAAGCCCTGGTGATGGATGGGTAGGGTGGGGTAGGCGTGTGTGTGTGTAACTAAAGAAAGCACTCATGGTAGTTGAGTAGGGTGGGAGGCTGTGTGTGTGTGTGTGTGTGTGTGTGTGTGAGAGAGAGAGAGAGAGAGAGAGAGAGAGAGTATCATGAAGCTAGAAAATAAATCTTTCTTTTGACTACGTTTCCATACCAAACCAAAACAACAAAAACAATTCTTATCAACATTCACAGACCCTTGACTGTGGTGGTGTGGTGGGTGGTGGTGGTGTGGTGGTGGTGTGTGGTGGGTGGTGTAATGTGGGTGATATGATGGTGGTGGTGCAGTTGTGAGTGGTGGTGCTGTAGGGTCGTGATGGTGGGGTGTGGGTGGTGTGATGTGATGGTGGTGGTGTTGTAGTGTGATGATAGTGACATGAGGTGTGGTGTGATGTGATTGTGGTGTTGTAGTGTGGTGGCAGTGATGTAGTGATGTGGTGTGGTGGTGGTGTAAGCGTGTGAATGTTTACCGTAATGTGACCCCAGTGTTGTAACGTGACCTGACATTCCTAACTCATGAACGATCCTACTCCATCCATAAATATTATATGGTTCTTTTAAAAAATTATATATAGCCATACTTTGTTCAGTTTTGCGTGTTGAGCTAGTGGACGAAATGGAAAATTGTGCTGGGGATGTCTGTGGTGTGTGTGTGTGTGTGTGAGTGTGTGTGTTTGAGGGGGAGAGAGAGAGAGAGAGAGAGAGAGAGAGAGAGAGAGAAAGAGAGTGAGAGAGAGAAAGAGGGGGAAGGGAGGGAGGGAACTTGCATTTGTGTGTGTGTGTGTGTGTGTGTGTGTGTATGAGAGAGAAGGGGGGAGGGGAGGGAGGGGAACTTGTGTGTGTGTGTGTGTGTGTGTGTGTGTGTGTGTGTGAGAGAGAGAGAGAGAGAGAGAGAGAGAGAGAGAGAGAGAGAGAGAGAAAGGGGGGGAGGGGAGGGAGGGAACTTGTATTTGTGTGTGTGTGTGTGTGTGTGTGTGTGTGTGTGTGTGTGTGTGTGTGTGTGTAAGAAAGAACACAAGGACGAAAATCAGTCAGAAACGGAACGCAGAATCAAGACCCATTCATTTTAAGATACCTGAACGCTGCATTTAAGCGATTTATTTTTTTTTAATGCAAGGAAGAAGGAACCAAAGGCCAAGAAGCTCACAAAACTTCCTTCCAAGAAAAAAAATTAAAGTCCATAGGCATTATTTTCGTTATTATTACAAGAGGAAGGTACTTTATAAATTTCTGAAACACATCACCAAAAACTATCAGAATAAAGAGGTCATCCAGGTATTAAATTATTTTGAAATCTAATTAAGGTGTTCTCAGGTGTAGAGGGTAATTACACTACCTGTGGATTACCTGTAGGGCGAGCGAGTGGTAGAATAAGAAGCGTATTGTAATCTTCCGCGCAATGCCACGTTCCAGTTAATGTCACTCTCTCTCTCTCTCTCTCTCTCTCTCTCTCTCTCTCTCTCTCTCTCTCTCTCTCTCTCTCTCTCTCTCTCTCTCTCTCTCTCTCTCTCTATCTGTGTCTGTCTAGCTATCTGTTCATCTATCCATCTATCTACAACCAGACGCCTTAATTCCGTAAAAGGTGGCCACAGACAAATCACCTCCATGTCACCCTGTCCCCTGCCATTTCACTGCCCTCCCCTCAACTTACTCCTCCCCCTTCTCATATACCTTTCTGCTCTATCCCTCCATTTCATCCTCGGTCTTCCCTCCTCCACCTCACTCACATACACTCTCCTAGTTAGTCTCTCACTCTCCATTCCACCCATCTTTCACCCCCTCCCTCATATACCTCTCCTTCCCTCCATCTCATCCTCGGGTCCCCCCCTCTCTCCCCTCTTCCACCTCACTCTCATACACTCCTGGTTAGTCTCTCACTCTCCATCCACCCATCTTTCACTCCCTCGCTCATATACCTTTCCATCCCTCCATCTCATCCTTGGGTCCCCCCCCTCTCTCCCCTCTTCCACCTCACTCATACACTCCTGGTTAGTCTCTCACTCTCCATCCCTCCATCTCATCCTCGGTTCCCCCCTTCTTCCCCGCTCCACCTTACTCACATACACTCCTCGTTAGTCTCTGCATCCTCTCCACATGGCCAAACCGCCTCAGTACCTTAATGTCACACGAGTAATTAAAGAACAGGATCGTAACTTTTTAAACCCTGCCTCTCCTAATGTCACAGTAGAGGTCAGCTATACTCCCTTCACCTTAACTTGGCCCAGATTTTCTTCCTTTTGCTTTTTATTTCACGTAGCACAGTTGTTGAAAAAATGCTGGTCCTCTATAGCCGTTCCCTGCCACTTCTTCGTGACTAGCATCTTTGTGTTAATCTGTTTTCACGACTCAGCATGCAAGATGGAGAGGGGGCGATTTTAGGCCAAGTTAGAGTCAAACGGTGCCGCGGTTCTGTCCTCTTTTCGTAGCACTTCTTCGTGACTAGCATCGTATTCTAGTGTTAATCTATTGTTACAGCTTAGCTTTCAAGATGGAGAGATGACAATTTTAAGCCAAGTTAAAGGGAAATGAGTATAGGAGGTTGTTGTAAAAGTTCTCTCTCTCTCTCTCTCTCTCTCTCTCTTTCACACACACACACACACACACACACACACACACACACACACACCTTGTTAATGTCACCTCATGAACTGAATAACATTAGAGGCGTTGGAAAGGTTAGGAAATTTTGGGTGAGTAGTGAGAGGTGGAGAACAATGATGATGATGATGGTGGTGGTGGTGGTGATGATGATGATGATGATGATGATAGTGGTCTGGACAGTGAGAGAGGAGGAGGAGGAGCAGGAAGGGGAAGAGAGTGATGATGATGATGGTGATGATGATGATGATGTTGTTGGTGATGGTGATGATAATTTTGATGGTGATGATGATGATGATGGTGGTGATGATAATTTTGATGATAATGATGATGACTTTTATCTCCCTTCTACAAGCTGAATGAAATATAAGGTAGAATTTATGAAGTGTGGTGCAGGAGTATAGTGTGGTGAGTGTGATGAGTGTTGTGTGGTGAGGTGGCGTGTGAGACAGGGAGTATGATGTGTGTGGTGTTATGGTGTGGTGTGTGAAGGTTGTAGTGGGTATGGAGTGATGTGTGGTGATAGTGTGGTGTGGTGATAATGTGATGTGGTGATATGGTGTGCTGTAGTGTTGTTGTAGTGTATTGTGTTAATATTATGGTGTTTATGGTGTGTTGTGTTAATATTATGGTGTGTTATGGTGTGCTGTGTTATTGCTATGGTGTGTTCTGACCCCCCCAAGACCTCCTAGGTAAGTTAGTATGGTGATATGGTGTTGGGAATAGTGATTATGGTGAGGTGTATGGTGATGTGTGGCTTCACATTCCAGATATGTACAGCTAGCGAGATTTAGACTGTGTGTGTGTGTGTGTGTGTGTGTGTGTGTGTGTGTGTGTGTGTGTGTGTGTGTGTGTGGAGGTCTAGCTACAATCACCAACGGTCATGCATCACGGTTACCTACTTCAACTAATATTAAACATCTTTCACTCCTGTCAGTGCCACCAACGTGATAATGTCAGGGCTGCCTAGTGTACCAAATGCTCGATCTCTGTTAACTTTGATACTGTACCAGGTGTATGTGTTGCGAACTGTACATCCCTTAGGTCGCGTTTTTATATACTCCCTTTGTTCACCCTTTCTCCCTTTAGGCTAACAGTTACCCTCCCTTTTATTCCTTCAGGGTGTATGATTTGCCTGGGCCGCAGCAACTACTTTCGTTTCAATCACCCTGCCGAAGCTCAGCAGATCAAGGCAATACTTCCCAACACTAGGATCAGCATGGTGCCTGTACACTTCTACCCAGGTCAGTTTAGTACCTGTATTATTCAAGGAGAAAACTTTGAAATGACATACTCAGATCACGTTCTTCATGCAGCACTCATTTAACAGGGTGTATTGGCACGACCCCCTACATTTCTATACAGCCTTCATTTAACAGCGTGTATTCATCGTGCCTGTACACTTCTACCCAGGTCAGTTTAGTACCTGTATTATTCAAGGAGAAAACTTTGAAATGACATACTCAGATCACGTTCTTCATACAGCACTCATTTAGCAGGGTGTATTGGCATGACCCCTCCCCACCCCCAACACACTTTAGTTCATCCCAGTCTGTATTATTCTTATTCTTCTTGGAGAAAACTTTGAATTCCACCTTCACTGTTCTCAAATTATTGATCCCTTCAGGCATTTAACAGGGTATACTGCCCTATTACTTCATTCACATTGTCATACTGTAACACTACTTGAACCACACATCACTACCACCACCCAGCCACTCACACACTAGGCCTACTCCACCACACATTGCCAGTACCACAGTCACACCTCTCAACCCCCTCACACTACCACATCCCCACCAACACTGTCACTATACCATTTAGAGTCATTCAGTATATTACCACTATGGCGGGAATCGAACGCGGGACTTTCAGGTGAGAGCCAGGCAGCATACCACTAGGCCACGACCAGGTAAAAGGTATCTCACATTGTCACGATCATTAGCCTGTATCATTCTTTTTCTGTGTCTGTCCTCCTCTCTTCCTATTTCTCACCATCATCCACTCACTTGATGTAGTGCTGCCTACTTCTTCCTTAGCCTTTATCATTCTTTTTCTGTGCCTGTCCTCCTCTCTTCCTATTTCTCCCATCTTTCCTGTCACTTCTTATTGCTTTTCTTTCCTTTACAGGTGGCTTTACATTGAGTGACAAGCCAAATGGTTTCCTGTAAACCAAGAAACCATTTACAACGCTGGGTGGTAACCATATAACCAAATCATACGTGCTCCCTACGTGTCAGCAAGTGGGTTGGTGGAGGGTTAGTGCCCCTCCCTGTAAAACAAATAACTCAAAGTCAAATGGCCACCCATTATGGGATTATGGCGTCTGGCAATAGATAGATAGATAGATATAACCAATGTCCCTCCGCCCCCACTGTGGGCCTGAAGAGGGTGAGTTAACCCCCTGGCGCCCGGGCAAGTAGGTGCTTTTAATCTATCCCAAGCACTTACGGCAAGGCAGAAAAAATCTCTCATCATTTATAACCATACTACCACAGCACAAGTACCACACTACCAGAACCTACACACTACACACTACCACACCACTATTTAACCACTCTCACACTCCCACAACCCACACCACCACACACTCGCTATCCAACCACTCACATACCACCACCACCACCACAAGCACCACACTACCAGAACCTACACACTACACACTACCACACCACTACTTAACCACTCTCACACCCCCACAACCCACACACACTCGCTATCCAACCACTCACATACCACCACCACCACCACCACCACACAAAGCAATATCTTAGTTTTGCCAAGTCAAGATACCACCACAGTTCCAAATTAACCACAGCACAGGAGTGTATTATTCACACACCGCAGTACATCACCACAGTACCACTCCACCACATAACCACACTCTCATACTCTCGCTACTACACTGCCACACCACCACACAACCACACAGCCACCCTACCACATCACATAACCACACAGCCACCACACCACACATAACCACATTGTCATTCTCTCGCTGCTACATTGCCACACCACCACATAACCACACAACCACCCTACCACATCACCTAACCACACAGCTACACTACCACACCACCACACCACACCACCACCACCACACTATCAAACAGCACGTTAGTATAGCCAAGTCATGAGATCACCACAGTGCCAAATTAACCACACCACTGTATTCTACCACAACAGTACATAATCTCTACCACAGTATGGATGAGTCGTGTGGTGTGGTGTGGTATTTTGGGTTGTGCTGCAGTGAGATCTGTTGTGTGGTGAGCTGTGGTGCTTTGTGCTGTGTTGTGATGTAAATGTTAGGTGTTGCGGTGTGGTGTGGTGTTCTGTGGTGTGGTGTAGTGTAATGTGCTGTGGTGTGGTGTGAGAGTGTGTTATAGTTATGTGGTGTGGTGGTGTGTAGTGTGGTGTGGTGTGTGGTGGTGGTGTGGTATGCCTGGCTCCACCACACTGTCAGATGTAGACCAGATCAAGTCCCCCTGATGAGGACCAGAGCTGTCACCCCCCCCCCTCCCTCTCACACACACACACACACACACACACACACACACACACACACACACACACACACATCCTCGCACTCTCCCTTCCCCACCCCACTTTACCTTCCTCACCTCTCTTTCTCCTCTCTCTTCCCATCCTTCCCTTTCCCTTTTCTCTTTTTCCCCACCCCACTCTACCTCCCCCCCTCTTTTCTCTCTCCCCTCTCACCCCTCTCCCCACCCCCACTCTTCCTATTAACAACAAACAGTATTGAAAGATATATACAACGAGGACGCGCATTTTGCCCTTCCCTTATGAGATTTCTTAGGGCTTACGTGGAATGTGTTAGGGTATTATTTCTTACCTCTTCCTTCCCTCCCTCCCTCCTTCCCCTTCCTCCCTTCCCTCCCTTCATCGTTCTTCCTTCTCTTCCTTCATCCTTCCTTTCCCCTCTCTCCTTCTCCTCCCTTCATCCTTCCTTTCCCCTCTCTCCTTCTCCTCCCTTCCCTCCCTCTCTCTTCTTCTCCCTTCACTTTCCTCATCTCGCTTCCTCCCTCCCTCCTTCCCCTTCCTTCCTTCCCTCCCTTCATCGTTCTTCCTTCCCTTCCTTCATCCTTCTTCCTTTCCCATCTCCTTCACGCCTCTTCCCTCCCTTTCTTCTTCCCCTTCCTCCCCTCCCTCCTTCCCTTTCTTTCCTCCTCTCTCTTTCCCCCTCCTCTTCTCCCCCCCATCTTCCCCTCATCTCTTTTCACTCCATTTCATTCCTCACCTCTCCCCTCCCCTCTCCTCCAGTACACACACACACACACACACACACACACACACACACACACACACACACACACACACACACACCGATAATGATGCACATGACTCAAAGAATAGGCGGCTGTAAAAAGAACACACACACACACACACACACACACACACACACACACACACACACACACACACACACACACACACTGTAAATCACTGTTCGTACCACCAGCAAAACGGAAGTGGACGGAACGGTACGAACAACGAGCAGTGTTTCCGGTAATTTCCCGCTGAGACTGTCCACGCACGCAACCCCCCCCCCCTCTCTCTCTCTGCATTCATATATTTCTCTTCTTACAACATCCTTTCTCTCCCTGCCTCCTCCCTGTCATTTTCATCCCCCCCCTCTCTCTCTCTCTCTCTCTCTCTCTCTCCATTTAAATATATTTCACTTTCTTCTGCAACATCCGTCCACTCGCTGTCCTCTTATCATTTTCAATCTCTCTCTCTCTCTCTCTCTCTCTCTCTCTCTCTCTCTCTCTCTCTCTCTCTCGATTTATATATTTTTCTTTCTACAGTTCCTCTCACTGTCCCCCCCCCTCTCTCTCTCTCTCTCTCTCTCTCTCTCGGGTGAATAGCCTGGTTGGCAGGTGTGCTTACCTTTGTATTAAATATAGAGAGCACCTCGTCACCAAAGGCAATAGACACTGGCTTCACACGTATAAACAATCCTGTGCGCTTCAGCTGTTCTTTATATATATACGTTTTTCACAGATTGAGAGATAGATAGGACGAAAATCTTATCTATCTATCTATTGCCAGACGCCTTAATCTCGTAAGGGGTGGCCACAAATAAATCCCCTCCATGTCGCCCTGTCCCCCGCCATTTCATTGCCCTGCTCCCAGCTCACACACCCCTCTTTGTCATATACCTCTCCACTCCATCCCTTCATCTCATCCTTGGCCAAATTAAGGTGAAAATTGGACCAGGTTAAGGTGAAAAGAGTATTGAAGGCTACATTATTAGCGTGTGGATTCCTTGCATATATATTTAAAAGACACTGGGATAACGGTGAAGAGAATCAGGGGTGGAATTCATAATGTTATGCTGCTGGAACTACGACCATAAAGTATAACAAAACATGAGACGTAAAGTGAGGACGGGACACTGTATATGACTACTACTACTATTACTACTACCAAAACTACTACTACTTTTTTTTAATGCGAGAAAGAAGGAACCAAAGGCCAGGAGCCCGCAAACCGTTACTTCCAAGAACAAAACAAAATACAAAAGAGAGGCAAATTCAAGATCCTTTCATTTCGAGATTCCTGGACACACTGCGTTTGAAAGACTGGAGATCATAGGAAGTAGGAAATACAGACAGAGGGAGACAGTTCCAGAGTTGACCTGTTGCATAAATGAAGGACTGCTGCTACTGTATTATTATTCCAGTCAACAGGCATAGATCTAAAATTTCATCTTTCGCAGGTGTGGACAATCCCGAGTACTTCCACATGAGCGGTGCGTCTGGTGGTGATCATGGAGAGGCCGACGGGGAGCCCAAACCCCCAGTACCGCCTCGCAAGACGCCCCCCGCCCCCCTCACCCTGCTCCCCACACCCCCGGACCCCCCACCCACACCCCCACCAGCACCCATCACAGAGAGCGAGGATTTGGATGACAAGGTAAAGAGTAATTCGATCATTCGTTTAGTGCTACGATTTTTGGTTTTTAATTCTTGCTACTGACGGGCAGTTTTATTCAGCTTTCTCACTCTCTCACCTCTCCCAGACTTCCTCACTCCCTCACCCCTCCCTCACCTCACTCCCTCACCTTACTCCCTCACCCCACCCTCATCTGCATCTCTCCCTGCCTTAATCTAGTCTTTATCACTCCCCCAGCTCCTTCCATCCATACTTCCTTAGCTGCCATCTCTCTCCTATTTCCCCTCACTCTCATACATTCCCCCACTTTCATGCTTTCCTCTCACTCTATTAATTCCCCTCATTCCCCTACATACTTGGACTGTCATTCATCCCCCTCCACTACTTATGTGCACTCCCCTACTTCCCCTCACTCCCCTACTAACTCACATACATTTCCCTCACTCCACAACTTCTTCCTAACTCCTCTACTTCCCCTCACTCTCATACCATACTTCCCCCTCGCTTCACTCATTCCTCTACTTTCCCCTCACTGTCTTCATCTTGACTTGCTTCTACACTATCCCATTTACACAGGAATTACCTCTGGCCACTTCAACTCTTGTCCAGTGATGCATTTTTTATTTTGCTATTACCAGAAAATGTTACTTAGATTAGATCAGTGCAGGGAGTATATAACCCTCTCAGTTTAAGAAGTCTATCCATAGCTGAGTGAAATTGTGGAGGTATATGATTATAATAAAATAGGTGGGGGCTCTCACCATCCACTCACTCGATGTAGTGCTGCTCTCAGGTGTCTGCCCTTTCCTCTCCTCCTTCCATTCCTTCCTTCCTCGCTCTTCTGTCTTTCTTTACTTCATTCTTTCCACGTCCTTGTGGCTGCAGGTGACTTTACATTCCCTCTCTTGTCTTTCTGTCCTTCATTCTTTCCTCTTCCTTCTGCCTGTGGGTGACTCAACACTGAGTGACAAGCCGAATGGTTTCCTGTACACCAGGAAACCATTTACTACGCTGGGTGGTAACCATATAACCAATAATGGTGCCTGGTGGTTTAGTAGGTACTTACGGCACTCCAATAGGATTGAGCCAGTGCAGGTTAATATCCAAGGGGTGGTTGGGGTTATTGCTCACGTAATGCCACTCAGGGATGAGTGAGGCTGGTCACTCTCATCTTAAATGTCAGGACCAACTTGCCTAGCCCCGGCCTCATATGCTCCTCATGGGGCAATGTAGGATAGGATGATGGACGGATGGATGGATGGAATAATATACAGACACTTATAGCATCTCCCTTGCCAAATTCTGTCTCCATGTGTCACGTTAACTTTGTCATTTGTATAGTCGTTTCACTTTAACGTGGTTGTAAATTAACATCTCTCCATCTTCCATACTGAGCTGGAATGAGATAATACAAGAATATGGTTCTAATCATGAAGAAGTGCATTAGAAAGGATGTAGAGCCATAGTATTGTTCTGCCATGGAACTTTGGGAAATAAGCTGGAAAAGGACGAAAAATCACCCGCTAACTTGAGATGAATAAACTGTAGAGGAGGTGTGGTCAGACAGGACAGTGTATGATACTGGGGATGCATATTAATTTCCCACAGTGATCATAGATAATATGTAATAATTCTTGCATTCAGTTTTGGGTTGTGAAAAACACTATAATAATTTGTACTGCTATAGAGAGGCAGTATCTTGTCTGTTTTGTTAGGTTGTACCATTCCTACTTCTTGTTTACAGCTAGAGATCGCACTAGATGTTGTTTAGTTAATTTGGCAGGCTGTTTGAATCCTCATTTGTTTGCTGTCCAGGGGTTCCACTAAGTCCACTATATTTTTGCAGGTCACACACTTTGAACTTCCATCAGAGCACAGGATTTCAGCCGTACAGGAACAAACACAGCAACAGCAGGCAGGAGAGCAGGGCACTAGGGGTGGTAGCAGGGAGATCATCAGACGCAGCAACAGTAAAGACAGCAGCAGTGCGAGGAACGGTGGTGACAGCAGCTCAGACAGTGATTCAGATACACCCCCGGAGGTGAGGTCTCGGCCTGATGTACTCCATTGGCTTTAACTTGATCTAAAAGTTGAAGTAATAAGCATTAGTCAAACCAGCCATTAGTAAATCAAAGCTTAATCAGAAGTAAAACCCTCTGAGACTTCCATAAGGTTGTGGACTCATTTGCCAGAAACATAAAGGAACAAGACAGAAGGTTCCCTCTGAAGTTCAGATTCTGTTGCCGTACTAACCCTGTGCAACGTTTCCTCTCGTTGATCGGATATATTGAGTCAGTGTGTCTGTGCTTGAAGTTACTGTAGGCAGACCAAGGGAAACATGAGCTGAAATTGTAAGAAAGGACGGAAGTGTTTGTCTGATGGTGGCCCTCCAAGCTGCTGATGAAAGTGTCTGTGTATATACCATTCATCCATCCTTCATTCAGCCCAGTCAAATCCCGCTGGGGCAGGAAACAGTTTAAGGATTTGAATTTCATAAAAGTCAGACTTTACTGATCTACCAGAAGACCCGCCGACATGTCGTAAAAACACCCCCGCTAATACCAATACACCAGTCCTGTATGAGACAGCCCTAGCATGTATTCAGTATGGACGGTGGGTGTTAGCGCCGAAGTGGTGACATGTAGAGGTGTGCGGTACGTAGGAGGACTACTGGGCCTTGAAAGCAGGCTGTGAAGCCTATGTCCAGAGTCGGACACACACACACACAAAAATTACCCATTGGGAGCTTAGGAACCTGGGGCACTGCTACTCAGTCTAGACATTTAAGGTGTGAGAGATCAGTTGCATGCCACAGAGCAGTTGTGGGAGCAATAAACCTCAAGCACTCCTCAGAAGTAAACACTTCTGGCCCACATTTGGTGCCTGAGCCCTGAAGCAGGACCACCAGCTGTCTAAAACAAAACTGTGATAGAAACGACTATTACACTATATCAGTACACTGCAAAGAGACACCCTTGATCTTCATGTAGTAAAGAAGTGTCGCGTAAAGGAGAAAGTACTCAGGTGCAACAGGGGGTCTGCATAATAAAAAAATAAGTACACTATCTCATGTTATTGGTCATATGATATCCTGAATGTTTATAATACAACCAACAATGTCCAATGCTTATTTTATTTTCAATTGAATGTGTATATTGCAACAATGCTGACTGTGGATATGAAAGAGTGTGTCACAAACAAGAGATATATTGCACCCTGATGAAAGCATGGCTACTTAGATATGATAGGACCATCAGATAGTCTGCAGTATTCTTCAGCTGTGATGTTAGATTGTTTCACATGGAATGTGCACCGATGTGTTATTTATCAGGTGTACAGTCAGGGATAAAAACCACCTAGTAGCCAACGGCATCTGCTTCACACTGGGGGCATGTCTGTTACTTTCCTTCCTGACACATCATAACAGCGTCATCTGTGGGTAGGAAAACATAATGGTCCTCTTTCAACTAAGGATTATTAGACAGTAAGGGAAAAGGAAGAAGTAGATGAAGTGAAATATAGGCAGACTTTTAAGGCTAACTGTATACAAACTTTTAAGGCAAACTGTATGCTCTTAAAATATAGGCAAACTTATAAGGCTAACTGTATGCTCTTGTTTATATAGGTCAAAATGGGATTGGATGTTGTTGTCATCATTATCGTACACTCCAGTCCTCAGCAAACATGTAATCAACTCTCTTTTGCCACCAGGTCCCACCACGTCCAGAGTCGTCCCTACGCCAACACTCCTCTCTTGTCAACGGCTGTGTGGGCTTCAACAACAAACCTCGCTATGTTGGGGAATACATTTACACCAAGAATGAACTGGTGGGTAGATGAGGCTAGGGTTTGATCTCATTTAGGCTGTAATTTGCTTTTGGCTCAGATAATTTTGCTGTCCAACCTTTGCAACCTTCTATCTGGGGAATTTGGTCTTATTTACATGGTCAGGGCCTAGGCTGAGACGATTGCTCATGTATATCTTATCTCTCTACAAGTGCAGTCAGTTCCTTGGGTAGGCTGCACTCATTAACTTTGGATGGTAGCTAGCTCAAGAGAAAGAATACTCTGATTTCAAGCTTTGGCCCTATGTATGGGTTAGTGACAGTATGGGTGGCTGACCTACCATTACCATAATACTGAAGGTCATATAGGGTGGCTGTAGTTAAGATGCTGCTGCTGAATTGTTGGTGGCACACTGGTGGTGCTGGAGCTGCATGGTGCCAAGTATCACTGTTCATTGCCATCAATAAATAAACAAAGGCTTACACATACATGCATTGCCAAGGTCCTCAAAGATGATAATATAAAGCAGGAGAGAAATTTCAGAGTGAAGGGATTAGATATAGACGTTATTAACCCCTTCCATTACTAGAGGGATTAGATATAGACTTTATTAACCCCTTCCATTACTAGAGATTTCCCCTAGGCTAAAGAAATTCAATTGAAGGAGGCCAGAATACAACAGATTAATATCATGGTACTGTTGTGAAGGTGTTAGGTATATGTGGTTGTCAGTAGCCTGGGTGTATGAGTCTTTCAGAGGTACTCTCATTTGAGTCATCAAAGATCTCTAACCTCTTTCAGCTCAGGTGATGGCCAGTTGTAGTCAGACTGGAGGGTCGACTTGACTAGTTACCAAGGAGACTCATGCCTGTTTCATAATTGAGGGTCATCAGATTTCATGCAACCGCAATTTAGTATTCAGATTTTAAGCTGTGGGAGTGGCCCAGTTCCATTTGGTGAAAACGAACTGACTACAGCAGCTAACCTCATGATGAAGACTCACTGAATTTCCCGCATCCACAGCTTAATGTTCTCGTGGGAGTGGCCTAGCTCTGTCCAGTAAAAGCTAAGCAACACTGACATGAATGGGCCCACCCCTGTTTACATCACTTGCCTCTGATAATATACTAACAGCACCAGGTTATTGTTGTACACTTGCTTGTAGGATGAAGTATGAAAAATGTTTAGGTGGGAACTCAGTGAAATGGATTGTGCCGACACAGTGAAGTACTGTTTTGAATCTGCAGTATGAATAATGAGATGGGCTCCTAACAACTTAAACTAAGCTTGTCACAGTGTGCAAAATTACAGTTAATTACAGCATTGGTGCAGACTTGAATAGGTATGATACAAGCTGCGTGGAAAGTTGCCATTAGGTGACTAAGGCCGATGGAGCCTTTATAAACGATACAATACAATTATAAATGACACAACAACCTCCACATGCTGGGTCAGTGGTTCTTAGACTGTTATACTTCGGTGCTGGAGAAGAATGTCTGTTTGATGACAAGAGTATGACTGGGTAGTGGAGCTGCCCATTCATACAGATGTTTCTCACTCTCCTCCTCATCCCAGAGAGTCACATGAGGACGGTGGATTGTAAATGAAGGGGATGCAACTGCTACACCACTACCTCTGCATCATCGTAATAAGTTGGTCTTTGATGAATGCCCCTTACTTTTCTGATATACCATATGTTGTTGCAGTTCACAATGCGATACAAGAATTAACACGGCATTTTGTATCTGCAGTTTTAATCAGTCATTCATGTCCAGCCAGCCATTATGCAAAAAATATGGAAAGCATTTAGACATGAGTTACACAGGTGGGAACGCAGTGAAATAGATTGTGCTGGCCTTCACTATCATGTGAAATAACAGTAAAGACAAAGGTTTCTTTATACCTGTAGTTCTGAAGCCACACAGTTACTTGATATTTTGGTACATAACTTTGTGAATATCAGCATTTTTCACTGACCCTTAAGATTCCCTTTCTTGAGTGTATTATAGTCAGTTTGTTTACGCCTAGCAGAACTGAACCACTTCCACCCCTTGAATACTAAGTTGTCAATGCATGAAATTAAATGAACCTTAACCGTAAGCTAGAAGTGAGTCTTCTTGCATATTATGGTTGAGTTATTTTTACCTGATCGACCTGGACCATGCACACAAAATGAATACAAAGTTGTGGTTGCATAATTAGTTACGAAGTCGGAATGAGTCTCCCTGGTTACTGGTCAAATGAACCCTCCAGTTTGGCTACACTTAGCTGAGTAGAAAGAGGTTAGGAATCTTCTTCAGAGTAGAAATAATATACTGCACTGTGGTGGTTAGAAAGCCCGGATTGGAATGACAACCATGTCTTGTGCAAAATTTTAATCCCATCCATCCATTCATCAATCAGTCCAGTTTTGCCCAATCAGGAGTGTGGAGACTTAGGCTAAGCTACTCAGTCCAGACATTTAAGGTAACAGTGACCATTACCTCTCCCCCTGAGTGGCATTATGTAGTAAACCCAGTCATCCCTTGAAATTACACCAACATGGGCCACATCTGGTTGGAGCACCGTGACTCAGTAGATCGCCAGACATAAAGTAGATTGGATAAAGGCAAAGGGGCACACTCACTACATCAGCACCAGGACAGTTTCACCCTAGATCTTCCCGTATGCATCAGACAACTGTGATAAGGGAATGTTAGAGCCCAAAGAGGTAATTACAGGTTGGTCAGTCATGGGATGCCTTTAAGTAGAGCAAGTTGGTCACGTTCCTTAAAAATACTGGATTGGAGTACCATTGCCAAGAACCCACACACCTGAAAGAGTGTCGTATGGAATTTTGGTTGTAATTTGTCAGGACCAGCTTGCCTAGTCCCGGGTTCCTATGCTCCTCTGTGGGGTGGCATAGGATTGGATGATGGATGGATGGATGGAATATGTATTGGTTACATGTAATGACTACACTTTGCTGGTCGATGCTGTATATAATAAATTTTTAGTATGAAGAGTAATGGTGATGAATTTTGATCTCATTCACAGGCTCCCCCTCCTTTGGCTCCCCGCGCTCCTGTCATGCCAGCACGGTGGGGCATCGGGGGCACAGACTCCACTCCAACCTTAGTCACATCCACTGGCGGGATCACGTCAGTCCACAACATCATGTACCGCTCCCTTCCACCGCCTCCACTTCCCACGACCCACCACGGCGTTGTGTCTTCCAGCTCTTTCTTGTCATCACCCAGCAGTCCTACATCTCGCACACCGACGTCAAATATACTTCCCACTTTCTCCTCTACTCCTGACCACACTCCTCCCACAACTCTCACTTCACCAACCATCCACTCTTCAATATCCCACAGCCATTCTTCCACACTAACCTCTCCAATCACCCACAACTTCTCCCCAACACTGTCCTCCCCAGTCTCCAATACACTACAGCATCCCATCACCTCCCCAACTTCCGCCCTGCCACCCACACCCGCCTCCCGCCCGCTCAACCACCGGCGAATCCCCTCGAGTGGGTCTGGGGTGTGTCTTGGCTCGCCGGTTATGACGGGTTCGTGGGCACCGGGCATGAGTGGGGATGGGACAAGTCTTGGTCGGGCTGGTAGCAGGACACCGGTACGATGCTCCCTGGAGGACCTGAGGCACAGTGAACTCAAGAAACAACAGGTGAGTCTTGTTCGTAGTTGTCTGTATTTCATCCCAGGTACCCTCGATAAAAAAAGTATCGGCACCTTGGGGTTGGATAGGATTTGAAGTGCTTTGTCTCTGGTTCCATCGGTAGTGTTGGCATGCCTGTTTAATTCACAAAAATGATTGAGTTGCCATGCAGTACAATGTTACTATGACAGATCGAGCTATATACCTGTAAAATATAAGGTAACAGCAAAAATGAAGGATACAAAGTGACATAATTGTGTCATTTCCCACAAATCATTGCCTGTGTATCATAATGGCTTTCTCTGAAAGGGTGCCAATACTTTTTTTTATCAAGGGTACACTGTGATTGAATATACAAGTACTTAGTCATTCTTGTCTCAGCCTCACGGTCTGTATAAACCCTTTGCAATATGTACTCAGAATCTAGTCCAGTCTTGGCTTACCTCATCAGGGGTGTAGAATCAAGGACTAGTAATTTTAGACCAGACATTTAAGGTTTAGGTGGCCAGTCCCTAGCCAAGAGCGGCATTATCTATATCTATTGCCAGACGCCTTAATCCCATAAGGGGTGGCCACAAACAAATCGCCTCCATGTCGCCCTGTCCCCCGCCATTTCATTGCCCTGCTCCCAGCTCACACCCGCTCTCTCATATACCTCTCCACTCCATCCCTCCATCTCATCTGTGGCTTCCGCCTCCCTCTCCACTCCTCCACCTCACTCACATACACTCTCCTCGTCAGTCTCTCACTCTCCAGCATTATATTGGCAGTAAATCCCAACCATTACTTTGAACTGCTCACACCCCTCTCTCATATACCTCTTCACTCCATCCCTCCATCTCATGTGTGGCCTCCCCCTCCCTCTTCCCCCCTCCACCTCATTCACATACACTCTCCTCATCAGTCTCTCACTCTCCAGTATTATATTGGCAGTAAATCCCAACCATTACCTTGAAATAAACTCATATTGTCCATCGTAAGTCAAATCATCTTAACCCTGTCCGAGTTTTAGTTACATGGTTAACACCCAACTTAGTTTCCTGAATTATGCGACTTTGCTCTTCACTCAGCATAACCCACTGAAGGATAGCACTGCATCAGGTGAGTGGATGGTAGGCACTCCCCACTTTATATCTCATTATACTGGGCTTCTTGTAATATCATCATCATTATTTTTCTTCCTCCTCCTCCTCCTCCTCCTCCTCCTCCTCCTTCAAGTGATTTTGCTAGGAGCTTGCATCACAGGTGTAAAAAAAAAAGAATGTGGTTGTAATGAGAGTGAGATGGTCCCGTAAGCACTTCCTGGAGAGAGAGAAAGAGAGAGAGAGGGGGGGGGAATTGGATAATGAAAGAGGGTAGACAGACTGAGAGGGGAAATAAGAATAAAAACAGTAATGTGGTGTGTGTGTGTGTGTGTGTGTGTGTGTGTGTGTGTGTGTGTGTGTGTGTGTGTGTGTGTGTGTGTGTGAGAAAGAGAGAGAGAGAGAGACTAAAGTTATCCCACCATTTACAATAAAATCAAAGGAAGTTGTTTTATTGCCATACCATCACCAATTCACCTATGTCCTTGATGGGAGAGAGAGAGAGAGAGAGAGAGAGAGAGAGATCATTGAAGAAAGAACCATTGATGATTGTAAGATGGTAAGGAGGTCAGGGAGAGGGAGTGAGGGGAGAGGAAGGGAGGAGGGGGAAAGGGAGGAAAAGAAGGCGAGGGAGAGAGAGAATGGAGGAAAAGATGGAGGGGAAGGTAGTGAGGGGAGAGGAAGGGAGGAGGGGGAAAGGGAGGAAAAGAAGGCAAGGGAGAGAGAGAAAGGAGGAAAAGTTGGAGGGGAAGGTAGTGAAAGAACAGGAGAGAAGGGGAAGGAAAGAGGAGAGAGGAGGGAATAGAGGGAAAGGAGGGAGGGAAGTAGGGAAAGGAAAGGAAGGAGAGAAGAGAAGGAAAGTCAGAGGGATTAAGGAAGAGTGGAAAGACTAGGGAAATGAAAGATGGGAGGAGGAAGGAAAGAAAGGAATGGAAATCAAGGAAGGAAGGGAGGGGAAGGAGAGGAGAGGGAAGGGAGAATGGGAAGGTAAAGAGGAGGGATGGAAGGGAGAGGAAGGAAAGGGGAAAGAAGGGAGGAAAGAAACGAAGGGAAGGGGAGGAGTGTGGAAATGAGGGCGTTAGGACTGAACAAGAACAGTAGTGTGTGTGTGTGTGTGTGTGTGTGTGTTTATGCGTCTTTGTATCAGTGTATATGTATAGTCGTAAACACATGTGTGTACAAATAACCTAAATATATCGTTATAATGTATATACTGAAGGCTTGTTAACTGTCCATGAGTGATACGCTGACTGCAGAGAGAGAGAGAGAGAGAGAGAGAACCGTTTTGTGATGTGAAATACCGAAGGTCAGAAGGAAGTGAGGGTGAGAGATTGGGGGTTGAGAGAGAGAGAGAGAGCGTTCTAGTGATTTCTTTTGCATTGTTTTCCTTCATTTGGGTTATTCCTTCAGCTAATTTTTTCAAGGTTCC
>NC_137001.1:22318845-22366345 GCF_032717465.1 Coenobita brevimanus | reverse complement strand
CAGATAGTGAGAAAGTGAGTTAATTGCAAGACCTGAAGGAGAATGAGGTGTGAAAATTAAGGATAGAGATAATTCAAGACGAGTGACAATGATTCAGAGGATTTAAAGAAAGAGGAAAATGTAAGAAAGTGAGATGATGACTCTTGGACGTGGAAGAAAGTGAGAGAGTAAGAAAATGAAGTGAGATAGTGGGAAAATTGAAGATAGAGGCGTAAAGAAAGTGATATAATAGATATCTGTGTGTGTGAGAGAGAGAGAGAGAGAGAGAGAGAGAGAGAGAGAGAGGAGGGGTAAACACATGGAAGAAAAATAGACACACACACACACACACACACACACACACACACACACACACACACACACACACACACACACACACACAAACTTTTATAATGAAAGGCAAACAGGCAGACAGTTACAGAGTGAGGTTGCAAGAGAGAGAGAGAGACGTGTGTGTGTGTGTGTTTGTGTGCATGTATGACTCTCTCTCTCTCTCTCTCTCTCTCTCTCTCTCTCATGCTGTGCCGTAGCAAGAGATTATCACTTGAATATGATGCTAGTCACGAAGAAGCGCTATGGGAAGGATATAGAGCCGTAGCATTGTCATTTTCTGCCACTGAGCTACGTGAAATAAGCTGCAAAAGGACGATATAATTGGCACTAGTCACGAAGAAGTGCTGTGGGATGGATTTATGACCTTAGTACCATCTTTATATCTACCTGAAAAAGATGGTACAATTCTGCATCATTCCCGTAGCACTTCTTCGTGACTAGCATCATATGCCAGTGTTAGTCAATTGTTACAACTCAGCATTGAAGATGGAGAGATGGCAAGTTTAGGCCAAGTTAGAGTGAAGGGAGTATAGAAGAGATGAAATGCTACAGCTCTACATCCTATCCATAGCACTTCTTCGTGACTAGCATCAATCTGCACTGTAACAACTCATTATTCAAGATGGAGAGATGGCAATTTTAGGCCAAGTTAGAGTGACGAGAGTATAGAAGAGAGGTACCATAGCACTTCTTCGTGACTAGCATCAATCTGCACTGCAACAACTCATTCAAGACGGAGAGATGGCAATTTTTGGCCAAGTTAGAGTGAAGAGTGAGGTAGAGTGAAAATCATGCTGATATCCTAAGCATCCTCGTCAGAATGGACTACGTTGCTTATCAGAGAATTCCCGGACGAGGATATTCAAGGTATTAAGTTACGTAACACCTTTTCCCGTGCGATTTATTCTGCCCCATAACATCTTCCTGTCCTCCGTTTTCTATAGGATGGAAATTATGTTCAGCTGTGTGTATGTGTGTGTGTGTGTGTGTGTGTGTGTGTGTGAGAGAGAGAGAGAGAGAGAAGGTATGAGTGAGAGTGAATGAATCCTCTTTAGTATGTGGGTGGGGGCGTGAGTGTGCGTGGGGAATTCAGCTTAGCGATTTAGCCTCCTTATGTAATGGTGTATAAATGCGAAAAATATCGTATGGGAGAATTTGAATAGATGTGAATCCTGTATATACTTAATTAGCGTAGCTCGTGATGTGTGACAGTAATTGATTTATTTTCGTGTGTGTGCATATAATGATGATGATAATGATGATGTTGTTGATACTACTACTACTACTGTTACTACTACCACCACTACTACTACTACTACTACTATATACTACTTCTTCTTTTGCTACTGCTACTACCTTTGCTGCTGCTTCTACAACTGCTACTACTACTACTACTACTACTGCTGCTGCTGCTAATAATAATAATAATAATAATAGTGATTTTCTCTGGATAAGCTATAATAATAGTAGTAGTAGTAGTAGTAGTAGTCAGAAAATCACTAGCAAGCAGAGTTAGGAACATTATGAACGCAGTGTGTGTGTGTGTGTGTGTGTGTGTGTGTGTGTGTGTGTGTGTGTGTGTGTGTGTGTGCATAATATAGCCTACTTCAGCGTGTGTGTATGTGTGTGTGCGCATAATATAGCCCACTTCAGCATGTGTGTGTGTGTGTGTATGTGTAATATAGCCTACTTCAGCGCGTGTGTGTATGTGTGTGCGCGCATAATATAGCCTACTTCAGCGCGTGTCTGTGTGTGTGTGTGTGTGGAATGTACGTTTGTGTACGTATTATTGGCACAGGATTCTTAACACCTCTTCCTTAGCGATTTATTTTCCATTTTACACACTTCTAGGAGAGAGAGAGAGAGAGAACAGGAACCATAAATGCGTTGGGAAATCTGTGTACTATTATCACATTTTATGGCCTGTGTGTGTGTGTGTGTGTGTGTGTGTGTGTGTGTGTGTGTGTGTGTGTGTGTGTGTGTGCGTGTGTGTGCGCTCAATAAAACTTACTTCAGCATGTGTGTGTGTGTGTGCATAATATAGCCTGCTTCAGCGTCTGTGTGTGTGTGTGTGTGTGTGTGTGTGTGTGTGTGTGTGTGTTTGCAATTAAGTGTTCTTCATATGTAAGTTTATCTATCTATCTTTGTATCTATCTGTCTGTCTCTGAACATATCCCAGTCTGTCTATCTGTGTGTGTGTGTGTGTGTGTGTGTGTGTGTGTGTGTGTGTGTGTGTGTGTGTGTGTGTGTTTGCAATTAAGTGTTCTTCATATGTAAGTTTATCTATCTATCTTTGTATCTATCTGTCTGTCTCTGAACATATCCCAGTCTGTCTATCTGTGTGTGTGTGTGTGTGTGTGTGTGTGTGTGTGTGTGTGTGAGAGAGAGAGAGAGAGAGAAATAAATGTTGACATGATACTGTGGTCTGTGACTGGCGTGGAGAGAGAGAGAAAGAGAGAGAGAGAGAGAGAGAGAGAGAGAGAGAGAGAGCTGTGGTCGTTGTTGTTAATTAATTCAGCAGATGGACTCCAGACATGCCCCTTCTCTCTCTCTTTCCTTCCCTCCGTCTCTCCTTCCTTCCTTCCTTCCCTCCCTCCTCTCCTTTTCTCCATTCCTTCCTTCCTCCCTTCATACCTTCCTTCCTTTCTTCCTCCTTTGATATCTTCCTTCCTTCTTTCCTTTTCTCCATTCCTTCCTTCCTCCCTTCATGCCTTCCTTCCTTCCTTCTTTCTCTCCTTCCTTCCTTCTTTCTCTCCTTCCCTTCCCTTCTCTCCTTTCCTTCCTTCCTTCCCTCCCTCTCTCCTCTTCTCTCTCGTCTCCTCCCTCTCTCTCCTGTTTCATTCCTACTCCTCTTTCCTCCTTTCCTTCTTTCTTTCCCCACTTTCATCCTTCCTTTTCCTCTCTCCTTCCTTCCTTCACTCTCTCCCATCCATCCCTACAATCCTTCCCTTCCTTGTTTACTGCTTTCCTCCATTCCTCCTTCCTTCCTTTAGTCCCACCTTTCTTCCCCTGTCTCTCCTTTCTTCTCTTTTCTTTCCTCCCTTTTTTCTTCCCTCTCTCCTTTGCTTCTCTCCTCCTCCCCATCCTCTAACCTCCTCTGTTCTCTCTCTTTCCCTCCCATTCTCTTCATACCCTTCTCTTTCTCTCCCTTCTTCTCATCTCCCCCTCTCTCTCGCCTTCCTTCCCTCCCTCCCTCTTTCTTTCACCATCCCTCCATTCTCCCCCTACCTCTCTCTTCCTCCATCCCTCTGTCATTCTCTCCCCACCTCTCTCTCTCTCTCTCTCTCTCTCTCTGCCTTTAACTCCCCCAATTTTAAAAGTCTGTCAGGCTTCGTAAAATATTCTATAATTAACAAAACTAAAATAAAAAATAAATTCGTTTAAATAGAAGATAACAGTAAAGACTGAAGCATATAAATAATCTTTATCAGGGGGGGGGGATTTGATAAGGTCCTCATGAAAGGTTATTAATTTTGATAAGATTAGGGATTGTAAAACAGGGGGAGTCTTAGCACGCTCACTTTTTTTTAGTTATTTTGCATATTAAGCCTTGAAATTGACTTGTACACTGTTTATATAATTTTTATATCGACATAAATGGCATCCCAAACATAAAAGGGATACTATGAGGTAATGGTGAGGATAAATCAGTTAGAAAAAGGTGTTAGGGTTAATGCCACTTAGTAACATAATTTGCACAATACAAAAGGATATTGAGAAGTACTCAGAATAAATCAATTAGAAAAAGGTGTTAGGATTAATACCACTTAGTAACAACATAACTTGCACAAGACAAAAGGATATTGAGAGGTACTGGTCAGGATAAATCAATTAGGAAAAGGTGTTAGGATTTATGCCACTTAGTAACAACATAATTTACACTCATAAGACACAAAAGGATATTGGTGTGTGGTAGTAAGAATAAATCAAATAGGAAAAGGTGTTAGGGAATCATTAATACTGTACGTAATAATGAAAAAAATTGCACTTATACAATACAAAAGCATATTGATGTGTAATGGTAAGGATAAATGACTTACGAGCAGGTGTTTGGGAATCATCACCCCTGCTGCCCACGTTCATTGGTGCTTCCCTCCCCCCCCCCTCCACACCCACGTCCACCTTCCCTCCAACATAATCTACTTCCTTCTTACATTACATTCTTTCCTTCTCTCTTCCTTTTTCACTTTTCTCCTCTCCATTCTACCTCGTTTCCTTCCTTCTTTCTTTCCCTCCTTTCTTCATTCATTCATTCATACATTTCTTTCTTTCTTCACCATTCTTTACATCATTAATTTTTTCTTCCTGTGTCTTCTCTCCCCTCCTATCCCCTCCTCTCCCTTCCCTTCCTCTTCCTTCCTTCCCTTATTTATTTTTCTTTTTTCTTCCTCCCTTCCTTCCTTCCTTCCTGTATTTATTTTCCTATTGCTTCCTCCCTCCCACCTTCTCTCCCTTTCCTTTTCTCTCTTGTTTGCACTGTTTTCTCTCCCCCTTCCACACATGCTTACACACCATCCCTGAGAGAGAGAGAAGGAGAGAGAGAGAGAGAGCACATCCCACTCACTTCCTGTCACTTCACCACCTCCCCCTCCTTCCTTCCCTCCATATCATTCATCCTTCCTCCTCTCCACATGCTCATCTCTTACTCATAACACTTTTTACCCTCTCAATCCTTTTCTTACATTTCTTTCACTTTTTTTTTTCACCTGTGTACGTTTCCACTATTCCACCATCATCCATTTGGGGATCTGAGAGTTGAGAGACATTTGTACAACCATGCAGCTCCTCTGGCTGGTTATATTAGTGCCACTGCATGAAGGCACCCCATTCTAGCACTTGCAGTACTGTATTCATCATTATTCTGTTTATTTGATTAAGTTCCTTGTATTTCCAGGATCATAACAAATAAATCACATCCCTTAGACAATTGACTCATCTGCCCTGCCTTCCTCTGTCTCATCATATCATTTATAAAGGCTCCAACATACTCACATGCATCAGCCTTGGTCACCTAATGGCGGCTTTCCATCCTGCTTGATCTCTGGCAGCCTCCCTATTCCCTTATCATTGAGGTCACACTTCATGACCTTGTCCCACTTGAAATAAAACAAATTATTAACCGTTCATTCTACTTTCAGGATCAAAACAAACGGATCACTTCCCCGGGACAAGCGACTTCCTTCGTCACCAACAGGTTTGCCTTCCTCCCCGTCCCCAACCCCCTCCCAGACCGCCTCACCTCCCTGCACCTCGGCACCTCGAGCGGTCTTTACCTCCCCCCGCCCTGCACACTCCTCGACAGTCTCAGAGGACGAGCTTAATGCCATTTTCTGCTTTGACCACGCAGATATCAGCAACCCACAACACAGAACAGCCTCACTTACAAGGTAATGTGTTGTGTAGGTGTATATATGCTGTCCCCTTTAACTTGGCCTAAAGTTGATTCCGTTCACTTTAACTTGGGCTAGAAATGCCATCTTCCCAAGTGCCATTTTCTGCTTCAACGATAGAGATATAAGTAGTGTACGACATAAACCACCTCGCTTACAACATAAGCATTTGTAGACTGTCTTCTAGTTAGCTTAATTGGCTTCATAGCACTTCCTCTATAGTATTTAATTTCCACAAATCTACAACTCACAATACAGAACCACCTCACTCACAAGTTAGTCTGTTTAAGTGTGTTTCTCTCCCCTTGCATTTAGGCTGAAATGGCCTTCTCCCTGTCTTGTGAATATTGAGCCATAGCAGGAAATTAACACTAGGAAATAATGCTACTGTAGTCATAAAGAACTAAAAAAGGTACAAGAGCTTTCTGTAATTCATTATACTGTTCATATATAGTACTGTTCTGTATGTCTGCTGTATTCTTTTATTTTTCATTCATACAGTGTTTGGTATTTTTTTATTTTTTCAGAAGTTTGACATTGCTGAATATTTGTTTATTCATTTATGGTATTTACTGTTTTTATTTTTTCAGAAGCGTGATAGTTTATACATATATTATTGTTATATTTTTTATTTTTTCAGAAGTGGGACATTGCCGAACTATCCACCATTTCCCAGTCCAGCTCCTCTGCAGGTGCCGCCCCATTCCCACTCACCCGGCCCCGGCAGCCCACGCAGCCCATACGAGAATGTCAGCCCATCCTACCTTACCCACCCGGTCCCTCAGAGCCCCAGGACCCGCATCAGAACCATCGTGGGGAGTAAGACAGAACGCCGGGACTCTGGTGATGGGGTAGAGGGCAGGATGGTGGGCATGGACTTGAATGAGAGTGGGAGTGAGGGCAAGAGAGTGAGGAGTCCAAGAAGCCAGAGGGACGGCAGTAAGGACAAGGAAAACCGAAGTCCCCATCAGAAGTCAGACTCCAGTAGTTCAGTGGACCAGCCGCCACCTCCAAGACCCCCAAGGTCCCCCAGAATTGAGCGTTCGGTTTTAGGTGATTCCCCAACCATCAACAAGATGCACAGTGAAAATATGGGATCTCTTGGTTTGTCCTCCATGCAAAGTACTGTACATAGTGGTGACTGTGTGGCTGCAGCTCCAATCACTTCAATGAGTGCTAATACAAAGCCTGGTGGTACCGTACACACATATGAAAACAGTCAGAGTTGTGATACTGCATTCTTTACTAGGCCTGGTGCTAATGTACACACTTACGAAAACACTTTGATTTGTGCTAGCCCTGTTATGGCAAGTGGGACTCTACATACTTACGAAAATAGTCCAAGTTTCAACAGTAGCTCCTTAAACAGTAGTTCATTATACAAGAGTAGTATCAACAGCTCAGTGATGGAGGGGTGCACCTTTAGCAGTCCGGAAGATAGTCTGATGAGGCGATCCTTTGGGCACGACTCCGGAGCTGAGGATGACAAGACCACAAATAGAGTCTTTGAGGAGCATCTGATCAAGAACATTCAGGACACATTCAACATTGATGTGAGTTTTTTGCATTTATATAATCTCTCAGCCTGTTCAGTCCGATGATGTATTTTGCATTTTATTCTTGCTACAACCAGACGAGTTATAAGTTTAGGGGAGACATTTGCAACTGGAATGGTTAGATACAGCCTTCAGTAACCCTTTCACTATACTCTTTTTACTCTAACTTGGCCTAAAATTACTGTACAATCTCTCTGTCTTGAAAACCGAGCCATAGCAATAGATTAACAACAGATTATGATGCTAGTCACAAAGAGATGTTATGGAAAAGATAAAGAGCCTAAGCATTGCCTTTTTCAGTCTCTTAGCTACCTGAAGTTGCCATCCATTCATCCATCATCCAATTCTAAATTGCCCCATGAGGAGCATAGGAGCCCGGGGCTAGTCAGTTGGTCCTGACATTTAAGACCTGAAGTTGCAAAAGGATAAAAATATGGGCCATGCAGAGATGAGACAGCCGTACAAGAAATCTCCCCAACTTAATTTAGGGTTGCCTTCATGTGATGGCACTGATATAGCCAGGTCACTCAACTGTCTGGCTTTACAAATAACGCTGAGTGACTTCCCTGTCCCTCAAAAGCAGGATTGTAAGCTACAGGAGAAATTAACTTAAGCCTTCCGTCCACTGGGTTCACATTTCAGATGAATCTAATGGCTACAGCTACTGCTACGCCTGCTACTACTACTACTACTACTACTACTGTACTTCTGTTACCACTACTGCTAGGAGAGACTTTTAGAATGAGATGGGTTAGAATTTCATTATCCTTTTCACTTCTAAAAATCTCCCTGAGCTGAATAACTCGTCTGAAAGTAGCGGGAACAAACAAAAATAACACAGTACATCATTGGAGAGAACGGGTTTAAATGGAATGGAAACAGATTAAGGTATAGAGTAATATAGCGTTTTCCTTGCATTTTGGAATACTGTATTTTTAAAGGTTAGCGTATGACCTGACTTGATATATGAATGAATTGTGGTTACAGTAGATGCATTAATAGTTGTTATAGAATGGTACTACTTTGTGTTGATTGGTAGTAGTGACGATGATATTGCATGTGATTTAAATGTCTTGCTTATTGCCAGTTGCCTTTATAAGATTCATTTGACTATTTCCAGGATTCTTTAATTATTACTTCTCACCATGTTTTGCCTTTTTTTTTTTCTTCTCTTTTTTACCACAGCAAGTATTTTTAATGTTATAATATTCCATGCCTTTCTGTTTGATGTAATTTTTCTTTCATCTTTCTTGGTACTGTATACCTAAGGCCTTGACACCTTAATCCTCTAAGGGGTGGCCACAAACATATTGCCTCCATGTCTCCCTTTCCTCTACCTTCAGGTTCCCCTATCTCCACCTCATTCCCTTGTCTCTTATATTTCTCAACCCCACCCCTTCATATCATCCTTGGTCTCCCCTTCCACCTCACTCACATACACTCTTCCTGTTAGTCTTTCTTTCTGCGTCCTCTCCACATTGCCAAACCATCTCAGAGTAATTCTAACACATGCATTCACAACCACACCAAAACCACAACACTCCTTCACATCTTAAAGCACCCAGTTGCCTCTAATTCCTTGAAAACTCCTTCCTTTCACAGCTTTTTAACCATTTTTTACATCGCTATCTTTTTTTGATCTTCCTTCTTATTCTGTGCAGCATATTTTCTTTCATTTGACCAGCATATTTTGTTTATTCTACTTAACTGCCTTAATTTTGTTCCCTTTGTCCTCACTCCCTAAAACTTCCTCCTTAATCCTCAGTGTGTTCCTATCAGCCTTTATCTCTTCTTCTCTCATCTCATCTCCCTTATCTTCTTTCTACATATCTCTCCCTTTATCTCAGTCTCTCCTTCTATCTACCATCTTCTTTCTTTCCCTCATTTTCCCACTCTTTCTCACATCCTTTCTCTCCCTCTTTCTCCCACTCTTATAGCATTATTTTCCTCCCATCCTCTCTCCATTTATTCTTTTCCAATCCTCATTTTTTCTCTCAGTGTTATTCCTCCATCCTTTCTTCCCATTTATCTGGCATTCTATTCCTCTCATCCTATAGCTCTGTCATCCTCCCTTCTTCTGTGTCTCATCTTTTTCTCCCTCCTCTCTTTCTCTGACCCTTTCTCTCTCCTCTTTCATCTACCTCTTTCTTCCTCCTTCCTTCCTTCTGTCTTTCTCTTCCTCCCATTCTCTCTATGTACCCCATTTTCTGTTTCCTCTTTATCCCATCCATTGCCTCTTCATCTTTCACCTACCTTCCTTCCCTCCCTCTTCCTTCCATCTGTCTTTTTCTCCCTTTCTTCCTCCTCACTTCCTTCCTTTGTTCTCCCTCATCCATTCTCCTTCCTTCTATTTCCGTCTTTCATCCTCCCTCCTTCAGCCTCTTTCTCCTTTCATCTGCCTCACACATCCTCTCTCTTTCATCCTTCCTTCTTTCCTGTGTCTCTCTTCCTCATTCCTTCTGTCTCTTCCTTCCTCCTTCCCTGTGTCTCTTTCTTCCTCCATCCTTCTGCCTCTCTCTTCCTTCCCTCCTGTCTGTCTCCACTTCCTCCCTTCCCCTGCCCTTACACCATACTCCCCTCAGGACGTGCCAGGCGAGGTGGAGCGCCTACAGGGAGTCAAATCCGAAGCTCTAGCGGCCATCACGGAACTGAAACGTCTTGTCACTGAGCTGGAGACCACTGAGGATGAAGCGCTGAGGGAGGTAATGATGTTTTTTTTTATCCTTTGGTCCATCCCCCTGCCCCTCCCCCCCCCTTTTTTTTTTTGTTCTGTCTATCTATTGCCAGACGCCTCAATCCCATAAGGGGTGGTCACAAACAAATCACCTCCATGTCACCCTGTCCATTGCCACTTCACTGCCTTGCTTCCAGTTAACACCCCCCTCTCTCATACACGTCTCCACTCCATCCCTCCATCTCATTCTTAGCCTCCTCCTCCCTCTCCTCCCCTCCACCTCACTCGTATACATTCTCCTCGTTAGTCTCTCACTCTCTATCCCATCCACACGTTGCTTTGGTCATATAAGAGTGAAGCTTTGGCAGCAGAACTTCAATTCCCTCCCTAGTCCCTAAAAGGAGGTGGATGGATTGCAGAAAGGGATCTTAAGCCTTCAGTCCACTGGGTTCACATTTTCAGAAAAACCTGAAAATACAACAACTGCAGTAACAAGTCTTCAGTCCATTAACTCTTTTTATCATGTACTATATTCTTGGGGGCAGATGATTTTAAAAGTTCGGGATGAAGTTAACTCTGGAACTGTCTCCCTCTGTCTGTATTTCCTACGTCCTATGATCTCCAGTCTTTCAAACGCAGTGTGTCCAGGCCTCTCGAAATGAACGGATCTTGAATTTGGCTCTCTTTTGCATTGTTCTTGTTTTTTTCTTGGAAGGAATGGTTTGCAGGCTCCATGGCCTTTTGTTCCTTCTTCCTTGCATAAAAAAAAGAGAGAGAGAGAGAGAGAGAGACTGCCTAAAATGCCATCTTGCATATACAAATCATCACTTTTTTTTTTTCTTCACTAAAATCATTGCAGTGGTTCAGTTAAAGAGGAGGCTTGCCTTGTGTCTATTAGGTTTCAGAGACCTGATCTGAAACCCTGTGGTCTCTGGCCCATAGCAGAAACCAGAGAAGTTACCACAGTGCTGCATACTTCAGCTTGTTATGAGATTAAGATGATGAAAGTAACTGAGATGTTGTTGCTAAAAGTTTACAAAGGAAAGAATGTGGCTTTTTTTTTTTTTTTTTTTTTTTTTTTTTTTTAATAGTAAGAATGTAGCTTTTTATTTCATTTTATTTATTTATTTATTTTTTTGGAGTACCCCTTTCAGTTTAAGTTGTCATTAAATAGTGCCTAATTTTGTGTTTATAGTGCAGATCCATTCCCCCGGTGTTCCCAGTCAAAGGTTAATAGTGCTTCACCGCATGTCTATCTATCTATCTATCTATAGCCCGACGCCCTAATCCCGCAAAGGGTGGCCGCATGTGCTTTTATATATAGTGGCTGTATCCCTGTGCTTTTGTATTGCTGCATCAACGAACGGCTTTGTTGCATTTGAGCCGTTGATTGGAGTGCTGTGGTATATGCTTCCAGTTGTCCTTGGCTGCTGTGAGTTGGCATTTTGATGGTATTTTTGTATTATTACAGTATTATTATTATTATTATTATTATTATTATTATTATTATTAACCATATAACCAAACCATACATGCTCCCTACATGTCAACAAGTGGGTTGGTGGAGGATTAGTGCCCCTCCCCATAAAACAAATAACTCAAAGTCAAATGGCCACCCCTTACGGGATAGTGGCGTCTGGCAATAGATAGATAGTTAGATTATTATTATTATTATTATTGTCATTATCATTAACCTTGTAAATATTGTCACCGAATTCATCAAAATTGCAGTTATTGGTCACTGCATTTATTATCATTATCATTTATCATCATTGTCAGTGTAAATACTATCATTGCAGTTATCATCATCCTCATTATCATCACCATCATTGTCATCATCATCGTCATTATCGTTGTTTTCATGGCTTCAGGCTCATCTTGACATGAACCCTGTGGACTGCAGGCTGAAGGTGCTGTTTTATAGTCCACTGTCCTTTTAAGGGATAGGGAAGGAGTTGAATGATGTTCGTATAACCAGGTAGTGTAGCTGCATGGGTGTGTTGGTGCCACCACGTGAAGGCATTCCAGTCCAGCACCTCATTGTAATTATCACCATCATTTAAGCAACGTTGGGTCTGGTTAGTACTTGGATGGGTGACCGCCTGGGAACACCAGATGCTGTTGGCATAACGTTCTCCCTACGTGTCAAGTGGGGTTGGTGGAGGATTAATGCCCCTCCCTGTAAAACAATTAACTCTAAGCCCTTGGCCACCCTGTTTGGGATACGTGGCGTCTGGCAATGAATGAATGAATGAATCATCATCATCATCATCATCATCATCATCATCATCATCATCATCATACATTCCCTTCAATCAGTATAACCTTGTACAGTGGTGAGGGTGAGTAGGGTGCATGTTGCTCCTAATATTATGCATGGTAACCCATATACAGTATTACACAGGCCAATTCTGCTGTGTTGTGGGGGAGTCAGCGTTACCAGTTTCTACCCTGCTTCATTTTCTATCTGTCTATCTATCTATAGCCCGATGCCCTAATCCCGCAAAGGGTGGTCGCAGACAAAACACCTCCAAGTCACTCTGTCACCCACCATTTGACTCCCTCCCCCTCAACTCACACTCCCCTCCCTCATGTACCTCTCAACTCCATCTCTCCACCTCATCCTCAGTCTCCCCCTCCCGCTCCCTCCCTCCACTTCACTTACATACACCCTCATAGTCAGTCTTTCATTCTCCATTCTCTCCACGTAATCAGCTTTGTGCTTTATAGTGTCACCTTTTTAACATAATCTGTTGTCTGACGGTATTAATTTGACAAACCGTTTCAGCTTGAGATGGAACGAGCATTACTGGAAGGTGAGCTGGGGCCACTAAGGGAGAAGGCTGGGAAGGAGGCGAGGCGGCTTGATGACCTTCTGACACGCAGTAGCGAGCTGGAGGAAGCATGTGCACAGGAGCGACAACAGCACCAGGCGGCCATTGAGGTGCGTGGTGTTGTGGTCTTGTGCTATAGTCGTGGTGTGCAACTCTAAGGTTGTTATTGTGTCCTGGCAACCTAGCATTCAAAAGTGCATCTGATTTCGTGTATAATATGAGATGCATGTGTTTTGTGTATAATATGTTCATGTATAATAATATTCGTGTATAATATATTCCTGCATAATAATATGATACGTGTATAGGAGGAGGCCGTAGCACGGGCCGAACAGGGTAGTACTCCCGAGGGGAATGGGAATGCTGGTGATAGGGAGAGCTGGAGCTCCTGTTTCACTAGCTATCTAACCATCCTCCTTTGCTGACCTTTTCAGTGTGACAGTAACATGGAGAGTAGACCAGCATACTCTCCCAAACATTTCCTCTAACTATCTATGCACTACACCACATGCACTTTACATTTCACACAACGTATCCCACTACGTTACAGGGGTTGGCGCCAGCAAGGGGATGCGGCCAGAAAACTTTGCCCCCGCTACCTATAGTCTGATTCCCGCCCGCTTGCGGCTTAGGTGTGACCCGCACCTGTGGACAATGGTGCCACGTTTCCCCAACTTGCGATGTGAAACGGAAGCTATTTATGTACAAGGCATCACAAATTCGATAAATTCAGATGAATAAAACTTACACTTGTGTATTTTGATGGATGAATCAACAGTAATCTTATTATGCATAAAATATTTATACAGTAACACAGAAACATGGCACACATATTGTACAGTGTTGCTAAAAGATATTGTAGTCACTTTTAATGTTTTTTAGCGTAGTTTTAGGGTGGATAATAATATCACAGTTATGGATATAAGAGAATGAGCCTGAAAAAAGAAGAAATATGCCAATATCCAAAGTAAAAGAAATAATTCATATAATTCTTGTGAGTGGCAGCACTGACAGATAGCTTCCCTACAGAGAGAGAGAGAGAGAGAGAGAGGGAGAGAGAGAGAGAGAGGCAGGAGAGGGGCATGCACTGAATGCATTGTCGGCATCACTAAATATAACAAAACCAAATTCACAAATGAAAGCACAATTATAAATAACTTATAAAAGAATCAAAAGTACTCAGGGTGGCTCACATTTCCCGCCATGTGGTAGGTGATTCCAGCCCCCCGTTCCCCGTCCCTCCCTTCTTAATCCCTCCTGGGTGTCGCAGGTCAAATCCCCTTCACACTTCCCCTCCCCCTGGACCACCATCCCAACAAACCCACATCCACACTCCCACCCACACCTACACCCACACCCCACTACGTCGGGGTGTATGAATCAGTAACGTAACAAACCTCTCAGCAGACAGTAACTTTGACACTCCATCTACTACTAAATATAACAAAACCAAATTAACAAATGAAAGCACAATTATAAATAACTTATAAAAGAATCAAAAGTACTCAAGGTGGCTCACATTTCCCGCCAAGAGAGAGAGAGAGAGAGAGAGAGAGAGAGATAACGGTATAGAAAACGTGGCAACACTGTACACAGGTGCGGGCCACACCACAGCCGCAAACGTGCGCGAGTCCTACTATAGTGGCAGACTTCTGGGGGGAGGCGTGGCGGGGGTTCCGCCGGCATAGATCATGGGTCCAGGGCGAGATGGGGCTCGGGCCTGTGCTAGAGGGTACAGGGCATTGCGGTTCCCAGGCTGCCGCTTCCGCCCAATAGAGAGGGGCCCGAACCTGGGAGTAGCGTCCCAGGAGGCTGCCCTATCAGTGGGTGTATAATGGCGGGATAGTTGCAGTGCCAAGACGCGCTTGGAGGGTGTCCCTGCAGCTGTCCTGGCAGGGTGCCCCGAGGCCACTACCACAGCCACTGGTAAGCTGGTGGGCTAGGGGTCCCAGATCCATTGCCTGGACCTGGGATTGTGCGGTGAGTGGGACCTGTGCTGTGTCTGTCCCCATTTATTAATACTGAAGATGACAAAACAAAAAAGGTTTCAAAGCAAACCTGAGGACAGTAAATCACCCATGGGGATGAGGGTGGGTTCATGGAATGTGGGAAGTTTGAGGGGAAGAGCAGGGGAAGTCGTTGAGGCATTCAGTAGGAGGTGGGTGGACGTGGCGTGTTTGCAGGAAGTCCGGTACAGGGGTGGATCAGCCAGAAAGATTGTTGGGAAGGACTGTTGCTGTAAGTTGTTTTGGCAGGGGAGGACAGACGGATATGGAGGTGTTGGTGTGATGGTTGCGGAGAAATGGGTGGAATATGTTATGAATGTTTTGAGAGTAAGCGATAGGATATTGGTTGTGAAAATTCTGTTGGGAAGAAAGATAGCTGTGATTATATTGGCATATGCTCCACAGGTAGGATTGGATGAATCAGAGAAAGATAGATTTTGGGATGATTTAATACGTGTAGTGGGTGGTATGCGGGATGATGAGATAGTGATTTTGGGAGGGGACTTAAATGGTCATGTAGGTGAAGCAGCCCAAGGTTATGAAGGAATGCATGGGGGATGTGCATATGGTCTAAGGAATGCAGAAGGGGAAAGGATACTCGAGTTTAGGGAGGCAACGGACATGATTGTGTGCAACACATATTTTAGGAAAAGAGACAGTAGGTTAATTACGTATGAGTCTGGGGGAAATAGCGGTCAGATAGATTATTTTCTGGTTAGGAGGGCCGATAGGAGGTTAGTGAGGGATGTTAAAGTTATAGGAAGTGAGGAGTGTGTGCAGCAGCACAAACTATTGATTTGTGATATGGTGCTTAAAGAACAAATGATGAAAAAGAGGACTTATGTACCTAGGAGGAAAATATGGAAGCTGAAAAACCAAGTAGTAAGGGATGCCTTCTATAGCGAGTTGAGGAGAGTGGTGGCTGAACAGGGAGCTGTAGACAGAGGCGTTAATGAACAGTACAGAGACCTCAAGAACAATTTCTTGAGAGTTACTGATATATGTAATGCGGCTGGACAAGAGGACCACCAAGACATAAAGTAACTTGGTGGTGGGATGAGGGTGTAGAAGCTGCAATTAAGGAGAAAAGAAGGCTTTTCCGGGAATGGAAGAAGGGTGGTAGCAAAGAGGGAATATTTGGCTGCCAAAGCGTAGGGCTAGGAGAGGTATACAGGGCAAAGTCTGAGTCACAGAGACAATTACTTGATAACCTAAATCATGGGAAAGGAAAAATATATTTAGGGTGGCAGGTCAGGTGAAGAGGGATAATCGGGATATCATAGGTGAGCAGTGTGTGAAGAATGATGAAGGAAGGGTAGTGGTGAACAGTGAGGATATTAAAGATGCATGGAGAGAGCATTATAACCGGTTGTTGAATGAGGAGTTTGACTGGGACAGGGAAGGTTTGGAGCCAGCAGATCCAGTGTCTGGCCCTTGGCCTTTGATTGATACTGCTACTGAGAGTGAGGCAATAGGCAGGATGAGGGTGGGGAAGGCAGCAGGTGTGTCTGGGTTGACTGCCGAAATGTTGAAGGCCTCAGGCGATATAGGGGTGAGTTTAGTCACTGACCTGATAAATAGGATTATTTATGAGTGTGTTGTCCCAGATGATTGGCTGAAGAGTGTAATTGTAAATGTGTATAAAGGGAAGGGTGATGCCCTGGAAAGAGGGAATTATAGAGGTATAAAGCTTTTAGATCAGATAATGAAGGTAATGGAGAGAGTTTTAGAAGGTATGATTAGAGAAAGAGTGAATATTGATGAGATGCAGTTTGGGTTTATGCCAGGTAGGGGACCACTGATGCCATATTCATTGTTCGACAGCTTCAGGAAAAATATATTGGTAGGAGAAGGGATCTTTATTTTGTTTTTGTTGATTTGGAAAAGGCCTTTGACAGAGTCCCTAGAGAGGTGGTGAAGTGGGTAATGAGAAAGCTTGGCTTGGAGGAGTGGCTGGTTAGGGTGGTTATGGCCATGTATGTGGGTGCTCACACCCAGGTGAGAGTGAATGGAGATTTGAGTGATGAGTTTTCCGTGAATGTTGGTGTGCATCAGGGTCAGTCTTGAGTCCCATGTTGTTTATCATGGTACTTGAAGCCCTTTCACGTGACTTTAGAAACGGACTCCCGTGGGAGTTGTTGTATGCTGATGATTTGGTGTTGATTGCAGAGAATGAAAGGGAGGTGGAGGAAAGGTTTAGGAAGTGGAGAGATGGTATGGGGCAAAAGGGTTTAAGGGTAAATGCAGATAAAACAAAAGTGATGATATCTAGGGTTGGTGGCGGTACTGTCAAAGACGAGGGAGAGTGGCCATGTGCAGTTTGCCACAAGGGCGTGGGAAGTAATTCCATCTTGTGCGGTGTGTGTGATAAATGGGTGCATAAGAGATGTAGTGGTATCAGAGGTAGACTGCGAGATAATGCTGATTTTATGTGTACGGCGTGCCGGGGTGAGCAGGTGGAGATCGTCAGACGTGAAAGAATTGAACTTGCTGGTGAATCTCTTGAGTGTGTGGAAGAGTTTTGTTATTTAGGAGACATGTTGTGTGCTGGAGGTGGGGCTGGAGCTAGCTCTGTGGCTAGGGTGAGAAGTGGTTGGAAGAAGTTCAGGGAGCTCTTGCCTCTCCTGACATTGAGGGGCTCTCCCTACGTGCTAAGGGGTCTTTGTATGCAGCGTGTGTTAGGAGTGTAATGCTGTATGGCAGTGAGACCTGGGCAGTGAAGGAGGAAGACATTCGCCGGCTCAGACGTACAGAAATGACAATGATTAGGTGGATGTGCAGTGCGTCCCTGCGTCCAAGGCCTGGAGGGGCTGGGTTTACAATGGAAGAGTTGAAAGGTAGGATGGGACTGGAGTGTATTGGTGTTGTGATGAGGAGAGGTAGATTGAGGTGGTTTGGACATGTGGAGAGGATGGGGGATGATAGTTGGGTGAGGAAGGTGAGAAGTGTTAATATTGGGGGTGGGGTTATGAGGGGTAGACCGAGAAAGACATGGGACGAGGTCATTAAGTGTGACCTTAGGGTTAAGGGACTGAACAGGGAGGCTGCAATGGATCGTGCAGCATGGAGAGCCGCCATTAGGTGACCAAGGCCGACACATGCAAGCATGTTGGAGCCTTTAAAAACGAAAACGAAACGTATAATATGATGCAAAATCGGATGCACTTTAGAGTGATAGGTTTCCAGGGTACGATAATGACAACCTCAGAGTCATACGCCGCAACTATAGAGATCAGATTCGTTTATTTTGTCATTGTTGTTGCTGTTTACAACAAAAAAGGACATAAATAGGGCATTGTGTGACTAGAATTTCCTCTGTTTCTTGTCAGGCATGCCGGGGTCGATTAGAAGAGGCTGAGAGAGAGCTGGATCGGTTGGAGGGAGCGAGTGAAGGTTTCTCCGGTACCACTGATGAAGAGACGGAGATGCTGGAGACACTCAAGGCACAACATGAGGCTGTGGAGGCAGAGAGGAAGGTGAGGCAATGGAGCGTGGTACACAGAGTGGTTGCTGTGGATGGAAGATGCTGCTGTATTGTATAAATGATTTAAATACAGTAGACCCTCAGCTTATATGGACTCCTTCTACAATTTCTTCCTCTTGGACTCCATATCTAACCTAAAATTGATGATTCATCACTTATGCAGTGCTGTCATCACAAGCAGGGATTGATAATGACAGAAAACTCCCACGTGTCTCATATCGGCCATGCAGTGACATCATTTATTGTTGTTATTGTTGCATCCACTGCCTCATCTGGTCCCCACAGGAGAGGGATGGTGGGCTGTAGTGTCAGCACAAAGCCACACTCCTGGAGATGTCAGTTATGGGAGTATTGTTGTTTTAAGCCTCTTTATTGTCAATGTGTTGTGTCTGTTTTTCTTTTGTTTGGTAGGGTTATCCCTTAGAAAGCAAGTCCGGGCCATATATAGCCTTTTGTGGGAAGGCAGTTAAGCAAGAGATTTGGTTAACACATTTGTTTTATTTATTTTGGGTTTGATGGACCCTCTTATGCAAATTCTGCATAGTTAACATGTGAACCACATAAGATGAGGGTCTAATGTATGATACAGATTGACCAGGTTGAGAAGGTGAGTGTGTAGTAGTCAAGTGGTTGCTTGGGAATGGTACCAGCAGCTCCACTACCTGGTTCTGCCGCCCGTTCATACAGATGTTCCTTAATTCCCTTCCCATCTCCTGAAAAGGCGATGCCATCTTTTGGGGGATGGAGAGGGTTGAGGGACTTTGTATTACTGGGTAGTGGAGATGTGTGGTTATGTCAGTGCTGTTATACTAAGGTGTCCCTCTCCAGCACCTCTAAACACAATAAAAAATGGTCAAGTGGGATAAAAATCTGCAGTGATGTAGACTGTATGTGTACACCCAATACTGGAGGGCATAAATAAAACCAGGTACACAGCTGAGTTATGTACCATACTTGTAATTTTTAAAATATATCCAACATATACCAGTACATTACTGATACATCCAGCATGGAAATCGTAAACAGAGGGAGTTGGAATATACTCGTGTGCAGCATAATATGATGCAACAAATCAGAATCCATGGTACACTATAATCAGTTGATAATCATGGACAGCAGAGAGACTGTGCAATGTTATTCCAGTAACAAGTGGAGGTCTACAGCAGTCTTTATACATAAATGAATGTAGCACATGGTGTTGTACTTGTGATGGCCCCACACCTCTCCTTAAATCTGCCCCCTTTGTCTCAACTGCTTATAAATTTTGCTGTAAAATATGGTGGTGGAATTTTCTTACCTGTGTAATTTAAGGTGGCATAAAGCCCAGCTGTGCAGTCAGATACACCATCACCAATCCTCTTGAGTTGCAAGATGAGGTTGTAACTGCTCTGGCAATGCTGCCTTTCATTGCATAGCACATTTGTTGTGCATAGTTGTTGATCGTCATCACGAAGTTGAGAGTGGGTAGTAAAAGAGGTTACAAAAATTTACCATATAGCACAACATAAGGCTGATGCATGGCAGTATCATAGCTGATGTTTATAGCACAATGAGTGGTAGTGTACAGACTCCACATCATTAAGTTCAGCAATATTTGATGTGAAGTGTGCAGTGCTGTGTGAAGATAATTATGCCTATATTAAGTAATTGAAGTATATATATTTTGTGTCCATAATAATAGGTTCATTTAAAGGTTTGTAAATAATATCAATCTAGTCATCATGATTAGAAAAAGAATGATAATTTCTGTAACTAGAAGTAATTACACTATAAGAGAACAGCATTTTGAAGGTTTAGATTTATAGATTATGAACTTCTTATTTGTAAAGCTCTGACTCTGATCCACCTCTTACAGTTTTTCTTTTTCTATATTCGGTGGAAGAAGGCCAAGAAAGTAAGTGTGTTTGTGTGTGTGTGTGTGTGTTGTAGCATGTTTGTGTCTGTGTGTGTTTGTGTGTGTGTGTGTGTGTGTGTGTTTTAGCTTGGTGGGTGTTGTGTTGCTGTGATAGATCAGGTTTAAATCCTATATAAACAAAAACATCCAGGGACCAATTAATTAATACTGAGCATAAAACTTTCCTTTGTATAGCATGTTAAGCTGATTTTTTGGATTAAATATCACTGTACTTTTTGTAGTGATGTGTGGAGATATATAGTTTTACTCTTTTCACTTTAACTTGGCCTGAAACAGCCTTCTCCGTCTTGAATACTGAGCAATAACAAGACATTAGCAAAGGATTATAGTGCTGCTTGTAAAAAAGTGCTATGGGAAGGATGTGGAGCCTTATCATTGTCGTCTTGTGCCACTGAGCTTCATCATTCATTCATTCATTGCCAGACGCCATGTATCCCAAACAGGGTGGCCAAGGGCTTAGCGTGAGCTTCATGAAAGGACAAAACTCTGGGCCAAGTTAAGGTAAAAGAAGTGTCATTTTAATACAGTAAGACTTCACACCTGTCACGCAACACATCAGAACTATTAAATTGTAATAATCATATAGTGCTAGCTTACAAAATCACTCATATATATTACAGTGCATTGATGATAAACACAGCAAATTTAAAGGAGAAATTAATTTTTGGTAGGAGAAGGATCGAGTAATTGAGAAGAAGTGATAACGGGAGTATTCAGAACAATTTAAAAGGCTTTGCAACTCTTACATAGTGATTTATTTTGCGTATAACACGTTATTGTTCTCATGTATGCTTTTTATATGATTTCAGTATAGACATGGTTTGTGTCCACGATATACAGAGGGATGCTGAGGTATAATGAGTAAAATAAATTGCTAAAGAAGAGTTGCTATGATGCCACCTGTGTGTCACCTAAAGTACGATGCCAGAGTGAGAGAATACTTGAAGAAAAATGTATATCTTGGCAAGAGGGGTAGTGATGAGGCATTTTTGTTAGGCTACCCCTCACAGGATGAGGAGTCAGACAATAGAGAACTAGATAGATCTTTTAATACCAGGTCAGATGCTGCAGAGTGGTAACTTCATGTGGTGGCACTGATATAACCAAGTGGCCTTGCTGCCTGGTTATACAGATATCCCTCAATTCCCTCCCTGTTCCCAGAGAGGAGGATGGTGGAGTGTAGGAGAAGTGCGGACTCAGCCTTCAGTCCAATGAGTTCACATTCAGATGAGCCAAGAACCACACGAATCAGTACTTCATTCGCACAACACAGAAAGAAGACATCCAGTCCCACATTATGTCTCAGATAGATACCCTTTCCCTACGTGTCAACAAGTGGGTTGGTGGGGGGTTAGTGCTCCTCCCCGTAAAACAACTAACTCAAAGTCAAACAACCATACGGGATTATGGTGTCTGTTTATAGATAGATATAGATACCCAAGGCTAGTTGTTTAGTCCAGAACATTTACCCATCAAAAAACTGTAGTAAATGAGTTGCTGAGGTCTTACTGTAGTGACTTTGACTTGGAGTGTAGTATTGGGGTTGCTGCCTAATGCTTATGTGAGTGGTGTATTCTGACTGGTGTTCATATTTACATTACTTAGGTACGGAGGGTTTTAATACTATGCTCTTTTCACCTTAACTTGGCCCAGCTTTTTGTCCTTCTGTAGCTTATTTCACCTAGCTCAGTGGCAGAAGAAGACAATACTGTGGATTTACTTTCTCTCCATAGTACTTCTTCATGAGCGGCATTATATTGTGGTGTCTGTCTGTTTTCACAACTCGGCATTCAAGATGGAGAGATGTAATTCTTAGGTCAAGTTTAGTGAAAAGAGTATAGTTTATAATGTAGTCGTCATAGTTGCAGCTCTTGTTGTCTGGTACTGGGATGTAGCGAAGTTAGTAGATGCTGCTTTATAATATCCACCTTCAGGACTCTGTTCAGTGGACCATTATGACTTACTGTTATGGACTGGTGTGTTGGTGTGTGTGTTGCAAAATATGTTGGCTTTTTTATGCTTCCATCCTTATTAACCCCTAAAGGTCGGTGTCCCTCTTCTGGAACGTGTGTCATGGGGACATTGGTCCCAATTCCAGAAAATTTAGACACTCTTATGTTCTGAGCCGCTTCTCTACAATAAATAATCATAGGACATTGGAGCACCACTCATTTTAAAACTAAAGAGTTGTACATTGCTGGGTAGAAAGATTTTAATGGTAGGCATAATAATTTTCAGAGGAGTGATTTTTGACAATTTTCACCTATTTTTTGTGGAAAATGCCTGCTCCTAATGGTCGATTTTATAAACAGTACCCTACCCCAAGGGGTTAATGAGTAACATATGTATGTCTGGGTTCATTAGGTTTTAAATAATAGAACATCATAGTTACTTATTGGTATGGTGGCTCTGTGGTTGTCTGGATATGAACCCAGTGGACTGCAGGCTGAACTTACCCTCCTGCAGCCCACCATCCTCCATGTGGGGGAAAGGGAGGTGAGGGACATAGGTATAGCTGGCAGTTGAGGTACCAATATGTGAAGGGGTCCCACTCCAGCAAAGAAAAATAGTTGTGAGCCATTTCGTATACAGTAGTTTGTTTTAAATTGTGTTTAATGTGATGATACTATTATTATTATCTTTATTTTTATTGTTATTGTTACTATTATTATTATTATTATTGTTATTATTATTATTATTATTATTGTTATTGTTATAGTTATCATTATTATCACCAAACTGTGTAGCCATGATTGGCAATTTTACTTACAACTCCTGATTGTCGTTCTACAGGAGTGTGCATGAAAAGAGAGGTGTGTTTTGTTTTGTGTTACACCAGTTTCATTAATTCACTTATTATTATTATTATTATTATTATTATTCATTTATTTATTTTCTGCATTAGATAATTTACTTGAACAGATTATCTAATATTAAACAAATCACTGTTGGTTTTTAGAAAGGCCGAATGATTTGAGGTTTAGTGTCAGTAAATAGTAGCATTGTGAGATTTAACATAGTGCGATGCAGAGATGGAGTGGAGAGATATATGAGAGAGAGGGGTGTGAGCTGGGAGCAGGGCAATGAAATGGCAGGGGACAGGGTGACATGGAGGCAATTTGTTTGTGGCCACCCCTTATGGGATTAAGGCGTCTGGCAATAGATAGATAGATAAAATTTTTTCTACTGTATTTCCATATAAGAGAATAGTAAGCAACGTTGGGTCTGGTTAGTACTTGGATGGGTGACCACCTGGGAACACCAGATGCTGTTGGCATCCCTACGTGTCAAGTGGGGTTGGTGGAGGATTAGTGCCCCTCCCTGTAAAAACAATTAACTCTAAGCCCTTGGCCACCCCGTTTGGGATACATGGCGTCTGGCAATGAATGAATGAATGTATATAAGTTAATTCAGAAATATGATAGATTTTTGTTTTATGAAGTAAGTTTAGGTATATACAGATTTGTTTATTCCTTGTGCACACCTCTGGCTAATGACACTAGCTAACATATCAGTCTCTATGTCCGTCTATCTAGCAATTTTTGTATCTAATTATATATCTATAGCCAGATGCCTTAATCCCATAAGGGGTGGCCACAAACAAATTGCCTCCATGTCCCCTTTCCCCTGCCATTTTGCTGCCCTCTCCCCCGACTTACACCCCCCACTCTCTTATACCTCTCCATTCCATCCCTCCATCTTGTCCACAATTTCCCCCTCAATCTGGCTATATCCACATACATATCTATCCTAGCTTATATTTTAATCTTTATCTCTTGTCTATCTATCCATCTATATACATCTACTTATTACCAGATAGATACTGGAGCAAGTAAAGATAAGCTGTAGTAGTTGACGGAGTGTTTATAATCGTATCTTCCATCCGTCAGGTGTTTGAAGACACTGAGTTTCACCAGATGGAGGCGGAGGCACACCGTGAGGCGGAGAGGGAGGAACTCAACAAGGAGGTAGAGTTGAATAAGCCATCATCATAGTTACGAGAGAGAGAGAATTATAACTGGCAAAGGGAATAACTAAACAAGGAGGTAGAGTTGAATAAGCCATCGTCATAGTTGAGGGAGAGAGAGAGAGAGCGAGAGGGAGAGAATTTTAATTGCCAATGAGAGTGACTAAACATGAAGGTAGAGTTAAAGAAGCCTTCATCTTAGTCATAATTACCATCTGATATTTGTTGTATGTAGATAAGTTGGTTGAGAGAGAGAAAGAAAGAGAGAGCGAGAGAGAGAAAGAAAGAGAGACAGAGAGAGATCACTCAAGAAAGAACCATTAATAATTGTAAGATGGTAAGGAGGTCAGGGAGAGAGAGGGAGAAAAGGAGAAGAAAGGAAGGGAGGGGGATAGAGACTAAGAGAGAGAGAAGGAGGAATGGAAATGATATATCTAAGAGAGAGAGAGAGGGAGGGAGGGAGAGAAGTGTAAGTGCCAATAATCAGACACGTTAATACAGTATATATTCCATGTTGTTTACAGTTATCAGAAGTGCAAGAGAGCCTGGGGGGACTGCAGCAGCGAATAGCCGAATTGGAGAAGCACATGGTGGAGGTGACGAGTGCAGTGAGGCAAGAGGCGGAGGGCTTGGAGAAAGACAGGCAAACTCTCCTTAGCAAGATCTCCAAGGTGAGGACAGTACATTGATGACTTTCCCATTATAACTTTCCTTTTCCATCATCTCCCCTACTTACCACTCAATTCCATTCTTTTTTTTAGCTGTCAGAACCCTTTATACTGATTCTTGAGGGTTTTTCGGATTCTCAGTGTCTTTCGTAGTAGAGGTATTGATTTCTTTGTATGCTTAACTTATCTACAGAGTCCATCACACCCAGGGACACTCAAAGAATGTTGTGTATTTGAAACTTTAATGCCCTGGGGTGTCTAAAAGATTATAGAGTATAGCTATGTATACAGTAGAACAGTAGTAATTATCAAGTAAAGACACTGCATGGCCCTGAGGTTGTCATTATCGTACCCTGGCAACATACCTGTAAACAGTGCGTCCGATTTCGTATCATATTATAAACTATCTATCTATCTATCTATTGCCAGACGCCTCAATCCCGTTTGGGCTGGCCACAAACAAATCGCCTCCAAGTCGCCCTGTCCCCCGCCATTTCACTGCCCTGCTCCCAACTCACACCCCCCTCTCTCATATACCTCTCCACCCCATCCCTCCATCTCATCCTCGCCCTCCCCCTCCCTCTTCCCCCCTCCACCTCACTCACATACACTCTCTTCGTCAGTCTTTCACCCTCCATCCTCTCCACATGGCCAAGCCACCTCAGTGTGTTCCTCATAACGCTTCCTATCACATCCACATCCACACCACAACGCTCCTTTATATTCTCATTCGTCAGCCTGTCTCTCCACGTTACTCCACAGGCTCCTCTTAAATAACTCATTTCCACTGCTCTCACTCTTGACTTGTGTCCTTCCAACAATGTCCAAGCTTCACTTCCATACGTTAGAGTTGGTATCACAATACTGTCATGTAGTAACTTTTTCACTTCCATGCTCACTTCCCTGTTTCTTATCACTGCTTTCAAGGAACCAGCAACCTTTCTTCCCTGCTGTACCCTTTCAAGCACTTCACCCTCCAAACCTCCATCCTTACTTATCACACTACCCAAATACTTAAACGTACTCACATTTACCAATTCCTCACCATCCAACCTCGCTGTACATTCACTAACTTCACCTCTCTCAAAGACCATCACTTTACTCTTCCCTACATTCACCTTTAGGTTCCGTTTCTTACACACTCTCTCAAACTCATCCACCAAGCCTTGCAGCTCCCCTTCGTCTTCACTCAACAACACAGTATCATCTGCAAACAACAGTACAGGGAGTTTCCAAACACTATCCTCTCTCACCAGGGCCACTCCAACATCCACTACCCTACCTTGTACCTCTTTTATTACCCCATCCATGTACAGATTGAACAACCATGGAGACATGACACATCCCTGTTTCAAACCAACTTTCAAAGAGAAAAATTCACTCAGTTCACCATCCACACGCACTGCAGCCTTCGCACCATCGTACATACTCTTCACAGCATTCAACAACTTCCCATCTACTCCATATATTCTTAACACTTTCCACAATCCTTGTCTATCCACCCTGTCATATGCTTTCTCCAAATCCATGAAAGCCGCATACAACTTCTTTCCCTTCTCTAGAAACTTTTCCACTAGAGATCTAAGAATGAATATCTGATCTACACAACCTCTTCCCTTCCTAAAGCCTCCCTGTTCTTCTCCAACTAATTTCTCTGTTCTTTCTCTAACTCTGTCTATAAGTATCCTACCATACACTTTTCCTATTATACTAAGAAGACAAATGCCCCTATGATTACCACACACTTCTTTTTCCCCTTTTCCTTTGTACAAGGGAATAATTATACCTGACTTCCAATCCTCCGGGACTCTACCTTCCTCCCAGGCCAATCTGCACATCTTCCACATCCATTCTACTACTATCTCTCCCCCATGCTTCAGCATTTCACCACACACTCCATCAATTCCTGGGGCTTTCCCCGATTTGAACTTTCTTCATTGCTTCCACAGCTTCTATCCTACTGATTTCTTCCTGTCTTCTCACCTCCCTCCTTCTCCCAGCCATTCCCCAGCCACTTATACTCGCATTACTTCCATCCTCCACGTTCAACAATTCCTTAAAGTGTTCTCTCCATCTGCTTACTTTTTCTCCCTTCTCCACTAGTAATCTACCATTTTTATCTTTCACTCCCCTGCTAACTTCACTTCCACCCTGTCTTACTCTTTTCACTTCTCTCCAGAACATTTTCTTACAGTCCCTCCACTTTACACTCAGATTCCTTCCAAATTCCTCATCCACTCTCTTCTTACTCTCTCTTACTAATCTTTTCACCTCTCTCTTCCTTTCCACATATAACTCTCTCTTCCGCCTCTCAACTTCTTCCACGCCCCTATTTCTCATCCATTCATTGTATGCTTTCTTCTTTTGTGCCACAGCCTGTTTCACCTCTTCAGTCCACCACGCTGTTCCTTGCACCCCCTCCGTCTTCTCTTCCTTCCACACACCACATCACATGCTGCACATATTTCTTCTGTAAATATCTTACACATACCTTCCACGTCTCCCATCTGCTCCAATTCATATTTGCCCAATCGTTCCTCCACTTCTCTCTTATACTCTGCCTTTTTCTCATCCTCTTGTAACCTTTCCACTCTCCTTGCAACTACTCCTTCCTCTCGTCTTTCCCTTCTTCTATTCCTCCATCTTACTTGCATCCTAATTCTGGCCACCACCAAGTAGTGGTCAGAAAGTCCACTCCCCCAACCTCTATACACTCTTGCATCCTTTACACATCTTCGCATCCTTTCATCCACACACACATAATCAATCATTGCCTTCCTTTCATTCAGTTCACCACCCACCCTTCTCATCACTCGCCATGTATACCTGTGGATCATTTTATGTCTGAAGAGGGTATTGGCTATCACCAACCCCCTCCCAGCACAAATGTCCACTAACGCACTCCCATTCTCATCTATCTCAGCAGGCACACCCCACTCACCAACTATTCCATCCACCTTCACATTACCAACTTTACCATTCATATCACCAATCAAAAACACTCTCTCATTCCTTCCAAACTTTTCCATGCACACTTCCACATTTGTCCAGAACTCTTCTCTCACTCTTCTAGCACGATCTTGCGTTGGCGCATACACACACACAATCGCCCACATTTGTATTCCAACTTTCAACTTTACCCACACAATCCTTGACCCAACTGATCCACACTGTCTTATGCTCTTCTTCCATCTTTTACTCACAACTATACACACTCCTTCCTTTGCCCTCTCATTCTCATCTACTCCTGCACATATACCCCATCCATACTCCCATTCTCTCACACTTTCTCCTCCCCATTTTGTTTCAGTTATTCCACATACATCCACTTTCGCATCCTCAAGCACCTGGACAATCTCTCTCTCTTTCACCTCATCATTCGCTCCTCTTACATTCCATGTACTCATTACCAAGTCCTTTGTCCGGTCCTGGGTCGTCATCGTTTGGGCAGTCCTTGTCCGAGGCTTCTTGTTTGTTTTTTTAGTTAGTTGTTTTCCGGGGAGGGGCACTAACCCTCCGCCAACCCTTTTAGTCGCCTTTTACGACAAGCAGGGATACTGGGGGAGTATTCTTGAAAACCCCCCTACCCCCAGGGGGTATATTATACACGAATCATATTATTATACACGAATCATATTATTATACACGAATCATATTGTACACAAAATTGAATGCACTGTTGATGGGTAGGTTGCCAGAGTACCATAATGACAACCTCAGAGTCGTGCTCCGTGACTATAGTTATTGTACTTGACCTCTCCTTTCCAAAAATGTACTGTATTTAATTGTTGGTTATTGCTGCCATGACGATCTTCCTTGGTAGGCTTTTCAGTGTCAAGGGTTTGGGTATGGCCTTCACAATCCACTCACAGTAGTTGTTTTGTTTTCATGTGATGTAAGGGGTTCAGTACTTTATTTTCTTATGATTGGGAGTCATTGTCCATTTATACACCATACTAACAAAGATGTGAAAACAGGAACGAGGTCAGTTGGCTGCGGCAGAACGAAGGCTGGGGGAGCTACAGCGTCTGGGCCTCACACCTTCCAACGGACAGTGTTCACCTGCCTGCTCATCTGACACTGAGGAGGTATACAGCACTTACACTTCATTTATAAGTACAGTAGAGTCGCCTAATCCGCGGCAATTAGAGACTGGTACCTACCTGTGGTCTACGAAATCCGCTGTTTACAAAGTTAAGAACCAGTGAGAAAAAAGGATATTTAGTCAGGACCGTCGTGGAACCCCCCTACAGCACCTTACCTATACCTTACTACCCAACAGCAAACACAAACAAACAATCTTAGAAATATTCAGTACACGTCGAATGTCGCCTTGGGGGGTTGGGGCCGTCCATAACAGAGCCAGGGGGAGGTATCCTTGGCCAAAAAAAAAAAAGGCCAGGTAGTGCTCAGACCTCATGGGGGAACATACATAGTTGGCAGTTGGTGGGACAGGAGGTAAAAAAAAACATGGCAGCTGTAATGTGCACACTTGCCACCAGGGCCGGGTTGGGATTGGCTGCTGGGTCTAAGTATTCTGTGATTGGCTAGTGGCCTTGGAACACAGTACATCATGGCTGCCCGGATATTATAAATCTCCTTGGAAATGAGCCACTTTGGAACCTAGGAACCCCATTTTTTGAGTTTTTTCCACGGAATTAAAAAAATAGGGACTGGTTGAGCAAAGTACCGCATACAGATACGTGAATTAGGCGACTCCACTGTAATTAACACTTCATTTATATCTAATTAACAACACTTACACTTATTCGTATCTAGTACACAACTTTTAGACTTATCTATATCTGTTAAGGGTGTTGAAAATATTGATGATTGTGGTGACGATGATGATGATGGTGGTAGTTGTGGTGGTGATGATGGTGATGGTGCTGACGGTGATGATGATGATAGTGTGCTGTTGATAATATTGATGACTGTGGTGATGATGATGATGATGGTGGTGGTGGTGGTTGTGTTGTTGTGATAGTGGTGGTGCTGATGGTGAGTGTGATGATGATGGTGGTGGTGGTGGTGCTGATGGTGGTGCTGATGGTGACAATGATGATGATGGTTATGATGTAGCTTTGATCCTCGTAGATGTTTACCTCTGAGAGACTTTATTATTGAAACGATTACTTTATATTTTCCAACAGAGTGGTGGAGCCGAGCTAACAGAGCGACTTTCTCGACTACACCTGCTTGATCGCTCCCAAGAGGACCTAGATCGCATCCAGCAGGTGAGTGATGGTAGTAGTAGTAGTCAAAATAGTTATAGTAGTAGTAGTAGGAGTAGTAGTAGTAGTGGTGGTGGTGGTGATAGCAGTAGTAGCAGTGTAGTAGTAGTGGTAGTAGAAGTAGAATTTGCAACCACAGGCTCATCTGAATGCGAACTCAGTTGACTGCAGGCTGAAGATACCCTCCTTCTGTAGTCCACTATCCTCCTTTTGAGCGGATAGGGAAGGCATCAAGGGACATTTGTATGGTATCGGTACTTACCTCACTTTGCCCCCAGTAAGGTTCTGCTGTTCTCAATAAAGCTGATTTGGTAGTGTCACCCAGTTTGCAGTACCAGATGTATAGAAAAAGCTGTGATATAGTCAGCACATCCTTGGGGGAGGGGGAGACCAAGGATGAGGTGGAGGGATGGAGTTGAGAGGTATATGAGGGAGAGGGGAGTGAGCTGGGGCAGAGGCCAGTCAAATGGTGGGTGACAGAGCAACTTGGAGGTGATTTGTCTGCGGCCACCCTTTGTGGGATTAAGGCGTTGGGCTATAGATAGATAGATAGACATCCTTGACTTCGAGGGCTGTCTGTAATCTGATACTTGATGTCACATGTATCTCCTTTGCAATTTTCCACTCTTTTTCCAGGTGACATCATCAGTTTGTCGTACCAGATGTATTGAAAAACTGTGACATAGGGTAATACATCCTTGACTTTGAGGGCTGTCTGTAATCTGATACTTGATGTCATATGTTTCTCCTTGTTTCTCCTTTGTAATCATCAGTTTGTAGCAGCGCAGATGTATAGAAAAAGCCGTGATGTAGTGGAACACATCCTTGACGTCGAGATCTGTCTTTAATCTGATTCTTGATGTCGTATGCTTCTCCTTTTTTCTCCTCAGTAATTTTCGACCCATAACTCTTTCTAGGTGACATCATCAACACCCTTAGGCGTTCCTGATGGGTCCCTCGGCCGCAAGACCTCCGCTACACTGATGGAGATTGAGCGCAACAGACAGATTCTCCTGGCAAAACAAGGTAATTGGTGCTTGCTCCTTGGAGAGGCCATCTGTGATATCTTTCAGTCATTTATCTATCTATCTATAGCCCAATACCCTACTCCTGCAAAAGGTGGCCACAGACAAAACACCTCCAAGTCACTCTGTCACCCACTGTTTGGCTGCCCTCCCTCCAACTCACTCCCTCCTCCCTCATATACCTCTCAACTCCATCCCTCCACCTGATCATTGGTCTCCCCCTCCATCTCCCTCCCTCTACTCCATCTACATACACCCTCATAGTCAGTCTTTCATTCTCCATTCTCTCCACATATCCAAACCACCTCTGTATTTCTCCTAATTTTTTCAGTCACATCCACATCCAGTCATAGTTTGTGTATTTTTAGTACTATGAAGGGTGTGCGGAGATTATGTGTAATTTGAAGAGAATTTTCTTAAATGAGCAGAAAATATTATGTACTCATTTTATTAATACTGCAGAGGCTCTATAGTAGCATTTTATATCTCTTCTTGGAGAGGCAGGTTGTGGAATTATATTTTATGGACAGTAGGGGGAGAGGGGTGTGTGAGTTGAGGGATGGGCAACAAAATGGCAGGGGCAGGGCAACATGGAAGTGATTTGTTTGTGGCCACCTCTTATGGGATTGAGGCATCTGGCTTTAGGTGGACAGTATGGCCAGCAACATTCCAAGATTAGGGGAGGAAGAGTACAGTCAGTGTGCGACAAAGTGGACGTATATAGAAAAATGAATTTGTGATTACAGTGTTATATCATCACCATCATCCCTCCCTCACCCCATCCACAGGTGGGAGAAAAGGTCTGGATGATGATGATGGTGGTGGTGGTGGTTCAGGAATTAGGTATAACTAGCCAGAATAAAGGACATATATGTAACACTGGTATCTGTAATCATTTTCAGGGACGCTTGTGATCGACAATGAGCGCAAGCGTGTGGAGGAACTGAAGCGCAGGGTGGCGGATGAAGTGAAAGCCGAGTGGGAGGAGCGCAAGGCCAAAGAGCAGAGGGAAGTTAACTGTGCCTCCCTGAACAGTGTTGGCTCCGAAGATTCCTCTCTCACGTCTTCAGATCTGCACACGGAGAGGTAAGAACTGTTTGATATAAGCCATTCAGACTAATGACATATTTTCAAGTAATTTTTCCTTAAGCCAGACTAATTTGGGGTTAAGCCAGTCCTGCTTATCTGCAAATCCAAGTTACCCGTATCCACCCCATCCCTGCGTGGAATTATGGTAAAACTTTGCTGTAAAAAGTCTTGAAGAAAAGCACCTAAATATATCCATGTGGCTAGTTTGGGAAGATTTTAATTTTCTCCATGTAATATTTACATACTATGCAAATAAAAAAAATATGGGAAGAAAATATGGTATGAATAAAACAAACCAAAATTGCAGACGACGAGAGAATTTCCTAGTTACAGACGTTTGACTTATGGAGGTCGTACTGTATTTTTATGGTGTGAGGGGTGGCTGTACGTCAAGTTTGGCCATGTGGAAAGGATGGAAAATGAGAGACTGACTAGAAAAGTGTGTGTGAGTGAAGTGGAAGGGGAGACCAAGGATGAGAGGGATGGAGTGGAGAGATGTATGAGAGAGGAGGGTGTGAGTTGGAGGGAGGGCAGTGATAGGGTGGAGGACAGGGCAACGTGGAGCCATGTACCTTAATCCAAGAGGAGCTGGCCACACAAAAAATAAATAAATAAATAAATAAATAAATGTAAAATACCTCAGTGTTATCCTGTCGACCACCATCAGGCTTCACTCTTTCCAGCTCACACCTCCCCATCCCTGATACACTATAATAATATTAAGCTCCACACATATTCGTTCCCAGTGTCATATAATGTGGAGGAAAGCTATAAAGGTGATGTGGAGGCCAGCTAAAAAGGTAGGGACTATGTTTAGCTGTTTATTATTAGCTTTAGATAGCTTGGAGACTTTACACTCCACTGACATTGAGAGAAAATGTGGTATGACAAACTAACGAGAGAGGGGGCTGGGTGGGGTGGTGGTTGATGGAGGGGGTGAGGATTAGAGAGAGAGGGAGAGCAAAGGGAGATGGGAGGGACAAGAGGGGAAGGGAGAGGGGAGAGGAGGGAAAGAAAAACATCAAGGACAGGGAGAGATAGAAAAAGAGGAGTGAGGGAAGGATGAGAGAGAGAGAATGATGTTTGAAGGCAAAGCTCAGGATTAAATAATTGAAAAAAGTGATGTCATTTTTTGTTGATCTATATTTCCAGTCTTCATGTGACATTAAGCTTTGGAAAGACCTTATGTATTATAGAGGTTAGTGAAGGCTGTATCTAACCTCTCCAGTTTAAGTCTCTCATAAGTAAAATTGCGTGGTGGTAGTAATATATCGGTGCCCAAAATTGCCATCACGCCATCTTGACCACTGAGTTGTAATAAGACATTAGCACTAGAATATGATGCCACTTATGAAGAAATGCTATGGAAAGGAATTAGAGCCATAGTATTGCCTCATTCTGCCACTGACGTATGTGAAATAAGCTGCAAAAGGACAAATATCTGGGCCAAGTTAAGGTAAAAGGATAATAGTAGTCCTGTAGTTGAAATCCCAAGTTCATCTGAATGTGAACCTGGTGGACTGCAGGCTGAAAATTCTCTTCTTGTGCAGTCTACCATCCTTGTTTATGGGGATAGTGTAATGAGGTGTATAAAAACCTGTGTAACTACCAGGCATGTGGGGTACTTCTCTTGCTACAGTCAGCTGCATTACATACTTGTACTGCTTCTAGTTGGAACTCACTTCCCCAGATTAGTTTCCCCCCAGCCTTCAACCAAGAGCAGTTAAAATCCAACTGTTACAGATTTTTATGAATGTAGGACACCTGTAATCCAACTTATGGGTTATTATCATCATTCACTCTCATCTTAAATGTCAGGGCCAACTTGTCTAGCCCCGGACTCCTACGCTTCTCATGGGGCAACACAGGACTGGATGATGGATGGATGGATTATTATTTTCCATCCTCTGTTTATCTGTTAAAGAAAAAAAAGCTTCAGCCTTTATAATAGGGAAGATTCAAGGGGTGTGTGTATAACCAGGCAGTGGAACTACCTGGTTATATTGGTCCCTCTCCAGTGAATTTCAAGATTAAAATATAGAATCCGTCCTTGAGGTGAACAGCCTAGAGGGAAGACAGGTATGTAGATTGGCAGGATGATAAAGGCTGAACTAGTGGCCTGTCACCCAAATAATTCTTGAGTCAAAGAAAAAGTGTGGCTTTGTAAGGGCAAGTGTGGCAGTGTAGTGACGCAGAATGACTTGATATTTTGTACAGATGGGTGTTATCATTCAGCATTGGTCTAGATACAGGAAGTCTTTGGCCTGTATTGTTGTTGTTGTAGCCCAAAATACAGTAATGTGTCCTTGTTTGGCCATGTGGAGAGGATGGAGAGTGAGAGACTGATGAGGAGAGTGTATGTGAGTGAGGTGGAGGGGGGAAGAGGGAGGGAGAGGCCAAGGATGAGATGGAGGGATGGAGTGGAGAGGTATATGAGAGAGGCAGGTGTGAGCTGGGAGCAGGGCAATTAAATGGCGGGGGACAGGGCGACATGGAAGCAATTTGTTTGTGGCCACCCCTTACGGGATTAAGGCGTCTGGCAATAGATAGATAAATAGATAGTGTCCTTGTTGTTGGTAGTGGTGGTGGTGCTCAGATTGGTGTAGCCTTATTGGTAAAACTTATTAGCTTATTGGGCAGTGATGTGTAGCAGAGGAGGAAGATTGGGAAACATCACCCTCAGAAAATAAATATGTGAGACTGCTTGCATTGTTGCCAGTAAGTGAGAAATATTGTAAGAGTCTGTTGTAGAAAATGTACCTCGTGCTCTGCCAAAACTGTGTAGAGGAGTGAAGGCTTAATCTCTCTCTCTCTCTCTCTCTCTCTCTCTCTCTCACACACACACACACACACTTTAATTTAACCATTTCGTAGGCATGTATTTCCTTGTATGAATAAAACTGAAAACATTAGATAGAAAAGATTACAGCAACAGCAGTGAGCAAAAGTTTGATGGTACTATTTTGCTGGCTGTGGCAATGGAATATTTTACACGATTTTTATGTGGTAGGAATGTGAGGCTGACAAGAGAAGAGGGTGAGCAGGAAGGATGGTATGTCGTTTGGGGAGGAATAAGTTTACAATGACTGTGTGTGTGTGTGTGTGTGTGTAAGATATCAGGTGCAGTACAGGTGTTTCAGTCAGTCAAATCTGGTGTTCGACTCTTGGCAAAAGCTCGGTCTGTCATGCATTAATTTTTAAATGCTGCCTCTCCAGATTTGCCTCTTGCTTAACACTGAGGCAATTGAGCAGTTAATTAGATGTCTTGGCAGCTCGTAGTGCATCTGAAGGCTGCGAAGGTTGAAGGCCAACGATGCAGCCTCACAGGGGAAGAAGAAAGGCGTGAGATAAAATTCTTCACCAAACTTTATGAGGTGGTGGTCGTGAATTTGGGTGAAGTGCACGAGCCATCAGCCGTGCAGACAGGTGAGAGGCGGGCGACAGTGACCATGGGGGCTTTGTGAGTCACGCACCACCCACAATGGTTTAAGCTTCACGACTGAAAGATATTTCAAGTTTTGCAACGACATACACAGATATCCGTGGTTCAAGTTTCATAGGTAAAGTGGCATTCACATCTCACTGGGATTATTTTTAGCGGTGTACACATCTCCCCGTGGTTCATGTTTAGTGGATGTAGCAGTATACACAGGGAATACAGATAAGTAGAGGTTTATTGCTAAGTTATCAGTTGGGAAAGAGGATAGAGGAAGGCCTGCCCTTACCCACCATGCGAACTGACAGAGAAACCAGAAGGAAAAATAAAAATAATAATGCCTTGCTTGTTAGAAAGAACCAGCAGTACTTTGAAGGTGTATGCAATTTTTACTTGCCCATTTTATTTATTTATTTGTTTATTCATTCATTCCATTATTTAGTGTTGTGTACCCATATGTTCCAGCTCCTTTTGATCTGGCAGCCTTATCCACCCACCTCTTTGATATGACTTTAAAGACAATGGTGGGTGTCTCTCACTTGCACATCACAGACTTTCACCTTGCCCAAACCCCCCCTCGCCCACCTACCCACCCCACACCTTCACCTACTCACCCTCCCACCACCACCTCCACTTCCTTCTGTCCACGTCCACACCCACCTCACACCCACTTCCCTGCCCATTCATCCACCTCTGTTGTATTTTAACTTGGATACTGCAAACCACACCACCCCCACACCTACCCACCTATCCACCCCACACATCCATCATTTACCCACACCTACCCACATCCTCACATCTACCTCCATCCCCACACTGCCACACCATCCCACACACCCCCTCTCATCCACTCACATCCCCACCTACCCACCTTTCCATCCTCTCACCCACACACACCTTCACCTACCCACCTTCCCATCCTCTCACCCACTCACACACCCACCTACCCACCCTCCCATCTTTTCACCTCGCTCCCACACCCACCTACCCACCTTCCCATCCTTTCACCCCACTCCCACCTTCACCTACCCACCTTCTCATCCTCTCACCCACTCACACACCCACCTACCCACCTTCCCATCCTTTCACCTCACTCCCACCTTAATCTACTCCACCCTACCCACATCACCCACCCTTCCATCCACCTCTGTTGTTTTTAAGCATTGGCTAATTTGCCTTAAGACAGCCAAACGTCACTTGGATGAGGCTGTTTGTGTTTGTGAGTGGAAAGCAAATTGGGCAGGTGGTAGGGAAGAGTTATATGTGTGGAAATGGACTCGTAAATTGTTTTGGATGACAGGTGATCGATAATTGGGTGTTAGGAGACAGATTTTGCGTATAATTTGATTTGAAGTGTCGCTGCCATCATGCTTGCTCTTGTGTGTGTGTGTGTGTGTGTGTGTGTGTGTGTGTATAAGGGTGTTTTAAGATATTTGATTTGTTAGGTACGTTTACATTTTAGGATTTCAAGCCTCCTCCTTCTCTTTCTTATTGTTCCCTTCCTCCCCCTCCTCCTCCTCCTCCTCTTTTCATTCACGTCTCATACATTTTCTCTCTCTCACAGCCTCTCGAGTGATGATGTATTGGAAAAGCGAAGCAGTGGAGAAAGTCAACACAGGGAGATCACGAGCGTCAAGGTAATGTCACTTTATTGATTATTATTATTATTAGTATTAGTATTATTATTATTATTACTATTATTATCATTATTACTGATGTTTTTATTATTATTATTTTTGCGGTGGTGAAATGTATTGTGTGATTTAGCGGACTTATGCTGTTCCTATATACTGTTTGAAAGTGGGTGAGCTTTAGTTATGATAGAATTGAGTCTCCTTGGTTACTAGTCAAATACCGCACATAAGAGCCAGCGAAAATTACACTAAATACTTTTAAAAATGCGAAAATAATGAAAGTACTGACGGAATTACAAGCGTATGAGCGAAGTTTGGTGAAAGTGATGTTAGGACTATGACTACCTCAACGCGTGTGACCTTTCTTGACCTGTGTGTGTGTGTGGTAGAGAGGATGGGGTCAGTGCTGGTAGTGTGTATATGTGTGTGGTGGTGGTGGTAGTGTTGGTGTTGTGAGGATACCGTTCTGTGGTAGAGTGTGTGTGTGTGTGTGTGTGTGTTGGCGGTTTTAAAATGCTCTGATCGCAGGAATATATTGTTTTGTGGATAAACTTGCTTTCAAAATACCCTCCAGCAGTGTCTTGATGCAGTGACGTGTTGATAATATTGAAAATAAAGTGCAAAGTTTTGGACTGTGTTTTGGCGGGAAAGCTTGGTGGATTTTGAACGACGGGGCTTGTGACGCGTACATCTGCGTCCGCACCCACTCTATCTCTGCCCTACTCACCCTCTTATCGTACACACACGGTACTGATAAGGAAGGAACAGTGGAAGGAGGGATAAAACGCATCAGTCACCGTTGTATTAGTCACCGTAGCGCTTCACCCTCACCATACCAGCACTATAGCTCACCGAACGCATCAGTCACGGTTATAGCATCACCGTAGCGCTTCACCTTCACCATACCAGCACCATACCTCGCTGTGCCTTCCTTCTAGCCTCATTTTGCAATATTTTGAAGGAGTGAAAAACTGTGAAGAGTGTGTGAAGCCTGAGGAAGAAGAGGTGAAGGAAATACAAAGGTTAGTGTGACGGTGAAAGTGGTGGGATGGGGTGACCTACACACGTACACGCAGATACATACGCACAGACACCTGCATACATACATACGCACATACATACACACAGGCAGACAGACAGACATTTGCATACTTACACATCCATACATGTATACACAGAAACACACGTACACTGATACACACGCACACACCTACATACATACATAGGCAAACAGATATTTGCATCCTTACACATACATACATACTCAGAAATTCTCTCTCTCTCTCTCTCTCTCTCTCTCTCTCTCTCTCTCTACCCTGAGATAACCATGTGGAGAGTATGGAGGAGAGACTGACGAGGAGAGTGAGAGGGGGAGGAGGGGAGACCGAGGATGAGGTGGAGGGATGTGGTGGAGATATATGGTGCAATAGATAGACAGATAGATAGATAAATAGATAGATAGGTAGATGGATAGGTAGATAGACAGATAGATAGATAGATAGAGTGTACGTGACATTGGCCACCTGAGAGAGACAATTATGAGATGCCAGGCGACACTCAAGGTCATAGGTGTTAATGTAGGCACTATATGTACACTACACTTCACTAAACTACACTATGCTACACTACACTATGCTACACTTCACTACACTATGCTACACTTCACTACACTACACTACGCTTCACTACACTATGCTACACTTCAGTACACTACACTACACTATGCTACACTACACTACACTTCACTACACTATGCTACACTTCAGTACACTTCACTACACTATACTACACTACACTACACTTCACTACACTATGCTACACTTCAGTACACTTCACTACACTATGCTACACTTCACTACACTATGCTACACTTCAATACACTTCACTTTACTACACTACACTTCACTTTACTACACTTCACTTCACTACACTATGCTACACTTCAGTACACTTCACTTTACTACACTACACACTACTACACTTCACTTTACTAAACTTCACTTCACTTCACTACACTATGCTACACTTCAGTACACTTCACTTTACTACACTACACTTTACTACACTACACTTCACTTCACTACACTATGCTACACTTCAGTACACTACACTTCACTTCACTACACTATGCTACACTTCAGTACACTTCACTTTACTACACTACACTTCACTTCACTACACTATGCTACACTTCAGTACACTTCACTTTACTACACTACACTTCACTTTACTACACTACACTTCACTTTACTACACTACACTTCACTTCACTACACTATGCTACACTTCAGTACACTTCACTTTACTACACTACACTTCACTTTACTACACTTCACTTCACTTCACTACACTATGCTACACTTCACTACACTTCACTACACTATGCTACGCTTCACTTCACTTCACTACACTATGCTACACTTCACTACACTTCATTACACCACACTTCACAACACAGATAATAATAATAATAATAATAATAATAATGACAGGCAAGATACATTTCCAGTTCAGTTTAGGTCAGTTTTAGCTGTGAGAAAGATTTACACTCTCCTGTCTACTTTTCACTTTAAATGGAGTGTGTAGAGAGGCGACGGCAAACTCACATATATATTTAAAGACGTGGGCAGCTTGTGTGTGTAATTTTTATGCAACAGGTCAACTCTGGAACTGTCTCCCTCTGTCTGTATTTCCCGCTTCCTATGATCTCCAGTCTTTCCAACGCAGTGTGTCCAGGCATCTCGAAATGAACGCATCTTGAATTTGGCTCTCTTTTGTATTGTGTGTTCTGGAAGGAACGGTTTGCGGACTCCTGGCCTTTGGTTCCTTCTTCCTTGCATAAAATAAAATCCAGGCTGGAGAGATTAATTGCCAGTGGAAATCATGGAAATAGTGCTGCTTGTGTCCTGTGGTGAACCCAGTGGACTGCTGGCTGAAGTTTTATCTGTACAAAGGAAACGTGTCTTTATTTTTGTGGTTGTGGTGGTAGTAGTGGTAGTAGTAGTAGTTGTTGTTGTGGTGGTGTGGTGGTAGTAGTAGTAGTGGTGGTAGCAGTAGTAGTAGTTATTGGTGTGGTCCCAGGCTCATCTCAACGTCATCCCAGTGGACTGCAGGCTGAAGTTCTCTATCTGCGGTCCACCATCGTCCTTTCGGGGGATAGGGAGGGGAGTGAGGGACGTTTACAGAGCCGGGCAGTGGTGCCGACCGGTTATATCAGTGCCACCACGTGAAGGCGTCCCTCTATCTTGGAAGTAAAATGGAGTTAATTGTCGTTTTTACCCCTTGCATCAGGTGACTGTGTGTGTGTGTGTGTGTGTGTGTGTGTGAGAGAGAGAGAGAGAGAGAGAGAGAGAGAGAGAGAGAGAGAGAGACCGTGTGTGTGTGTGTGTGGTATGTGTGTGTGTGTGTGTGTAAAGGTTGCATGAGCCTTGCAGCTTTTTGTCCTTGTGGGTCATTTACTCTCTCTCTCTCTCTCTCTCTCTCTCTCTCTCTCTCTCTCTCTCTCTCTCTCTCTCTCTCAGCAACAACACATTTTCATTTTACTGTCTTCCTCAACAACACATTTCCTTCCTATTTTTTGCGTGATAAAGATTCCACACGAAAACGCACACCTAACTTGACAAAACTATGCTCATTTCACTCTAAATTGGCAACAGAGAAACGCTAGAATAAGGTGCTAGTCACGAAGAAGTGCTGTGGATGGATGTGGAGTCGTAGCATTGTCTCTTCACGCTAACTTGACCTAAAATTGCCATCTCTCCATCTTGAATGCTGAGATGTAACAATAGATTAACACTAGAATATGATGCTAGTCACGAAGAAGTGCTCCGGGAAGGATGTAGAAACGTGGTATTTGTTTCTGTCATCGAGTTGTAACAGATCAGCTCCTAGAATACGATGCTAGTCACGAAGAAGTGCCATGGAAAGGATGTAGAGCCATAGTATTGTCATTTTCTGCCACTGAGCTACGTGAAATAAGCTGCAAAAGGACGAAAATCTGGGCCAAGTTAAGGTGAAAGAACTCTAACCGTAATTTTTCTGTGTGTTTGTGTGTGTGTGTGTGTGTGTGGTATTCTGTTCCAGCCTTACAGTACTTCATTATACTTTCTACCACACACCACACCACACCACGCCACACATCACCATACCCTACCACACAACACCACACCACACCACACCACACCTAGTAAATCATTGAATGTCTGTGTGTGTAGGTTTTGGCACCGTGTATGTGTGTATGTAAGCCCTGACCTTGTGTGTGTGTGTGTGTGTGTGTGTGTGTGTGTATGTGTATGTATATATAGGGGTGTGTATGTTCGTGTGTATGTGTGTACGACTGATCTTTGTGTTTAAGTGCGTTTGACCGTGTGTGTGTGCAACAGTATGGGTGTGTACGTGTGTGTATGTGCATACGACTTTGAGCATGTGTGTGTGTGTGTGTGTGTGTGTACGATTGATCTTATGTGCGTGTCTCGGTGTGCGTTTGGTGATGTGCTTGACTCTCTCTCTCTCTCTCTCTCTCTCTCTCATTACCTGTGCGCATTTTCTTCCCTCTCTCATCACCTTCTCATTTCCTGGAGAGAGAGAGAGAGAGAGAGAGAGAGAGAGAGAGAGAGAGAGCAGGGGGGGACAGACGGATAGTTCCACCACTGTTATATTAGTGCCACCACGTGAAGGCGCAAATCGTCAACTCTGGAACTGTCTCCCTCTGTCTCTCTTTCCCACTGCCTATGACCTCCAGTCTTTCAAACGCAGTGTGTCCAGGCATCTCGAAATGAACGGATCTTCAATTGGGTTCCCTGTTATATTGTTTTCTCTCTCTCTCTCACACATGTTCACCTCTCACCCACATATATCACCTCACCTGCTCACTGCACCGTCACTTCCTGTCTTACTTTGGCCTCTCCAGTCTTAAATCTTTCCCTCTCGTGCCAGCTACACCCCTCCTCACCCCTCTCCCTCACCCCCCTCACCCCTCTCTGTTATGTTCACCCTCTCACCCCTTCCCTCCCCTCCTCTTCTCCCCATCTCACCCCTCGACCCCTCTCACTTATGTTCACCTTTCACTCCATTCCTCCCCACTTTTCTCCCCCCTTTTACCTCACCCATCACCCCACCATCCCCCTCCCTCACCCCTATCATTCCACCATCCCCCTCCATCACCCCCATCACCCCACCATCCTCTCCCTCACCCCCTTGCGTTCTTCTCCCCTCGTCCTCGTCATAGATATCCTCCTCCTCACCCTCCTCACTTCACTTTTCATTTTTCAACATTCGTTTTGCACATTACACATTAACCACACCATCACCACAGCTACCACAACTACTGCTACCACTACTACCACTGTCACTGTCACCACTACCTCTATCACCACCCTGTCATCATCATTCTGTCATTGGTGTCATTCGCAGTGTCACTTCGCTCCGTCATCACTATCCCACCTACCTTGTACGTGTCATTACCCTACCTACACCACTACCACACACACACACACACACACACACACACACACACACACACACACACACACACACACACACACACACACCATACCCACATCCCAGCATCCACCCATTCTCTGTAACACCACCCCATACCACCCTCACACCACACCACACTACCACCCATCTCAACCACACCCAACAACTCCATCTGCTACCATACCACATCCCCATCCGACCATATCATAGCATCATCCTACCATACCCCCCCCCCGTGTGCATATTATTCTTCCCTCACCCTACCATACACTCCACCCCCCTTTCTAACACCTCCCCTCCCTACCATACCACACACTACCCTTCCCTTCCCTTCTCATCCCTTGCCTTCCCTTCCCTTCCCTTCCCTTCCTTTCCTTTCCTTTCCCATCCCTACCCTGCCCTACACCACACCACACCACACTAAAGTACACTACACAACACCACACCACACCACACTAAAGTACACTACACCACACTTATGTTGCTTTAAGACGTGCCTTGTGTAGACACGGTTTTTGTCCTCTGTTGACGTGTAGGTTTCTGGCACCAACCCAGTTACACACACACACACACACACACACACACACACACACACACACACACACACACACACACACACACACACACACACACACACACACACACACACCTCCCCTTCCCCTTTCTCCACCCCTTCCCTCTCCTCTTCTCTTCTCTTCAACTCTTCACTTCTCTCCTGTCTTCCCTTCTCTTCTTTCTTCTCTCCTCTCCTCTCCTCTCCTCTCTTCTCTTCTCCTCTCCTCCCCCCCCTTTATCTCATATACTCCCTTCTACACCTCCCCTCCCTCCCTTTCATCTGCCATCCTCTCCCTTTTTACCTTCGTCTATTTCATTCTCCTTCGTCCCCCTATCTCCCTACCCCTACCCTACACACCCTTACCCTCACCCATAACCTCTCCCCTCCCCCTCCCTCTCCCCATCTCTCTCCCTCACCCTCCCTGACTCACTCCCCATCGCACCCTCTCCCGTTTCACTCTTTCATGTTAACTATACCTCTTTCACCTTAACTTGACCCAGATTTTCGTCCTTTTGCAGCTTATTTCACATCCTCTCCACGGCACTTCTTCGTGACTAGCACCATATTGTATACTCCTTTCACCTTAACTTGGCCCAGATTTTCGTCCTTTTGCAGCTTATTTCACGTAGCTCAGTGGCAGAAAAAGACAATACTACGGCTCTACATCCTTTCCATAGCACTTCTTCGTGACTAGCATCGTATTCTAGTGGGTGGAGAGATGTCAATTTTAGGCCAAGTTAAAGTGAACGGAGTGTAGACCATGAGCTTGGGAGTGTGTGTCTCTCTCTCTCTCTCTCTCTCTCTCTCTCTCACACACACACACACACACACACACACACACACACACACACACACACACACACACACACACACACCTGTCGTGCTGTGTATGTCGCCTTAATATTCACTCATACAATATTTTTTGCTCCTGAGTATCACGTTACATGCACAGGGGGACGCATAGTTGTCTTCCTCCTCCTCCTCCTCCTCCTTCTCTCCTTTTTCCTCCTCCTCCTCCTCCTCCTCTTCTTCATTTTTCCCTCGTCCTTCTTCTTTTTCCTCTTCTTTGTCTCCTCCTCCTCCTCCTCCTCCTCCTTCTCCTTTTTCCTCCTCCTCCTCCTCCTTCTCCTCCATCTTAAATACACGTTACTTAAATAATCTCGCTTTTTGGCAGAGAGAGAGAGAGAGCCACGTTTTGAGGAGATTGCCTTGAGAGTAAATTTAATGTATGTGTGTGTTTTTCCTTCCTCCGAGACATTGACTCTCTCTCTCTCTCTCTCTCTCTCTCTCTTACTTTCAGTGCTATTCATTTGCAACTTTATCTCCATTAATTCATATATCTACTACTACTACTACTACTATTATTATTATTATTATTCTTATTATTCTCTGGCGACACTTAACTTTTCAAGAATGTTAAGAATGATATTGTCCTTTCTCTCTCTGTCTCGCCCTTCCCTGATCCAACGACGCTTTTAGAGAGAGAGAGGGAGAGAGAGAGAGAGAGAGAGAGAGAGAGAGAGAAGGGGGGAAAGAATAATATTAGGGAAATCTTTGTGTGTGTGTGTGTGTGTGTGTGTGTGTGTGTGTGTGTAAAATATCTCTTGATTCCCTCCTTCCTCCTCCTTCTCCTCTTCCTCCTCCTCCTCCTCTTCCTCCTCCTCCTTCTCCTCCACTCCATTTTCTCTCCATTATCTTGCACTTCTTCGTGACTAATTTCCACTCATATCCCATCCATCTTCCTCAACATCACTACTCTCTCTCTCTCTCTCTCTCTCTCTCTCTCTCTCTCTCTCTCTCTCACACACGCGCACACACACACACACACACACACACACACACACACACACACACACACACACACACACACACACACACACACACACACACACACACGCTGTCTCTCTCTCTCTCTCTCTTACACACACACACACACACACACACACACACACACACACACACACACACACACACACACACACACACACACACACACACACACACACACACACACACACACACAGCCCATTTGGGAGCTGTACGTGTCTGGACAGTGGGTATTGGAGTTAAGGATGCGTCACTGTACTCGTGCATGACGCATTGGGTAAAGGGGAGTCAATACCCCGAGAGAGAATGTTTTGTGTGTGTGTATCCTCTTAGTTAGCGCCTTATTCTTTCTCCTCCTGCTCCCCCTCCTCTCTCTCTGTCTCTCTCTCTCTCTAACATAAGCCAGCACTAAAAATATGTTAAGAAAAAAGAGAGGAAATATCGCACTGAGCAGAGAAACACGAGAGAGAGAGAAGATGAGGAAAATGAAAGAAGGGAGGGGAGGTTAGGAAGGGAGGAGAGAGAGAGAGAGAGAGAGAGAGAGAAGGGGGATAGGGAGGGAGGGAGGAGAGAGAGAGAGAGAGGGGGGGGGAGAGTGAAGAATGAGTTGAAGATAAAAGCATGAGGCAGTGAAAAATAGACACCAAGGAGACGGGGGGGAGGGGAGGGGAGAGGGGGAGAGAAGGGGAGGGGAGAGGGAGAGAGAAGGGAGGATAATGCAAGAGGGGAGAGGAGGGAAGGACATAGAAGTTAAAGGATGGGGAGAGAAGGGGGGAGTTTAAGAAGAGGGGAGGGGAGGGGAGAGAGGAGAGGGGAGGGGAGAGAGGAGAGGGGAGGGGAGAGAGAGAAGGGAGGAGATTGAGAAGAGGAGGGGAGGGGAGGGAGGAGGAAGGAAGGGAGGAAGAAGGGGAGGGGAGGGGTAGATGAGGGGAGGGAGAATAAGAGAAGAGAGGGGAGGAAAGGAGGAAGAAATGGTAGAGGGAGGAAGGGAGGAAGAAATGGTAGAGGGAGGAAGGGAGGGAGGGGAGGAGAAAGAGAGATGGAAAGGGAGAGGGAGAGAGAGAGAGAGAGGAGGTGAAGGAAGAAAGGAGAAACAGGAGGTGAGGAAGAGGAGAGGTGAGGGGAGGGGAGTGAGGGAGGGGAGGGGGGAGGAGTAAGAAAAGTACAATACCCAGCCAGTCACGTGAAGAGGGGAGGGGGAGGGAGGGGAGGAAAGTAGAATATGGAGAGAAAAAGGGAGGATAGAAGATGGGGAGGGAAGGGGGAGGAGGGGGAGGGAGGGAGAGAGAAGGGGTGGGGAGGGGGAGAGGAGGGGTGGTGAGGGAGAGTAAGGAATGGGGTGGTTGGGAGGAAAGGTGAGAGAGAGAGAGGGAGAGGGAGGGGAAACGAGAGGGTGGTTGGGAGGAAAGGTGAGAGAGAGAGAGAGAGAGAGGGTGGGTTAAGCAGTCCCTTGGCAGTCGTCAAGGAAGCAGCGTACTGTGCCTTACGCCCACTTCCCGCCCGCACGCCCACACCTCACGAGTGTGTTCAATATGGACGGTTACACCCATACATAAACCCAACGTAGCACCGTTCTTGTGGCGATTTATGCGGCCGACGAAATTGCAGTATAAACAGTGTATTCAGTTTATACACCCGACGTAACACCGTTCTTGTGGCGAATTATGCAGCTGACGGAATTGCGGTATAAACAGTCAGTGTATTCAGTTTATATACCCAGCGTAACACCGTTCTTGTGGCGATTTATGCAGCTGACGAAATTACAGTATAAACAGTGTATTCAGTTTATATACCCAGCGTAACACGTTTCTTGTGGCGATTTATGCAGCATTACCTCACCAACCCATCTACCTGTGACGGATTCAATATGGACGGTTATACACCCAGCGTAACACCGTTCTTGTGGCGATTTACTTTTTTTTCGATTTGTGCTGTGATATATTAAGCATGAACATTTTTCCTGCCGTGATGTCTGCCCGTAGGTGATTTAGTCTGGCTGTGGTGAGAAGAATTTAAGTACCTGGTGATTAATACTGTAGTAGGAATTTAATGGATCATGTGCTGCCCTTTATCGTGACGGACGTGGTTTCTATCCCGTCCCTCATTCACTGGATCTACACTCCTTTCACCCTTAACTCTATGATGCTAGTCACGAAGAAGTGCTCTGGAAGAAATGGAGTGCCACAGTACCCCTTTCCACCTTAACCTGGCCTAAATTTTCCGTCCTTTTGCAGCTTATTTCACGTAGCAAAAGGTTAACGCTGATGCTGGTCACGAAGAAGTGCTGTGGAAAAAATGTAGAGCCACTTAGAAGGTTAACTCTATGATGCTAGTCACGAAGAAGTGCTGTGGAAAATATCTTAAGCCACTTAGAAGGTTAACACAATGATG
>NC_137001.1:22306345-22316345 GCF_032717465.1 Coenobita brevimanus | reverse complement strand
GATATAAGCGAGACATCACCTAAAGGGAGAGAGAGAGAGTTACTTATGTATGGAAGGCGAGAAGCGTGTGGAGAAATTACTATACATCTGTGACACCTAAGGGCCAATATGTGCAGTTGTTCAGGTGTTCAGGTCTGTTCAACCTATAGCACGTATTGAACATAGCTTCCCCCTTGTTCACCACCGTTTGTTCACGTTCTGCATTGATATACCAGAGAACAGAGTGAACAGTGTATGTGGATAAGTTGATTCGTAGTGTCTCGCGGCCACATACCACATTCAGCGTTCGTGTTCTTCCTTTATATAACAAAGAACAGTATTTTTCTTCGGCTAGATATATATGTGAAGTGTGGGCAGTGTGTGGGAAAGTATAACCGAAGTATAACCCATCTGATATATCGTTTGGAGCCGTTATATCCTTACTATATACTTAATTAGTTCCAGCATATCTTTTGGTCTAATTGATATACTCGTGAGATGGGGGCAGTGTGTGTAGAAAAATATAACTGAAGTATAACCCGTCTGATATATCGTTTGGAGCCGTTATATCCGTACAGTGTATTCACCTTGACCCGATATATCCTTTGGTCTAACTGATATACTCTTGAGGTGTGGCCAGTGTATGTGAGAAACGCATATCTTGCACATATAACCATACTACTCGCAAAACAGTATATTCCCAGTCCCCTCCTTGCATTACATATCCGGACATACTCTTATTGATATGCCAGTGAAGTGTGGGCAGTGGGTATGCTGAAATATATCCGACACATCTACCTCTTGAAGCAGTAAACTATAATATAATTCTTCCCTCACTCATTACAGTATCAGATTATATTCCTCAGTATAATCGATCATTTAAGTGTGGACTGTGTGAAAAGAAAGCTGTGACGTTCTTTTGGGTGTAGACTTTAGAGAGAAGGAAAGACAGAAAGAGAGAGAGAGAGGGATAAAAGAGAGTAACCTTCGACTTGAGAGAGATAAAGAAAGACAGAGGGAGAAAAATTGAGAGAGTGATCAAATCGAGTGACATTTGACCTTAAAGAAATAAAGACAGAAAAAGAAAGAGAGAGAGAGAGGGTGATCAAATCGAGTGACACTGGACCTTAGAGAGAGAGAATAAAAAAAAGAAAGACAGAGAAAGAGAGTGACCAAGAGTGCCTGAGGCTGTCCTTTCGTCTTCTTCTTCTTACTTATAGCGTTGGTGCAGCGGAAGGGTCTCTCTATCTCTCTCTCACACACACACGCACACACCGCCGCCATGTCGCTCGTTTGGATGAATATTATACACTACTACTGCAACAAGCGCAAGAGGAAGGTTGGTAGTTAGAAATAATTATTATTGAAATTCGGTGGTGGCGACCATCATCCACTCACTTGATGCAGTGCTGCCTACTTCTTCCCTAGCCTTTATCATTCTTTTTCTGTGTCTGTCCTTCTCTCTTCCTATTTCTCATCATTATCCACTCACTTGATGCAGTGCTGCCTACTTCTTCCCTAGCCTTTATCATTCTTTTTCTGTGTCTGTCCTTCTCTCTTCCTATTTCTCACCATCATCCACTCACTTGATGTAGTGCTGCCTACTTCTTCCTTAGCCTGTATCATTCTTTTTCTGTGTCTGCCCTCCTCTCTTCCTATTTCTCACCATCATCCACTCACTTGATGTAGCGCTGCCTACTTCTTCCTTAGCCTTTATCATTCTTTTTCTGTGCCTGTCCTCCTCTCTTCCTATTTCTCACCATCATCCACTCACTTGATGTAGTGCTGCCTACTTCTTCCTTCACCTTTATCATTCTTTTTCTGTATCTGTCCTCCTCTCTTCCTATTTCTCACCATCATCCACTCACTTGATGTAGTGCTGCCTACTTCTTCCTTAGCCTTTATCATTCTTTTTCTGTGCCTGTCCTCCTCTCTTCCTATTTCTCCCATCTTTCCTGTCACTTCTTATTGCTTTTCTTTCCTTTACAGGTGGCTTTACATTGAGTGACAAGCCAAATGGTTTCCTGTAAGCCAAGAAACCATTTACAACGCTGGGTGGTAACCATGTAACCAAACCATACGTGTTCCCTACGTGTCAACAAGTGGGTTGGTGGAGGGTTAGTGCCCCTCCCTGTAAAACAAATAACTCAAAGTCAAATGGCCACCCCTTACGGGATTATGGCGTCTGGCAATAGATAGATAGATAGATTATTGAAGTTTCTAGATTAATCCTGTTTATAACTGACATCCAAAATTTGAATTTATTTGAATTTGAATATATTTTTTCTCATATTACTACTAAAATCTGTTTTCATCCGACAGAACTGGGTCACTTTTTAGATTGTATGAGCTGTAGTGAGGTGGGAATGAGTCTCCTTGGTTACTAGTCGGAGTGAAATTGTAATGAGTCCTGGTTACTAGTCAAAGCAGGAATGAGTCTCCTTGGTTACTAGTCAAAATGAAGTAGGAATGAGTCTCCTTGGTTACTAGTCAAAGGGAAATAGTAATGAGTCCTGGTTACTAGTCAAAGCAGGAATGAGTCTCCTTGGTTACTAGTCAGAGTGAAGCAGGAGTGAGTCTTCTTGGTTACTAGTAAAAATAATATAGGAATGAGTCTCCTTGGTTACTAGTCAAAGCAGGAATGAGTCTCCTTGGTTACTAGTCAAATGAAGTAGGAATGAGTCTCCTTGGTTACTGGTCAAAACAGTTCAAGTCTAGCTACACTTGATCGAATACTATTGTTGTGCTTCTTTGAAATTGTACAAGCCTTGGTTATGAGATAGGAATGAGTCTCCTTGGTTACTAGTCAAATCAGCTTTCCAATCTGACTGTACTTGTTCATCAACTGAACTGATAAAGGGTTAAGTTGTTGGCAGATGGAAAGAGAGAGAGAGAGACTTGATTGCTGTACTCATTTTACTCTAACTTGGCTCAAATTTGCCCTTGCTCCATCTTGAATGCTGTGTAACAATAGATTAACACTAGAATGTGATGCTAGTCACGAAGAAGTGCAGTGGAAAGGATGTAGAGCCGTAATATTGTCTTTTTCTGCCACTGAGCTACGTGAAATAAGCTGCAAAAGGACGAAAATCTGGGCCAAGTTAAGGTGCAAGGAGTATAGCATAAGAAAATATATAGGGATTAACGCTAGAATATGATGCTAGTCACGAAGAAGTGCAGTGGAAAGGATGTAGAGCCGTAATATTGTCTTTTTCTGCCACTGAGCTACGTGAAATAAGCTGCAAAAGGACGAAAATCTGGGCCAAGTTAAGGTGCAAGGAGTATAGCATAAGAAAATATATAGGGATTAACGCTAGAATATGATGCTAGTCACGAAGAAGTGCAGTGGAAAGGATGTAGAGCCGTAATATTGTCTTTTTCTGCCACTGAGCTACGTGAAATAAGCTGCAAAAGGACGAAAATCTGGGCCAAGTTAAGGTGAAAGGAGTATAGCATAAGAAAATATATAGGGATTAACGCTAGAATATGATGCTAGTCACGAAGAAGTGCCATGGAAAGGATGTAGAGCCGTAGTAGTGTCTTTTTCTGCCACTGAGCTACGTGAAATAAGCTGCAAAAGGACGAAAATCTGGGCCAAGTTAAGGTGAAAGGAGTACAGCGTAGAGGAAAATATGTAGGGTGTTATATGCAAAATTAATCACTTGCAGACAGGTGCTACACACTCTGCCAAGATCACGAATATTCGAAATTTGATGCCTCGTTATCGCTGGTGTAGGAAGCTTGGTAGCACCCTTTCTTTAGCGATTTGTTTTGCACCTAACAGTGATTTTCTGCCATGTTGTTGGTGCAGATTAGGTCAGTATTTGATTAGAGAGAGAGAGAGAGAGAGAGAGAGAGAGAGAGAGAGAGAGAATTCCAACTAAGCATCAGAGGACGAGAGTATTATGCTAACATGCTTAAGTTTATGCTAGATGGCGCTAAGTTTATGCTAACATGCTAAGTTTATCGCTGTGTTTACATTTTTGTGGGTGTGTGTGTATATAGTTTACATTTTAACAAACAACGTAGGAGGGATTTTGAGAGAGAGAGAGAGAGAGAGAGAGAGAGAGAGAGAGAGAGAGAGGAGTTAAGGAAATAAAAACTACTTCAAGAACCCCATTTTAGTTGTAACACTAAGCATCAGGAGGAACACACTGAGGTGGTTTGGCCATGTGGAGAGGATGGAGGGTGAGAGACTGACGAGGAGAGTGTATATGAGTGAGGTGGATCTGGAGTTACATGGAGAGACAGACTGACGAATGAGGATGTGAAGGAGCGTTGTGGTGTGGATGTGGATGTGATAGGAAGCGTTAGGAGGAACACACTGAGGTGGTTTGGCCATGTGGGGAGGATGGAGGGTGAGAGACTGACGAGGAGAGTGTATGTGAGTGAGGTGGAGAGGGGGAGAAGGAAGGGGAGGCCGAGGAGGAGATGGAGGGATGGAGTGGAGAGGTATATGAGAGAGGGGGATGTGAATATGGAGCAGGGCAGTGAAATGGCGGGGGACAAGGCGACGAGGAGGCGTATTGTTTGTGGCCACCCCGTACGGGATTAAGGATAGATAGATAGATAGACAAAGTTAATATATATGAGTTTATCTGATCACTAACTTGTGTGTATTTGCCGTGGTTACGTCACGGCACCGTTACGCAAATCGTTTTTAACACCCACCTTCTGTACATATTCTTGCGTAACCTTTATACCGCGCGATCTCTCTCTCTCTCTCTCTCTCTCTCTCTCTCTCTCTCTCTCTCTCTCAAAACCCCTCCTACGTTGTTTTTTAAAAAGGTAAACTATATACACACAGCTTCCCGCCAAAAATGTAAACATAGCGATAAACTTAGCATGTTAGCCTAAACTTAGCGTCATCTAGCATAAACTTAAGCATGTTAGCATAATTCTCTCTCTCTCTCTCTCTCTCTCTCTCTCTCTCTCTCTCTCTCTCTCTCTCGTATGCAGTACTCCTTTCACCTTAACTTGGCCCAGATTTTCGTCCTTTTGCAGCTTATTTCACGTAGCTCAGTGGCAGAAAAAGACAATGTTACGGCTCTACATCCTTTCCATAGCACTTCTTCGTGACTAGCATCGTCTTTCTGTTCAAATTTAAGAGAGAGAGAGAGAGAGGACAATTTTGGGCCAGGTTATAGTGAAAGTCGTGAAAAAAATGGTCTTACAATTCTGCCACAGCACTTCTTCGTGACTAGCACCCTATCCCAGTGGTAAAGAGAGAGAGGGGGGGAGGGGGGGCAATTTTGGGCCAAGTTAAGGTGCAACTCGTAAAATAATTCTTTGATGCATATGAGTCATCCACCCAGTAATAATTCATGCCTACCCTTGCTTGTGATGGGTTGGGGGTATTTTGACTACAACATGCCCTGGTGTGTGGTGACAGATGGGACCGCCACACTGAGTTATGTGCGGTGGATGCGGTGGTGTGGTGGAGAGTTGTGGTAGGGGTGGTGCAGAGTTGTGGTAGGAGGTTGTGGTGGTGGTGGAGGGTTGTGGTGGTGTGGTGAAGAGTTGTGGTAGGGGTGATGGAGAGTTGTGGTGTGGGGTTGTGGTGGTGTGGTAGAGGGTTGTGGTGGTGTGGTGGAGAGTTGTGGTTGGGGGCTGTGGTTGTGTGGTGGAGAGTTGTGGTAGGGGGTTGTGGTGGAAGGTGGTAGAGGACTGTGGTGTTGTAGTGGTGATGGTGGTAGTGTGGTTGTGTGGAGGTTGTGATTGACTGTGGTGGTGGTAGGGTCTTGTGTTGGGGGTGGAAAGTCATGTGGTAGGGGTTTGTGGTGGTGGTGGTGGTGGTGGTGGAAGAGAGCTGCAGTGTGGTTGTGATGCGTTGTGGTAGTATGTGGTGGTGGTGTGGTGATTCATGGCCAGGTTTGTGGTGATAAATGTGAGCTGCCTTGTGAGTTATGGGCATGGCTGTGGTGGTAGGGTGCTGTGGTAGTGCTGTGGTAGGGTGCTGTGGTAGAGTGCTGTGGCAGTGGCTGTGGTAGTGCTGTGGGGATGCTGTGGTAGGGTGCTATGGTAGTGGCTGTGGTGGTAGGGTGCTCTGGTAGTACTGTGGTAGGGTGCTGTGGTAGTAGCTGTGGTAGGGAGCTGTGGCAGGGTACCGACACACCACAAACAATAAAGGCCATCTCGCCACAACCTGCCAGATTTCCACCTCTCTCTCTCTCTCTCTCTCATTCTTCTTTACCCACTTTCATTTCCACCTCTACATACAAATAATCTCTACTCCTTTCACCTTAACTTGGCCCAGATTTTCGTCCTTTTGTAGCATTTTTCACGTAACTCGGTGGTGAAAAAGACTATCTATCTATCTATCTATCTATTGCCAGACGCCTTGATCCCGTAAGGGGCGGCCACAAACAAATCGCCCCCATGTCGCCCTGTCCCCCTCCATTTCACTGCCCTGCTCCCAGCTCACACACCCCTCTCTCATATACCTGTCCACTCCATCCCTCCATGTCATCCTTGTCCTCCCCCTCCCTCTCCCCCCTCCACCTCACTCACATACACTCTCCTCGTCAGTCTTTCACCCTCCATCCTCTCCACATGGCCAAACCACCTCAGTGTGTTCCTCATAACGCTTCCTATCACATAATATAAAGTTGATATGTTACTGTAGTTCTGTATTCAACATAGACAGCGATTCTAGGCCAAGTTAGAGTGAAAGGCGTAAAGGGAAGGAGTTAATGAAGGCTATATGGCTTGAAATTCGAGTGGTGGTTGGGGTTTATTGCTCACGTAATGCGACTCAGGGGAGAGCGAGGATGGTCACCGTTGCCCTGATTGGAGTGCGTAGCGTAGCCCATGACCCTTACGTTCCTGGTGAGAGAGAGAGAGAGAGAGAGAGAGAGAGAGAGAGAGAGAGGGAATCCACGTATATATAAATAGAATAGGAGTTTGTAAATTCAACTTATGGTGCGTAGTTTGTCAGAGGAATTACGTGATAGATAGATAGACAGACAGATAGATAGATAGACAGACAGATAGATAGATAGATAGATAAATACCCCTATAAATAAAACCAGTGCAAATAATATATCATTGTGCTGCGTAGTTTATATGAGGGAGATTCAAATATGTGGTAGCCCATTTTTTGGCGGGGAGTTGTGGTTAAAGCTCCCTAACACCTCTTCCTGAGCGATTTAAACTTCCTAACACCTCTTCCTGAGCGATTGAAGAAGCTCCCTAACACCTCTTCCTGAGCGATTGAAGAAGCTTCCTAACACCTCTTCCTGAGCGATTTAAGAAGCTCCCTAACACCTCCTCCTGAGCGATTGAAGAAGCTCCCTAACACCTCTTCTTGAGCGATTTAGTTTCCTGTTACTCCTTGCCCTCCTCTTTTGTGTTACGTAAATATTTTCTCTAAGTGATTTATTTTGCTTGTTACACCTTGCTCTTGTTTTGTGGTGTTAAAGATATTTTGATGGTAACGGAGAGAGAGAGAGAGAGAGAGAGAAAATGCGATAGTTTTTGATATGGTTACGTGTGTGTGTGTGTGTGTGTGTGTGAGAGAGAGAGAGAGAGAGAGAGAGAGAGAGAGAGAGAGAGAGAGAGAGAGAGAGAAAATGCGATAGTTTTTGATATGGTTACGTGTGTGTGTGTGTGTGTGTGAGAGAGAGAGAGAGAGAGAGAGAGAGAGAGAGAGAGAGAGAGAGAGAGAAAATGCGATAGTTTTTGATATGGTTACGTGTGTGTGTGTGTGTGTGTGTGTGTGTGTGTGTGTGTGTGTGTGTGTGTGTGTGAGAGAGAGAGAGAGAGAGATAGGAATTGCGATGGTTTTTGATACGGTTACATGTGTGTGTGTGTGTGTGTGTGTGTGTGTGTGTGTGTGTGTGAGAGAGAGAGAGAGAGAGAGAGAGAGAGAGAGAGAGAGAGAGAGAGAGACGGTCAGATGGCAGGAAGGAGGCGTGAAATTCTTGGTAGGTGATGACGCGTGTAAAATGCCACTCGGGGTGTTGCACGGTCACCAACCCATGAGTAGCAACGATTTTCACGGTTAATTAGAGGGGAGCGTGATGCAGGAAGCTCCCTAACACCTTTTCCTAAGCGATTTATCAGGGTTAGTTGGGGTGAGGGAAGCGTGATGTAGGTCCCTAACACCTTTTCCTAAGCGATTTATCAGGGTTAGTTGGGGGAAGGGAAGCGTGGTTCATGAAGCTCCCTAACGCCATTTCCTAAGCGATTTATCAGGGTTAGTTGGGGGAAGGGAAGCGTGATTCAGGAAGCTCCCTAACACCTTTTCCTAAGCGATTTATCAGGGTTAGTTAGGGGAAGGGAGGCGTGATTCAGGACGCTCCCTAACACCTTTTCCTAAGCGATTTATCAGGGTTAGTTGGGGGACGGGAAGCATGATTCGGGAAGCTCCCTAACACCTTTTCCTAAGCGATTTTTCATGGTCAGTTTGGGAGAAGCGTGACTGAGAAAGCTCCCTAGCACCTTTTCCTAAGCGATTTATTTTATTATCGTTCACCCTTCCATTATATACTGTTTTTCTCCTTTTTTTCAGGTAAGATGTGGCCATATTCCTGCCGCTTCGATCTGTGAGTACAAAGTTACGCGGGGAATACGTGGGTCGCTTAATTTTGTAGGGGTAGTTTGGGCGACATGGAGGCGATTTGTTTGTGGCCACCCCATACGGGATTAAGGCGTCTGGCAATAGATAAATAGATAGTTTAGAAGAAGATGTTGAGTTGTTATTGAGCAGTGTTAAGAAATTTAGGGTATTCTCTCTCTCTCTCTCTCTCTCTCTCTATCTCTCACACACACACACACACACACACACACACACACACACACACACACACACACACACACACACACACACACACACACACACACACACACACACACACACACCTTTCCTTGTCCCTTTTTCACCCATCTCTCCATTTCTCCCTCATCTTTCCTCCCTCCCTCACCTTTCCTCCCTCCCTCACCTTTCCTCCCTCCCTCATCTTTCCTCCCTCCCTCATCTTTCCTCCCTCCCTCACCCTTTCCTCCCTCCCTCACCTCCCCACGTAATGTAGGTCGCACACACCTTTCCCCTCCCTTCTCCCTCATCCTCTCATCTCTACTCCTATTACACCTTCACCAATCCATCATCATCTTTTTATTACTCTCCTCCTCCTCCTCCCCTTTTCTCTCCTCTCCTCCTCCTCCTCCTCCTCCTCCTCCACGTTATGTCCACAGACTTCCCATTAACTCAATGTAACTGGTTTATAATGTCATGCCGCAACTATTATTTTATTTGTTTACTTTCTCTTTCAGGTTACTCTATCGGGTAGCTTATAGATAAAGTATTATAGAATGTGACTTTTCCTTTCCAGTGTTTCCTATAAAATTTCCATGTCAGTTTTTCCATGCTGCATGGTGGTTTTTCTCACTTTTTCCTGGAGGGTTTGGTGGTGGGGGGAGCCTTCTTGCTTTACTATCCTTATCCTTCAGCATGTAGAGTTAGATCTTGTAGTCATAGTCTTGCTGTACTATCCTTATCCTTCAACATGTAGAGTTAGATCTTGTAGTCATAGTCTTGCTTTACTATCCTTATCCTTCAACATGTAGACTTAGATCTTGTAGTCATAGTCTTGCTGTACTATCCTTATCCTTCAACATGTAGACTTAGATCTTGTAGTCATAGTCTTGCTTTACTATCCTTATCCTTCAGCATGTAGAGTTAGATCTTGTAGTCATAGTTTTCTCTAACAAGCAGTCTCGAAAGGACCATAAGGTCTGTTGCTGTTTGCTTTCCTGTGTAATCCTGTGTAATCCTGTGTAATCCTCCTCCACTCTTCACTTATGTTACCCCTTCCTTCAATCCGTCATCTTTTTCATATCCTCGCTTCCTCTGAGGACTTATTTCTGATCTATCTATCTACCTATCTATCTATCTATCTGTCTGTCTATCTAGAGGCGTCCCATCCATCCTCTCAACTCTCCCAGGCTTCTCATTCAAGGACGCACTACACATCCATCAAATCATCTTCACTACGTTTGAGCCTACGAATATCCTCTCCCT
>NC_137001.1:22301345-22303845 GCF_032717465.1 Coenobita brevimanus | reverse complement strand
GTGAAGGGGTGGGATGGGGTGTGAAGGGGTGGGATGGGCTGTGAAGGGATGGGATGGGCTGTGAAGGGGTGGGATGGGGTGTGAAGGGATGGGATGGGGTGTGAAGGGATGGGATGGGGTGTGAAGGGATGGGATGGGGTGTGAAAGGGGAGGGGAGGGGCTGTGAAGGGATGGGATGGGGTGTGAAGGGATGGGATGGGGTGTGAAGGGGTGGGATGGGGTGTGAAGGGATGGGATGGGCTGTGAAGGGATGGGATGGGCTGTGAAGGGATGGGATGGGCTGTGAAGGGATGGGATGGGGTGTGAAGGGGTGGGATGGGCTGTGAAGGGATGGAATGGGCTGTGAAGGGATGGGATGGGGTGTGAAGGGATGGGATGGGGTGTGAAGGGATGGGATGGGGTGTGTTAGGGGATGGGATGGGGTGTGTAAGGGGAGGGATTTGGGGTGAAGGGGTGGGATGGGATGTGAAGGGATGGGATGGGATGTGAAGGGATGGGATGGGGTGTGTAAGGGGTGGGATGGGGTGTGTAAGGGATGGGATGGGATGTGAAAGGGTGGGATGGAGTGTGTAAGGGATGGGATGGGGTGTGAAGGGATGGGATGGGGTGTGAAGGGATGGGATGGGGTGTGTAAGGGGTGGGATGGGGTGTGAAGGGATGGGATGGGGTGTGAAGGGATGGGATGGGGTGTGAAGGGGTGGGATGGGGTGTGAAGGGATGGGATGGGGTGTGAAGGGGTGGGATGGGGTGTGAAGGGGTGGGATGGGGTGTGAAGGGGTGGGATGGGGTGTGAAGCGATGGGACAGGGTGTTGGGTGGTATGGGATGGGTGTTGGTGGTGTTGGTAGGGGTTACAGTGCTGGGAAGTGCCAGAAGGGGATGTTAAAGATAGCAGAGGGGTCGTGGCAGGGTAAGGCAGGCCAAGGTAAAGGCAGGGCACGACAGGGGAAGCTCAGAGTAAGGCAGGGGAAGGTAAGAGTAGGGTAGGGAGGATCAGAGTAGGGAAGGGTAGTATCAGAAGGAGTTAGGGACAACAGGATTATATGAGAGTAACTATATCATCCTGGGAGAAATAAAACAGAGTATAGCATGGCAGTTTAACAAGGGGTTTGAGTGGAATTACCTGGAGAAGAGGAATATTTTGCGAGACAGGATGGACGTGGAGGGGGGAAAGAATTATTATTTTTGTGTGTCTTTCCCTGCCTTTATCTGTCACTTGTGGCCTCCCCCTTGCCTTCCCTACCCTTCCCTTCCCTTCCCTTCCCTTCCCTTCCCTTCCCTTCCCTGCCCTGCCCTTCCCTTCCCTTCCCTTCCCTTCCCTTCCCTTCCCTACACTACCCTACCTTACCCTGCCCTACTTTCCTTCCTTGTCAGTTCACCCTGTCATGTATACGACACATGTCATTTCAGTATCAACATTATGGAGGCAGCGGACACCAAAGCAGGGAGAAGAGGAGGAGGAGGAGGAGGAGGAAGAGAGGAGGGGGAGGAGGAGGAGGAGGAGGAAAAAGTGAAGGGGAGAAGTGGGTGAGTGAGAGGAGGGGAGAGAGAAGAGGAGGGAAGATGAGATGTGGGTGAGGGAGAGGGAAGAAGAGAGAAATGGAGGGATGATGGGGAGAGGAAAAGTGTGGGAGTGGAGAGGATCAGGGAGAGGAGGGGAGCGAGAAGTAGGAGGAGGGGGTGAGGGGAGAGGAAGGAAGGAGGGGAGAAGAGGAGGGAGAGGAAGAGGGAAGAAGAGTGGATAGGTACAAGAGAGAGGTGGAAGGGAAGAGTGGAGTGACCCCCGTAAGAAGATAAGATAGTGGAAGTGTTAGTGGAGAGGGAAGGTGGAGGGGAAGGGGAGAGAGAGAGGAGGGAAGTGGGGAGGGGAGAGGGAGAGAAGTGGGGACGGGAGGGGGAGAGAAAGAAAGAAGTGGGGAGGGGAGGGGAGGGGTGGGGAGATAAAATTATAGGAAGCCACATAAGGACTGATGATGGCAGTATGGGTGGTGGAAGTGGTGGTATAGGAAGTGGTGATGGAGGGGTGGTGGGGAGGGGAGAGAAGGGGGAGGAAAGAAGGGAGAGAAGAGAGAGGGAGGAAGAAGGGAGAGGAGGGAGGGGGGATGAAAAAGAGAGAGAGCGAGGAAGTAAAATTAACCTGATCACATACGAAGATGATGAAGGTGAGAGAGAGAGGTAACAGGTGAATCAAGGGGAGGGAGTCAGGCAGGGGAGGGTAAGGCAGTGACGTAACCGGATGTGACGTCACGGGAACAATATGGCGGTATAATCCAAGCCACACCAAGTCAAAATTATAAAGAATTCTGATAGACAATAAACGCGTCTATACATCTGTCTATCTATCTGTCTATCTATCTATCTATCTATCTGTTCTCCTCCAACTTTCCACTATATTCTAAATACCACAGGAACCTACCTAACACCTCTTCCTTAGCGATTTATTTTGCGTTTTCTTAGTGGTTGTAGTAGTAGCAGTAATAGTAGTAGTAGTGGTATTAGCA
>NC_137001.1:22206345-22296345 GCF_032717465.1 Coenobita brevimanus | reverse complement strand
AAAGACGTTAGGGAGCTTTATGGAGAGTATGGCGATATTGGAAGGATTTATATAACACAGAGCATGACATTAGAGTGTAGTAAACAAAATAAATCGCTTAGGAAAAGGTGTAAGGGAGCTATCAAAATTCTGTAGACGTGATGCTTTTTATGCATATCAAGGTGACAGACAGACGTAGCGATAGATATACAAGGAGGGGTTAATAGACTTGAAATGATGAGAAGTACACGTCTTTAAGGCCTGCAGTGTGTGTGTGTGTGTGTGTGTGTGTGTGTGTGTGTGTGTGTGTGTGTGTGTGTGTGTGTGTAAGGGTGAGTGAGTGGATGGGTGTGTGTGTGTGTGTGTGAGGGAGTGTGTGTGTGTGTGTGTGTGTGTGTGTGTGTGAGAGAGAGAGAGAGAGAGAGAGAGAGAGAGAGAGAGAGAGAGTCACGAATCTTCAAAGGGATGATGCATAATCAGTCATATATGTAAGTGCTTTTGATGGTTGCCTGGCTTGCACAGGCCAACCCAGAGAGAGAGAGAGAGAGAGAGAGAGGGAAGGGAGGGAGGGAAGATAAGGATATAACAGAGGAGGATGGGAGAGAGAGAGAGAGAGAGAGAGAGAGAGAGAGAGAGTCGCGTAAGAAAGCTCCCTAACACCCATTCTTAAGTGATTTATTTAACTTGTTACACCTTACTGCCCTCCACTGTGTTACATGATCTAATATCGCCATACTCTGCATAAATAACGTACAAAGGATATTAACCAGCCACACCCAATAATAAACCGCTAAGGAAGAGGTGTTAGGGAGCATAAATCCTTCCAACATCGCCATACTCTGCATAAATAACCACTAAAGGATATTAACCAGACATATCCAAAAACAAATCGCTAAGGAAGAGGTGTTATGGAGCACAGATCCTTGCAATATCCCCATACTCTGCACAGTAACGTTCAAAAGGATATTAACCAGGCATACCCAAAAATAAGTCGCCAAGAAAGACATGTTAGGGAACCTTCGTGACGAGAATAAAGCTTACCTGAAGAACTGAACTCATTACTTATAGAACACAGTGAAAAATAATGCACGTGTAAAATAAACCGTGTGTGTGTGTGTGTGTGTGTGTGTGTGTGTGTGTGTGTGTCAGTACATAATATTTTTGAATTTGATATAGAGAAGCGTTACATTTCACCTGTTCCTAATCCCAGTACTGTATTTTGTATTTTTAACACTGCATTTTCTCTGTTCCTGAATCGAGTACTGTATTTTTGTGTAGCTACTTTGAATTTTGAATATTTGTTTTGTATTTCTTTGGCAGATATAGAGAAGCGTTACTTTTCGTCTATTCCTAATCCCAGTACTGTATTTTGTATTTTTAACACTGCATTTTCTCTGTTCCCAATTCGAGTACTGTATTTTTGTGTAGTTACTTTGAATTTTGTATATTTATTTTGTATTTCTCTTGCAGATGCGCCAGCGTGAGAGTGAGGGTGGTGGCGGTGGCGGGGGCGAGGATGCCAGGCCGTTGAGTGAGGCCTCTTCCTGTTGCGATGCTGCAGATCCCGCGGTTAGGTTTCGAGAGAAGGCTAGGACACAAGTAAAGGCCTAGATTATTATTATTATTATTATTATTATTATTACTATTGTTATTATTTGGTGGTAGGTGGGGGCGCTCACCATCCACTCGCACGATGCAGTGCTGCATTGGGTGTCTGCCGTTTCCTCTCTTCCTTCCTTCCTCTTCTTTCTTTCCTTCATTCTTTCCTCATCCTTCTGCCTACAGGTGACTTTACACTCCCTCTTTCTTCTGTCTTTCTTTCCTTCATTCTTTCCTCTTCCTTCTGCCGATGGATGACTACACTAAGTGACAAGCCAAATGGTTTCCTGTACACCAGGAAAACATTTACCACACTGGGTGGTAACCATATGCAGTAACCAAATTATGGCGCCGGGTGGTTTAGTGGGTAATTATGACGCTCCAATCGGATTGAGCCTGTGTAGGTTTATATCCAAGGGATGGTTGGGGTTTATTGCTCATGTAATGCCACTCAGGGATGAGTGAGGCTGGTCACTGTCATCTTAAATGTCAGGACGAACTTGCCTAGCCCTGGGCTTCTACGCCCCTCATGGGGCAACATAGGACTGGATGATGGATGGATGGATGCATTATTATTATTATTATTATTATTACTACTATTATTTTCATTTTAACTGAGCTGTTTTTCGTAATTTTCCAGTTTATTTTCACGTAACTTTGAATGTTTTTTTTCTTCGTCATTTTCCCGTACAATTCACGTAGCAAGGGCACAGACAAGTTGGCATAGTTCTTTTGTCTCTAACTTCGTGCCGTTTTTCGTCACGTCCAGTATAGTTCACGTAGCAAGGATGTAGATAAATTGTTATAGTTTTTTCACTTTAACTTGGCCCAGATTTTCGGCCTTTTTTAGGGTAGAGAAATTGAGTTGTTTTATCCCAGCTTACAACACATATTCAGCTGATATTAGCTCGCCATTTTCTCTCTCTCTCTCAACGAGCCTTCCAACCTGTTTCTTCCTCAACTTTTGCCACATATATCTGCATCCTTACCCTGTGGTAGTAGTAACGTTGAAAGTAGTAGTAGTAGTAGTAGTAGTAGTAATAGTGTGGTGGTAGTAGTAGTAGTCATGCATATAATCAGGTGTCTTCTTCCTCAGTTATACAGTACACACGTCCCTCAGCTCCCTCCCTATCCCCCAAAAGGAGAATGGTGGACTGCAAGAAAGGGCAACTTCAGCCTGCAGTCCACTGGGTTCATGTTCAAATGCATGTGGGGGTTCCAGCTACTAGCTACCTCTGCTACTACTACTACTGCTACTACTACTACTACTGCCTCTTTTTCTACTACTGCTACAACTATTTCTTCTACTGCTATTACTACTGCCACTACCACACTATTACTACTGCTACTACTACTTCTACTACTATTATTGCTGCTGCTCCTACTACTACTACTATTACTACTACTACTACTACTACTACTACTACTGTTACTACTACTACTACTATTACTACTACTACTACTACTGCCACCACCACACTATTACCACTACTACTGCCACCACTGCTGCTACTACTACTTCTTCTACCACCATCACTACTTGAACTTTACACTACCACTACTTCAACTTTACTACTACTGCTACTACTACTACCACCACCACCACCACCACCACCACCACCACCATTACAATAACTTTACTACTGCTACTGCTACTACTACAACCACCACCACCACCACTACAACACCTTTACTGGTACTACTACTACTCCACAACTAATCCCCCATTTGTTCCCTTGGCAGAGGCCCCTCACACGCTACCTGCCAGTACGTTCAGAGCAGAATTTCGACCTCAAGCAGCACATAGAGAGCGCCGGCCACCAGATAGAGTTGTGCCCCTACCTTCACGTCACCTCCACTGCCTGCCGCGGGTACCTCCACAAGCTCGGCTCCAAATTCCGCACGTGGCAGAAGCGGTGGTTTGTTTTCGACCGGTCCAAGAGGGCATTGGTGTACTACAGCGACAAGAGCGAAGGGAAGGCACGTGGAGGGGCGTACTTCCAGGTGTGTGTTTATTGTCAGTCTGTTTATATGTCAGTCTATTGATCCATCCCTCTGAATGGATAGATAGAGGAGGTTTGGCCCTACATTTAATTTAGGTTCTGTATATTTTGACCTAAGTTCATTTTTATTGCATCATTTACCAGGCAGTGGAGAAGGTGTATGTGTGTTCGTTTCCTTGTTTTAATGTGTATTGCTTTCATTTCCCAGACTGTTGAGGTGTTTGTGTGTTCATTACCTTTCAATGTGTGCTGATTTTATTTTGCAGGCAATTGAGGAGGTGTATGTGGACCATCTACACTCTGTCAAGTCTCCGAACCCCAAGCTGACCTTCTGCGTCAAAACGTACGAGCGAACCTTCCACCTCATGGCACCGTCCCCCGAGGCCATGCGCATCTGGATTGACATCATCTTCACGGGAGCCGAGGGATACCGAGAATTTCAGGGGGGAACATGAGGAGGGATTGTGCTTTTGCCTTCTCGCTATTTTTTTGCTTTAATTTTGGATGTGGTGCTTCTTGGAAGACTGCCATTGCAGGAGAGGAGTGCCATTTTGTTTTCTTTACTGCTTAATGTGGCACTGCCTGGATGGCTCATTTGTAGACCAAATGAGCTTTTTGTATTTGTAAAGCCAAATTTGCTATTATATATTTTTCCATTCTTGGGCTGTAGAGCAGCTGTTTCCTTGTTTTGACAGACTGCGCACTCAGAACCTGCTAATTATGGTCAAACCCACGGCAGCTGTTGCGTGTGGAGGAAAAGTGACATTCATATTGTACCACTGCTGTGACCTTGAATAGTGCCTTTATATTTTACCACAGATGTGGGAGATGGTTAGCCACTATTGGCCCAGACTCTGTGGTAATGGGATGGTTCCTTTGTGTTCCTCTCAAAGTAGTTTATTATAAAAATTGCCTTAAAAAATGCACTGTTGGTGCCTTAGTGTATAGCATAGAAGAAGTGTCTGACTTCCTCACTGTGTGGCAATATATAAATTACTGAATGCTGTTGGTACACATTGAATAACCAGGAACAACATATTACCACAATAAAACACACACATACAGTACTTACTCACACACATGCACACTCACACACTTACATACAGTACATGTATCATGAGGATTTGAGGTATACATAGGGGAACAGATAATTTTCTCAGTACTGTATATTAATCTATAGACTACTTAGACAGTGGAAGTCAGTATCGACCACAGTACCAGTGTCTTGTTTTATATAATGTATACAGTAGTAGTGTAGGCGTTTTATTTTAAGCAGTTGAGGGTGTATGACGTGACCTTGCCAAAGAACTGTGTGTTTGTAAGAAAGTGACGCATTTTGTAGTAGTGTCATGGTGCCTTTTGCCTTAAGACTTTATACGTTTCTTAAGACCAGTGAAGGATAGATTATAACTCCTTGTTCTTTGACCTTTTGGATCTACCATTCATACTTAGCTTGCAAGATACTGTTGTACTGTATGTTACTCTAAATAGTGTATTTTGTAATTAGTATTTTGAATAACGTTTAGAGGTTAATTTCTTTTCAACACTTATTGAACGATAAGATGTAATTGAAGGCATTGTAAAAATATGATGAGCTGAAGGTCAACTAATTTAATTGGAATTTTTGAATCATGCACGGAGATTAATTGCTTTTCAACTTGAGTAATAGATGCAACTGGAGGTATCTGAAGATTTCATGAGCTGAAAGTCAGTTTGATGAAGGAAGATGTATATTACTGTAAAAATCTGGATTCAGAACTAGCAGTGTAATTTGCTTAGTGCTTAATTTCTTTCCAACATCTAAATGAATGGTACGATGTAATTGACACTGAAAAGATTTTATGGGCTCAGAGTTAATTTGGTAAAGCAAGATGTGAGTTTCTGTAAAAAGTAAGATGCTGAACTAGAGGACTGCTTTTCACTGCCCTACTGGCCTGAGAGATGTGAGGCTACAGTGGTGATAAGGAATAACCCAGTGATGGTACAGTGCTCCCACACATACCCTGCCACCAGCCACCATTGTTTGCCCTCACTGAATTGTTTATTGGCAGATGTTAAGGAGATTGAATGCTGTAATAATCGAGGATGTGAAAAGTAATAGAGCTTTATATATTCCATGTGTACTTGACTGAGGGAGAGCTTACGAATACAATGAAACCAGTGTGAATGATAAATTTCCACAGAATAATACGTATTGCTAGCTCTAGAGAATAAAAAGTTACTCTTCAATAAGTACTAAACTGTGCTGTACACTCAAGGAAAGTTCCATGTTATACACCTGTCCACCAGTTTGAATCTCTAAATGGGGAGAAGTGCTAGCAGAGTAGTAACCACTCATTCACGTTTGGTAATTGTGTGTGACGGGGGCGAGGATGAAAGGAGGAGGGGTAAAAGTCATCACCTCCCAACCCTCCTCTTCCCATAACATCATGCCTCTCACACACACTTGCCAGATAAGTGAGTTGTCTGTAATGGCTTTGCTAGCACTTGTCATGTAGAGAGGTGTAAACTAGCGAGAGAATATTTAGCATGGGACTTTCCTTGAGCCTGCAGTTGTTTTGGATATACTAAATGCCACAAAATGGAGTTGTTGTTTAATGAAAGTATAAGTGGCTGTAGTAAAAAAAATATGTTAGTCCCAGGTTACTCATTTTTGGTGTGTAGGGACCTGGGGCAGGTTTATCATAGCCCAGAACTTGAAAAAAACAATGGGGCTAGATGATAAGTGAATTTCAAAGCCTGCCATTTTTGTATGATTTTGACGACTTGGAGAAGCACCAGTATTTTTTGTCTGGTCTTCACTCCATTCCTTTTGCAGAGTAGAGTAGTTGTAAAAAAACAAATTTCATGTGGTATGATAGGAGTACAGTTTTTCATATTACAATTAGTACACTGCATCGAGCAATGAATATGTACAGACTTCCTAGGTGTTAAAATAGTTGAAAGTTGTTAGTGGTAAGTGTATGTAATTAGAGCAGAGGTTATGCTTCATACATGAAAAGGTGTACAGGCCATCACACCTTGAGATATGGGGGTCAAATTCTAAGTGTCTTCTGGATTTCATAACACCTCTTTCTTAGTGGTTTATTCTGCTTATTACACCTTATTATCCTCTTGTTTGTTCAATCTGTGTATCTATAGCCAGATGTGTCAGTCCTGCAAGGGGTGGCAACAAACAAATCGCCTCCATGTCGCCCTGTCCCCTGCCATTTTGCTGCCCTCCTCTCAGCTCACACACCCCTCTCTCTTTTATGTTACTGATGCAAACTATATTGGTATTAAATTGATAGAAATAGTATAAAAGAGAATGTTAATGGGTAATATTCAAAATAAATCACCCCAACCAGTGAGGATAAAGACCCTTATGAAAGTTACATCCCTATTGTATTTATTTTTGCAGTTTATATTCATTTTCTGAAACTCTTTTCTTTATTTTTTTATGTGATGAGTAATGAAGGACATTATAAAGCTGCTACTTACTGCTGCTGGTAATTCTTCGACTGATAACCATGGGGCCTTAACAAGACCTCTTATGTTGATTAAATAGAGTTGATTATCAGTTATTTGAAATCTGTTATTACTGCAGCTGTGCTCCAGCCTGAGGAAGTGGCTAAATTTGTACTGTACTGTAAACAATGTTATTTTCACTTAATATATTATGTACCCTGATGAATATCATTTCTTATTTGTCCATTTTAATATGTTGCCTGTTGCTGCTACATCTCTGCTTTGTATGTAATGCTTTCAGTGTAATAAAAGGAGATGGGTGGGTATGGGTAGTGAGTGGGTGCATGGCCCACAGGACAAAGGTAAGCGTCTAGTGCTGCACTGGGGTAGGAGTGTTGGCTTGACATCTCTCGCTTTCAGCTGCAGACGCCGGATAGCTCCTCAAGCAAATGGAATGGCAATGTATGTAAGTCCTTTCTTTCCGGCATACAGCCTTTCCTTTGTCAAGACCTCCAGAGTGCCTCCCTGTGGCACCACCCGGTAACTGGATTCTTGTTGATCCAGGCCAAACCTCTGGAGGATTGAGGAACAGGTTGGAGCCCTTGAGGTGTTGTGCGCACGGCCCACTGGTGTGTGGGTATGCCCTGCTGCTTCACCAGTCCAACCGGGGTTGGTGGGAATCGTAAGCCATGGTAGGCAGCCCACCTAAGAGAAGGAAAACTCTAATTTCAAACTGGGGATGGTGAGACTTTAAAGCCTAGATTGGCAACTCACCTAGAAGGAAAGTTCTGGTTACATACCAAGTTCCTGTACAGTATTGGAAAAAACAGGATGGTGGTGGTGTGGACAGCCTTTCACTATTTAGTTAATAGTTTTATACAACATGATAGCACAATATTCAAAATGTGAATGTAACTGCATAAACATGACCACAACCCCAAGTACAGTGAGGAGTGGTGTCTTGCATGGCAGAGTGGGCATCCGATGTGTTACCAGACCATTAGCCAGCTGTCACATCACAAAAAGATTCAACAATGGGAGAACAAAGCTAGGTAGGTGCTTGTGGAATCTTTAAATGTTGGCACACGGAGGAGGAGATTGGGTGGGGTGGTTTTATTGACAGTCTGTGTCTCATCTGTAAAATCATACAAGGTTGTTTTAATGAAATTCGGATCCTCAGTCTGTGCCTTACTCCAGGTAGAGATCAGCCTCAAAGTCATATACTCAGCAGTTGACTCATTTACCACTTGATCACCTCATAGTTCCTTTTTGACAAGTCCTTCAGTTCAACATGCAGACACTTACTCCATCTTCTCCTGCTGTGGATACATTTTCCATTCTTTTCATGGACAGATAGAGTCAACCTATGGCAGATTTGTACTAAATTGACAAAGATCCCAAATCCCTTTCATATTAGTCGATGCCCATGTATACTTTGAGTGGAAGATTAGTCGCATTTTATTCTGTTCACTCGAATTAGCCAGAAAAATGTCATCTGTTAAGCTTGAATGAATTGTAACAAAACATAACAGTAGAATACCTGCTTGGTGCTAGTCATGAAGGAGTGCTATGGAAAGGATGTAGATCCATTTTATTTTTTTGTCATTGAGCTACCGGTTTATGAAATGTCTCAAAAGGACAAAAATTTGGGCCAAGTGAAGGTGAAAGAAGTATATTATATAGATCTATCACCTTAAATTGTCCCAGGTTTTCATCTTTTTGCAACTTATTTCATATAGCCTAGTGAAAAAAAAGGTAGCCATTCCATAGCACCTCTTCGTGATTATCATATCCTGTTGTCAGTTCATTGTTTCAGCATTCATTATGGAGGAATGGGAATTTTAAGCCAAGTTACTGTGAAAATATAATAACTCTATCTTAAGTAATCACTCCCAGCCTCGTCCTCTAGTCCTGATAACTTTTTCCTGTCTAGATATTCCCCCTGCATGCTGTCATTTTCCACTACGTTGCATTTCTGAGTGTTCATTGTACAGTTTAAGCCTACTGTATATCCTTGATCAGCTTTGGTCATAGAATTGCAGGTGTATTTGAGAGACAGGGAGGGATAGTTTATTTCCATCCTACCAAATCCAGCTGTTGTGTCCCCCCCTGTCTACACACACACACACACACACACACACACACACACACACACAAGACCTAAAGAAGTATTTCTTAGAAGTTGATTGGGAAAATGAGCTTAGAGGACAAGATTTAAATGCTGTATATAAAAAATTTTGTGAATTTTATGAAATAGGAGTCCAGAATTACATCCCACAGCACAAAGAAGCAGATAAGAAAATACAGAAATGGTTCAATACAGAATGTAAAAAATCTAAAGAAAGAAGAGATTTGTTGTGGAATAGATACAGAAGACACAATAGTGAAAGGGCATATAACAATTACAAACAGGCAAGAAACGACTATACAAGAATAAGGAGGGAAGCCCAAAAACAGTTTGAGGAGGATATAATAAATAAAAGTAGTGATCAACCAAAGCTGTTTTACAGCTATATCAGAAGCAAAACCAAAGTAAAAGATATAATACAATCCATCACGGACGAGGGAATCACTTATACACAAGAGAAAGATATTTGTGAAGCACTAAATAAGAATTTCCAATTAGTTTTTACAGAAGAAAAAAATTTTGAGAGAGACTATGTGGAACACGCATGTCCACACATACTACCAGATATACAAATAGCAGAAAAAGTAATACAAGAGGAGTTAAGTAGATTAGACAGAGGAAAAGCAAGTGGTCCTGATGAAATTTCATGTTGGGTGTTACAAGAATGTGCAAATGAGTTAAGTAAACCATTATTTTTAATTTTCAAGAAATCTTTGAGTCAAGGGAAACTACCTGATATTTGGAAAAAAGCAAATATAGTCCCCTTATTCAAGAAAGTAAATAGACAAAATCCTCTCAACTACCGACCAGTATCACTGACCAGTGTTGTAAGCAAGGTATTAGAAAAACTTATAAGAAAAGCTTGGGTAAATCATCTAGAAAAACACAGTATGATAACAGAAAGACAGTTTGGTTTCAGAAAAGGAAAATCATGTGTTACTAATCTGTTGAGCTACTATGACAGAGTAACAAACACAATACAGGAAAGGGAAGGATGGGTGGACAGTATCTATTTAGATTTCAAGAAAGCTTTTGACACAGTACCACACCAAAGACTTTTATGGAAGCTGTACCATCAAGGAGGAATTCGAGGCAAACTGTTTTGTTGGATGCAAGACTTTCTCATAAAAAGAGAAATGAGGACAGTACTAAGAGGAAACTACTCATCATGGAAAGAAGTGACTAGTGGAGTACCACAGGGTTCGGTGCTGGCACCAATCATGTTTCTAGTGTACATAAATGATATAAACAGTAACACTGGAAATGAGAGCTATCTGAATATGTTTGCAGATGATGCAAAAATACAAAGGAGAATTACTAGCACAGACTCTTGTAGGGAGCTACAAGAAGAATTAAATAAACTTCATGAATGGAGTAGTACATGGCAAATGGAATTCAATGTGGACAAGTGTCATGTAATCAAGTTTGGTAAAAGTGGAAAAAGACCTGATTGGGATTATAAGTTAGGAAATAAAACCCTATACATATCAGAAAGAGAGAAAGACCTAGGTGTGATTATCAATAACAGACTATCTCCGGCTGACCACATCAGCGAGAAGGTACGGAACATGTATACACTGCTTGCAAATATGAGAATAGCATTCACATACATAAATGAAGACATGCTAAAAAGGATAATAACATCATTCATTAGACCAACCCTGGAATATGCATCAGTAGTCTGGAGTCCTCATCTCAAAAAGCATATAGACAAGATTGAAAAAGTTCAAAGGGCCGCTACAAGATGGATACCAAGCTTAAGGGACCTAAGCTATGAAGAAAGACTAAATAAACTGAATCTACCAACACTACAGGAGAGAAGGAAAAGAGGTGACATGATAATGCTATATAAGTGCATATCAGGAAAGGAGAAAATAGACATAAATGATTACTTAACATATGGAGAAGCATCAGCAAGAGGACACTGCAAAAAACTGCATAAGAAGAGAGGTGATAAAGACGTAAGGAAATTCAGTTTCCCAAACAGAGCAATTGATCAATGGAATGCACTACCGAATGAAATAGTGTGTGCCAAAACAATTCACAAATTTAAGGATATGTACGATAAATATGGTCTAAGACACGGGACAATACGAGCTTGACTCATTCCTGTAAAGATACAATTAGGTGAGAACACACACACATACACATGAGCTGCATATACACATGGACAAAAGGGCACTTGTACAGAATCAGCAGCTGTGTAAGACTGAAGGTGGCACAGAGTTGGTGTAACACCTCTGACCACTGATTTAGCTAGAAAAGTAATGTAATCTAAGAAAGTTCATGAGAAAAGGAGAAACCAAGAATATTGTAAGATGATTAAAGGTTGATAATACATCTGAGATGTGGTACTCGTAAACAGAGCGATAAAGGCATAACAAGAGGAAAAGTAAGGAGGGAGGGGTTGTAAGATTGTTCCTTAACAATAGCACTAACTTTCACTTCTAGAAAGTTTAAAAGGGCAATAATGGAGGTGAAAATTGAATATGAGAGCGAGATGACAAGGGGAGATGTATGGAGGGAAGGACAAGCCAAGGGATTATTATAAACAGGCAACATACGCAGGCAGGTCAGTAAGAAGTAATCATAACGAGAACTTAGGGACGGAGGGTTAGCTAGTCCTTGAAGCCGAGACCACGTTGGCCTTGAACAGGCCCCGGGGATTGTCTCAAGAAGAAAAAAAGAAAAAAAAATGGACACTACGTGATTAACAGACTGATTGGTAGGGAGGGAAGGATTGTCTTCAGAGTTGTCATTAAAAGTTACAGAGGTAGATTAGGGCGAGATAAAAATATAGGGAAGGAGAGAGTAAGATCAATTAACTACAGCACTGAAAGGTGTACCAAAGCAGATGAATAGAAAGCGAGATAACAAGAGAGAAGGGAGGGAAGTGGAGCAGGGGAAGTGTATGACAGTAGAAATGGGGAAAGTAGTGGATATTATAGAAAGACCAAGTTGTGTCAAAGAAGGTAATAGACAAAGAGCGAGGTAACAAGGAAAGTAGGCGGGGAGGGGACTGCGGAATATTATGACAATATGAGGAAATTTATATCGGTTCACCTACTCTGAGTCATTATAAAAGGGAAAATTGTACCAGAGTACATAATGAAGGGCGAGATAACAAATAGGGAAGGACTGGAAAAGTTATAACAGATTAGATTCAAGAAGAGAATATTATAGAATGAAAATTAACAACGTAGAAGAGAAAGCGAGGTAGAAGTAGGGAGGGAAGGATAAGATCATGGTTTATCAGCGTGTATCTTCTACACTAGCTCCAAACCTCCCATTTATTATTGTAGAGGATGAAGGAAAGTAGAAATTATGACAAAAAAGAAAAATATATAAGTTGCGAGGAGGTAGCAAGAGCAGTATGGAATGGGGGTGAGGGAGAGGGGATGGGTGGGGTGGTTAGAGGAGGGAGGGGCGCCATCTAGGGATTTGTCGTCTTGCTGTCAATACTTCCACTTGATCTCCTCGCTTCAAAACACCTCTCGAAAATGGATCTGAAAAAATTAGCTGGCCAGGCGGGGCAGTTCTTGACCAGGGCAGTCCAGGTGAGTAAGACTTTGGACAAGTAAAATTAAAATAACTCGTAATTTGAAGGACACTTGATAAGTAGACCAAAGTTGTTTACCAATGGATGCAACTGTTGTGGAAAAGGGACGAGGCCGGAAATTGTATTATTCTTAGTCATTGGAGGATTTTATATACCCCATAATGTATAGTTTAGGTATATAATAAATGGTGCTGTGTCGGTAACAGTCTTTCACGCCATGACTTTCAATTTTATGTAACTTTTCGGCTTAATTATGGAATGGAATTTGGTAGCGGGGCTGTACCTTCTCCGATATTTTCCAATTTTTCGACGCCTAGTAAAACATATACTTATTTCTGTTTTAATGCCAGCGTTTCAGACCTCAACACTGATTTCTCCATTAATATTTTGCGTATTTGTGATGTGCTGTCTGAGGGGTTTTAATTTCTGAAGGATATATCACTTCATTAATGGCAGCATCGTATTTTCTCAGTAAAATCACTTCAGATTGTGACAATTATTTCTTTGTAACTTCTTTGCATGTTTATGTTTTGGACTTAGGAGGTCTGCATTTTCACAGATACTCCATATTTGTCGAAGGAGTCAAGTATACGAAGTTGAGAATAATGCGACGATGATTGCTATTATCCAGAGGTGCAACGATTTTCAACAATAGTCATACGCTGCATGTTTTTCATTGATGTGGTGTTTTGAAGGGTCCTTGTGTATGTTTACCACTTATCACCCCTTGGACAGCCCAAAAATCATGACAAAGAGACTATGAGGGGAAGTAATGGAGTAAAAAATGCAGGAAATATTAATAAGTTGTTAGAAGCAGCCCTAGAAAATACAGAAGAGCTGCTTTGACTTATACCTAACCCAGTTTCTCCTAGTCATTAACCTAACCAAAGCTGCTTGACCTACTGTAGACTTTATGACCAGAAAATTATTGAGCTAACATTACTCAATCTACCATAATTAACCGAACTTGAATTAATGTAAGCCCACTGACCTAAACTCCACTACCATAGAATTAACAGCGAAAATTATTAAGCTGTAACTCTTCCTTATTTAACCAAACCTAAGATAAAAATGGCAGAGGTGCAGCACTGGTCTGGGAATTTAGCCCTTCTGATTGTAAAGACAGGAGATCCGAACACTGCCATTGTCTGTTTATCAATCTGTTGCCGTTATATAATCGGTTAAAGGTGGAGATGAGGGTTCTAGTTCCAGTGGTGGTTGTCTAAGAATTTTTCAGTAATATAAAATACCATAAAATTAGCAGCAAACATTTTTATACTCCATTAGCTTGTTTTATAGAGAGTTTGAAAGTGCCAATTGAAATAACAAAATAACTCTCCACCATGCAGTACACAGAAGAAAAGATTGGCAATGCAGAGAAGACGGAGTTGGACCAGCAGTTTGAGACGCTATCCCTCCAAGCCGATTCAGCCAGGACGTGGACTGAGAAGCTGTGCAGTGGAGCGGAGGCAGTACTTATACCAAACCCAGGTGAGATTATTGATGTTAATTTGGTGATCTAGGGGAGGCTGAGGATGAGATGGAGGGATGGAGTGGAGAGGTATATGAGAGAGGGGTGTGTGAGTTGGGGGGAGGGGGCAGCAAAATGGCAGGGGACAGGGTGATATGGAGGCAATTTGTTTATAGCCACCTCTTATAGGATTAAGGCATCTGGCAATAGATAGAGATAGATTTATTATAGACATCAGTACAATCATAAGTTTTCATCAAAATTCAGAAGAGAGTCTGTTCATCGGACTTATGAAGAGAGTATACAGGATAAATTTCTATACGTGTGCTCTTTTTCTAATTCTTTTTTCTCTCTCAGGCAACAGAATGGAGGACATGATTTTTGAGAAGATAGAGAAACGCCGTCCCAACCGCCTCAGTAACCTGGAGTACTTGGGCTTAGATATGGTGCAAGCTGGCAATGATTTTGGTCCCGGCACACCTTATGGTTAGTATAGGACTTTGCTCGCTTGATGTTTGTGTTTCCTATTCATTGTTACTCATATTTTCATCAGGTTATGTGGCTTTCGTATCTCCTTAAATTGGAGTGACATTCACGTACTTCAACCCTTGTGATATTTTCAGGCGCGGCACTGGTACGTGTTGGTGGGGCAGAGCAACGACTGGGCCTTGCCGAGAGGGAGCTGGTGAGTAATGCAGGCCAGGGTTTCGTACAGCCACTGCGCAGATTCCTGGACACAGAAATGAAGACTATTACCAGGGAGAAGAGGCTGCTGGAAACTAAGAGGTCAGTTAGAGTGCGTTTCTTTTCACCTTCTGCAACTGAGCCTTTCTCGTAAATTAAATGCTGTATCACGGTTAAGTGTAAATAGAGTACTTAAAGTTTAAATAACAGTAAATATAAAAGCTAGGCACTCAAATAAAGGCTAAAGTACTGTATTGAAACCCTCCATATGAAAAAAAGTATCTTATAAGCTTAGTTCAGATGTTTGGAGGTGACAAGAATGAATCGCCAAAGATGTTAACGTACACTGGATTGGTGAATGTGCGTGTGTGTGTGTGTGTATGTTTGTGTGTATGTGTGTTTTTTTTTTTCATGAATATATCCTCATATTCATTTCAGATTGGACCTTGATGCCTGTAAGAGTCGACTCAGAAAAGCTCGCTCAATGGACAGCCAATCAACAGTAAGTTATAATATTGCATTTTTTCATAGTAGAGATAGTGTGGTATTTGACCGTCTATTTTTTATCCTTTAACACCAGTGGCATCTCATTTTAGTCAGTCTGCCCCTAAATCGTGTGCTTAACCTGTGGATTGCGCAGTTACCTTATTTATCCCATGAAGATTTCTTTTGTTTTATTTATTATAAATTTGATGATAAACATCCAGGGCATCATCTGGTGAAAAAAAAAAAAAATCTCCCTCTCAGTCTTTGTGTAGCGCCATGCATAAGTTTGCATAGGGGTGTAATGAAAAAAATGAATACTGTATCTATGTATTTTTTTAGTTTTCATTTATTATAAACTTGAAGATAAACATGCAGGGCATCATCTGATGGGAAAAAAAAAAAAAAATCTCCATCTTTGTGTAGTGCCATGGGTAAGTGTGCATAAGGGTCGAGTAGTTAGCAGTGATGTACGGCCAGCACAGCCTGAACTGTGGCTGACAATCAACGGGTTAAGCAACTTTTTAGAATGTCAAGGAAGAGTGGAAATAGTAAGGTTTGTGTGTTTTATGTAATTACCAAAATGTCAGAGTGAAAATAACAAGGTTGTCTTTGGTTTTCCGTAATCTACCACATGGATTTATTTTATTTCAAGCAAAAGGACGCTGTGGATCCAAAAATACTGGTAGCTCAGGTAAATATGATTAATTATATACTTTGTTGCATCTTAAACTTAATTTAGATATTGTCAAAAACAGATCAGGTAGGTTTTAACATTACAGATTCAAACTTCACTGTGCATGTTACAAATCTTAATCATATGTGTTTGTTATTTTTTTAAAGTTCACAGACATCCTAAATCTAATCTCCATTTAATGAGTTTTGATCATTTATAGGGTTTGATCATTTGTATTTAAGGTGACTAATTAGAGTTTACCTGGTGTACATGCCAGGTGTTTGTATACCATGAAATTTCTGTAGCGTATGTTCATTTAAGTCTGTTGTTTAATTTAGCATAAGTAGCACGATGTTGAATTCCTTTAATGTGATGAGGTCTTGTTTTTATTTACCCTTGTTTATCTCCAGGTATTTTATTCAGCATAGGAGACTTAGCAGAGAACCTTCATTAACCTGTTTATAGTGAGAGAGAGAGAGAGAGAGAGAGAGAGAGAGAGAGAGAGAGAAGACCTAGCAGAAAACCTTCATTAAACTGTTTATAGCATGAAATGGGCAGGAGAGAGAGAGAGAAAGAGAGAGAGAGAGAGAGAGAGAGAGAAATTGAAGGCTGGGTGGCTGGAATAAGATAATCTGGAGTCAGCATGAGTAAAATATTAAGGATCCCATGGCACTGAAGGAGTTGGGTAGCATGAGAGCATTACAATAGCTATAATCCTTTCACGTTAACTTGGCCCAGATTTTGGTCCATTTTGCAGTTTATTTGGCCTACCTCAGTGACAGAAATAGACAGTATTATGACTCTGCATCCTTTCCATAGCACTTCTTCATGACTAGTACTTTACCATTTTGTATTGTCACTTTGTTTTCACGTAGCAGAACCCACACCTTTTTCAACTCAATGGATGGACAAGTGTAGTTAGATTGGGGAATAGATCAGCATTCAGGATGGATGGATGGCAATTTTAGGCCAAGTTAAAGTGAAAAGAGCATAGTAGGCATTCCCAACTGAAAGATTGACTGTATTTCATCTCACCCCAAAGCTTCAGGCAGAGCAGGAAGTGCTAGAAGTAAGCATCTCGTCAGTCACTTTATGCGTACACGTCGTAGACACATGTACAGTAAACCCTGGATATATCAGACTGATAGGAGGGGCCAGGCTGATGCTGCAGCTGTTATTTGTTAAGGGGGACTATAATGACCCAGCTTTGATTTATACTGTCTTGCTTAGTGAACACCTGACTAAATTATTTGTGTGTGCAGTGACACACAGTGTCAGTTTTGTGGATTTATATTGTGTGTCTTGGTGCTGTAGAAATATTAAATATTTTCAGTCAGTAATAAACATCAGAAGAGGGGAAAAAATTACCATTTACTACCATTTGTTCAGTCTTCAATCTGGTGATGCATCACCTCTATAAATTGACCTTTTGTTCCATATATTCAGAGGCTGCCTGGTGGGTTCACAACAGTCGAGATAACCAAAGTTTGGGTTAGCTGGGTTTGATATAGCGAGGGTTTACTGTAGCTGGTTCACTTTAACTAGGCCCAGATCTCGTCCTTGAATGGCTAATTTCACGTAGCTCAGTGGCAGAAGAAGGTGCTGTAGCTCAACATCCCTCTGTAACACTTCATGTGACCAAATGCTGAAACTCTGCACTCTTTCCATAGCACTTTTATGTGATTGGTTTCATATTCTAGTGTTAATCATTTGTTAAAACTGTGTATTCCAAGATGAATTGGCAATTTTAGGCCAAGTTAAAGTGAAAAGAGTATAGTAGTGTAGGTGTCCAGTAGTGAGGTGTGGATGGTGCAGGGATAGGGGAGGTGTCGAAGATATTTTACATTCATTGTCATAATCATTTTGACGCCTTTCCACACCTAAAGATGGGGTGAGGCAGGATCCAGAAACAAGATAAATGTTTTGGCACAACCTTTACCCTCGTGAGGTGTGACTTCCAACACCAATGAAGATAAAATACAGTAGTTCAGTTGTTGTAGTTCAGGGACATATGCACAAAACCCAGGTAGATCGCATTCTCTTTATTCTTGTCATATCGTGATAATTCTCTCAGCTTGTGTAGATTTTTGGAGCTGGAGGGGTTAGATAAAGCCTTAATAATCCCCTTCAGTATAAAAGTCTTTCCAAAATTGAACAGCAAGATAAAATTAAGCAGTATGTCACCTATCTGCAATGGTTTAAATGATGGTTAAAGACTTCTGCACCTCCTTTCCCTATGCATTATAAACACGAGTACAAATATTTCTCACGTACTGTAGCATTGGTGAGTTTGTCTGTCCTTGCTAGTGTTTTAAGGCTTTGAAACTTAGGAAGGATATGGTACTGTTTCCAGCACTTAGTATTTTGCAATTCGAGTCTTGTATTTCACCGTGTATGTCTGTATGATGATTTCCATATATTAACAATTGCATGTGATCAGGGTCATAGGGGGAGTTAGACTTATATAATGTAGGATTTGGATAAGTCAGTTGATGTGATGTTAACACCTCTCTGTCTGTCAGTAGTCCATTCATTTTAACTAGGCAGTGATTTGGGTCCATAGCTTAGTGGCAGAATAAGACAGTACTACAGTTCAGTATCCTTTCCATGGCACTTCTTCATGATGAGCATCTTACAGTGTGAATCTATTGGTACAACACAGCACTAAAGATGAATGATAGTTCTGTGCCTAGTTGAAATGAACAGAGTATAGTTGTGGTGGTAAGTGTTGCTACAATCTTAGAGACACAGGACATGTATAATTTTGTAGAGAGAGTAGCGAGTACCCCATTATTGCATTATACAGTAGTCTGGCTTACTGTATTATTAACCATAACCTCTTCACTCTGATGACACTATACTCCATTTTTTTTTCTTTTTTTTTATTGAGGCAAGGATGCACTTGACAGGTTGGTGATGATTGGCTGAATGCAACACGTCCGAATAACATTTACTATCCCAAATTTCCCCCTCAGATATATGTTGTCAATTGATAATGCTAATGAGTAAATAGATTATGAAGTATCAGCCAATTATCACCAGTCTGTCAAGTGGATCTTCGCATCGATAAAAAAATCTGAGTATAATTTCATTTCGTTCACTTTGCCTCACACGATTTTATTCCACATGGAGGACCTAATAGAGAAAGGGTTATTGAAGGCTATATCAAAATCCCTGAGCTCAAAAGTCTGTCTTAAATTGAAATGAAAGAGTCTAGAGAGAGCAAGAACAAGGACATTATTGGATTGGAGGTGTTGGTAGTAATGTGTGGTGGTAGTTGGTGTTGACGGTGGTACAGATGGTGGTCTTGTTACAGGCGGAGGGTGACCTGAGGAAGGCCCAGGCGGACTTTGACCGTCAGACCGAGATAACCAAACTACTGCTCGAAGGAGTCAGGTTAGTATTAATGCTCTTACTTCAATGATGATGATGATGATTGATGACTACGGTAATGATGATGATGACAATGATGATGGTGATGATGTGACCCCAGGATCATTTGAATGTGAATCTGGTGGACTGTAGGCTGAAGTTCCCCTCCTCCTGCAGTCCACCATCTTACTTTAGGGCAGTGGTTTCCAACCTTTTTTAATTCTTGCCCCCCCTCACTGAATGACACGTTCCCTGCGTCCTCCTTCCTCAAATACTGTATTCTACTGGCATAGTTGGCACATGTCAATAAATATCATAGATTCTTAATCTCTGAAACTGTTTATATATTCAGATAACTACATTTCTTTTCATATCTGAATTATTTTCTTCATATTTAGAAATTACTGAGTTCCATCATAATTCATAGTTTTCAAATATAATTACCCTCTTTATCAAGCCTTCTTGCCCCCCCAGGCATCCCTTTGTGCCTCCCAAGGGGGGCGCGCCCCACAGGTTGGAAACCACTGCTTTAGGGGGATAGGGAGTGAGTTCAGGGACATTGGTATAACTGACTTATTTCTGTGCTACCTCATGATAGCATCCCTCTCCAGTACCATTCACCTCTTGTGTTATATCATCTTTGGTCACCTAATGGGAGCTCCCAAAACACCCCACTCTCTAACAGCCTCTAATCAGTCCCTTATCCTTGAAGTCTCCCTGTACAACCTCCTTTATCTTGGGTGTATTTTGTGCTTCAGGTCATCACAGGCGGCTCACCTCCGACACCTCAATGAGCTAGTGGAGGCGCAGGCAACGTATTACCAGCAGTGTCACAGCATCATGGTCGACCTACAGAAAGAGATGGCCAGGTCAGTCAAGCATATAACTTTTTTAAGCCTCTTGAGTACAGATGACGTCCATTTAATATACTGTTTGTCACTTTAACTTGGTCCTTACTCATTTCACACTAACTTGGCCTAAAACACTATCATACCATCTTAAATGCTGATTTGATCATCATCGTCATCATCATCCTCCCCCCTTCCCACCCAAGGGCAGGATGAGGAGTAGCAATGTCCAGACAGCACAAACTTGCCCAGTCCAATAGGCCACGCTTCCATTCACTCATCCTTCAAGCCCCGGGAATCCTGGCTCTACCGGATATGATACACTAGATTAACACCAAAATTTGATGCTATACTCAATTGTAGCAAGACATTAGCACTAGAATATGGTGCTAATCATGAAGAAGTGCAATGGTAAGGATGTGGAGCCATAGTATTGTCCTTTTCTGCTTTTAAGTTACATGAAATAAGCTGCTGAAGGACAGGAATCTGGGCCAAGTTAAGGTGAAGGGAGTATAGTATTTTACTTGCTACTGCCAGATGATTATATTCAGCGTAGGAAGTGCCTCTCGTACTCAGGGGGTTTATCCAGGCTGTATCTAACCCCTCCAATTAAGAAACTCAGTCCTCTGCTGAATAAAATCTTGTGGAGAGAGTAAGAATGACACAAGACATCTGAGGGGTCAATGGGTTATATAGAATTGACTTAACAAGCATCCCACATGTAACTCCCTCTGTGTGAGAAGTTGGGAAAAAAGGACAAGAAGACATTGCCCTATATATTTACTTTTTTGTCGTGAAAATATGGTGTTAGTAGTGATGACCAGGTGTTTGGTGTTCTTTGTGAAGACTATGATGGTTAACAAGTGTTTTTATGTCTGATGAGAGAGGTAAAGAGAAATGTGAATGTGTTTGTGTATTTATTGATTTTTGAAGCTTGATACCGGTTTATGTTTAACTTTTATGTCATTAAAACTCACCCTTAGAGCATTGTGAAAAGGATAGAATGAGTGGTTGGAGCTAACTGCAGTACAGTATTTTGATGTGTTGGGAATGGCCCATGACATGTGACAGACCTAAAACTCGACAGAATTTATGGCCTGGTTGACAGCCTTCTTGGGGCATTTCCACTGTCATGATATGATGCTTTATGCTGTGGGTTTGAAGATAAATCCAAAATGGTTTATATGTGAGGGGTGATTGGGGTTTATTGCTCACATAAAGCCACTCACTGGTAAATGAGGCTGGTCACCCTTAAATGTCAGGACCGCAGACCCCAGTGTTCCTGATGGGACAAAAAAGTATTGAGTGATAGATTAGGCGAGATAGATAGAATTGGTGGATCAGTAGGTTTCACTTCTCATCGTTTAATTTCCTGAAGGTAATGGAGATGGATGAATGGTAGGAGACTCATTAGAATTTTTTTTTAATGGATAAACTTATGTAATTACTTGGTACTTGCTGGTGTTTTTTTCCTTGTTGCGTGAGATTCATTTGATGTCGGTAGAGAAGCATTGATGTTTGAGTCCAAGTGTTCTGTTGCTGTGCATGAAAGATGGAAGAAGGATTTTTTGGCCCAGATAATGGTATACTGACAGCAGGCTCAAGTGTACCATTAATGTGACATGTACTCTGTTCGTTAACCCATGGACTCTGGGTGACATCCTTCTAATTTAATTTCTGCTGCTGCTAGATGCTTTAATTCAACTTGGGAAGGGTGTCTAGTAGTGGTTTATCAAGGCTGTACCTGTATCATAATTGCTTCAGTGTGAGAAATTTGAATTGGAGATGGCAAGAATGGTACAAAAATGACATCTCTCGGCTCTAAGGGTTAACTGAAAATTGTACCATATATATACAATGGATCAGGTATTTTTTTCATCATGTCTCTGAGGTGTGCTGATCTGAGGGTTATTAGCATGCCTTAACCTCAGTAATTATGCTGGAAGGGGAGGCCTTCATGTAGTGGCACCGATATAACTGGGCATCTCCTTCAACCAGTCATACAGACATCCCTCAACTCCTTCCCTATCCCCCAAAAGAAGGATGGTGGACTGCAGGAGAGGGGTAACTTCAGCCAGCAGTTTACTGGGTTCAGATTCAGATGAAGCCAGGGATATAACTACTACTGTTACTGTTACTACTACTATTAATACTACCGCTGTTACTGTTACTACTACTACTACTACTACTACTACTACTCTACTAATACTACTACTACTACTACTCTACTAATACTACTAATACTAACCACACCAGTGTAGAAATAGTCATTGTTTCCATTACTGTACTAAACATTCTGATGTAATGAAGATATCGTAGACACAACACTTAACACGTACTGTACTGTATGTCTTGTACATGCCTGGCTTCTCACCTCAGTTGTGAAATAATGCGCTGTTTGTCCATTGTGTTGTAGTTGGTTGCTACATTGTTCACTCAAAAATTGTGCTTGAGAACTTCGTAAATCTCATCGGGAAGACAGATATGCCTTGAGTTAATGGTCATCTTTGGGTCATTTTTTGGGGGGTGATCTGCTATCCCTGGTGCTAGAGAGGGATGCCTTCACGTGGTAGCACTGATATATCTGGGTGGTGGAGCTGCCTGGTTGTACAAATGTCCCTCGGCTCCCTCCCTTTCCCCCCCGAAAAGGGAAGATGGTGGACTGCAGTAGGAGGGGGAGTATCAGCCTGCAGTCCACCAAGTTCACATTTTCAGATGAACCAGGAACTACAACTACCAGGATTTAGCAAGAATGGCAATAATACAGGAACAAAAGAGGCATAATTGTTGTAATGGATGACTTAATTGCAAAATCACAGGCATATCAAGTTTGCAAATACAAGACACAAATACTGTGTGTTCAGGTTTTATCAGTTCACCACTTCAAATTGAGGACATCTTTGATTTTATTTCTCTCCTCCCACTCTCATAACTGTAGTCAGCTCCTGCCTTCACTAACTTCGTTACTAATAGAGCTCCCTCCTTTGCTAAATAAAAATATAAAAATAAAAGTAAATAATGTATGAATAATGTCCGCAAATTGAAGGGGGCTAACTCTGCGTAAATTATCTTTTCCTGTAACATGAAGAGATGAAGCCAGGTACACAGACACCGACATGGACGCTAGTTTGTATTTTAGTCAGTTCGGAAAGCCCCCTAGCACGTCTGGGTAATTTTATCTTGAATATTACACCATTGCTCTTCTCTTTTATGCTTTCTATATCTTTTTAACCCGTGGATTGTGCAGTTACCTTTTTTTCCCACCATGGTCTGCAAAAAATGAAAATTTTTTTTTTTAGTTCTTGTTTATTATAAACTTAAAGATAAACATCCAGAGCATCATCTTGTGAAAAAAAAAAAATCTCTCACCATTTTTGCATAGGGCCACGCGTAAGTTTACATTGGGGAGTAGTGAAAAATGAAAACAAATCAAATTTTTTTTTGTTTTTGTTTATTACAGACTTGAAGATAAAATCCAGAGCATCATCTGGTGAAAAGAAAAAAGTCTCTCTCTCTGTCCATCTTTGCATAGGGCCATGTGTAAGTTTACGTAGGGGTGGAGTAGTTAGTGGTGATGCACGGCCAGCACAGCCTGAGCTGTGGCTCGCAACGCAGCGCCAACCAGCCTGAGCTACGGCTGTCAATCCACAGGTTAAATCCTGATATAGTACATAAATAACAAGAGAATATTAATGTGTTATCTGCATAAATAGAGTTGCAAGGTAGAGGAGCAGGGGGAAAGTCATTAGATAAAGGAGGAGGGGGAAAGTTGCTAGATAGAGGAACAGGGGGGAAGTTGCTAGACACAGGAGCAAGGGGCCTTCCTAGATGACAATAATATGAGCCACAACACACCTCTTACTACTTTTCTCCTCTTGTGTGTAACTGTTCTCCTGCTGATGGTGGTTCCCTCTTCGTTTCAGTGTTCCCTTCAACCCCACGGCCGCAGGAGCCTTTGACAACAGTGTTCCTATATTCCAAATTAACGATGAAGAGATTGACCTTAAATCCCCACCTTCACCCTAACCTAACATACTCATAACATACTTGCCGATTCTCATATCACTCAACATAGCATACTCAAACGCTGAATTTTCACATTAATCTAACATACGAAGCTTAACAAAGTACATTATCTAAGTCTTGTACATTCCACACCTAACCTAACCTGGCATACATAAACTGGATCTCTCATATCTAACATAGCATACAGTACAGGATTCCAATTAACCGTGTCTTATACCACACACGTAAACAAGTGTATATTACAGTACTTCATATAGCCTAATCTTGGACACACTTAACATATACTCACGACTCACTTAATTTTTTTACATTCCACATCTGGGGTCATATTCTAAGTGAGTTTGGAGTTGTCTGAACACCTTTTCCTTAGTGATTTATTCCATACATCCTACTTCAGTATCCACTACATCGGTACTTAAACTTTATACATAACATACAGTGGAATGTTAAGGTGTAATATGCAGAATAAATCACTATGCATCAGGTGCTACACAGCCTCGTATTCCACCTTCAATATGACCTGTGTCCTCACATTGCCAAACACTGTCAGGCCTGGAAATGTATGGTGAGAGAGACAGGTTAGAGTTTGAATTCTTTATTTTCTCTAACGTTTAAGGCAACACGGAACTGGAAATGTTAGAGCAGATAAAGACTTCAATCTCTAACCTGTCTCTCTCTCTCTCCCACCGAACATATCCACTCATCGTATGGATCAACAAGCGTCTTTTCACATACATAACTGTAGTGTAGTTCAACAAGTTCTTTGCTCCTTATCAGGTATGCCAAGACTTTCATTTCAAACTTGATATGCTTTAGGCACCATTGTGATTGCTTAGTATTGAGCTTATATGGAGTATAGAATATGCCTTATAATTATTAACTAGATATTTAGCGATGCATAGAACTCACTTAAAATATCTGCTGTGTAAGTTTTCTCATACTAGTGTCATCCTTTGCTTACTGTAAATAGCAACTGTATCTTAACTCCTTCAATCTGATGATATATTTCTCCACTGTATCCATGCAATGTAAAGACAATTTTATTTGGTTTAGGGAAGCTGTGGTAGTGCAGTAGTTAATAAAAGCACATTCAAACTCCATCACCTCCAAAAGCTTCTCCACGATGAATAAAATCTAATGGAGACTCACATATATACAGGGAACATGAAAAATATCCCATGGTTCCCCTAACAGAATCCCATATCTGGTTGGCTACGATAACGCTCATGTTTTATTGGGACTGGAAGCTTAACCAAGTTGCAGAGTCAGCTAAACACTTCCCAACAGCTTTCAAAAACTGATGGAGTGGAAAAAAATTAGAGGTAAAATAAGCTTTGTAAAAACATGGAAGTCTTAGCTTGGTCTTTGTCTCATAATGTACTTGTGGGTAAATACTTCCTGCCTAAGAGTGATGTTTATTATGGTTTGTAACAATATTGGAGGCTCAGCTTGATCTTTGACTTTATATACTTGTGGGTAAATGCTTCTGCCTTCATTGATGGTGTGTGTATTGGCCAAGCTGATGACTACACTTCACTTACACCGTAGTACTTCCCAGGGTTGATGTTAGCCACCATTCTACTGCCTAATGGTGACAGAATGCACTAAATAAGAAATATATCATCAGATTTAAGGTGTTATATGTAATCATGGCATAATACAGTATAGAACATATCTACCATAGAATCCAAGCCATGACTCCCTTTCTCAAAATCTATTACTTGTATCGCATTGCACTTTATCCTAGTCTACCCAGGCCGTCCCACGTAGAGGTTATAATTAATAGATCACATAATCACTGTTCATTTGTAATTATTATCACTTATTTTAGTATAGATAAGTAAACCTCTCATGCAGCTTAGTCTCATGTAAACCCAGAGTATACAGGATGGTTTGTACAGTACATTGCACTCGACAGAATTCTATGTTGCAGGAATGGATCAGTATGCATTTGTGAGGGATGAAGACATTACTATAGTCAGTTTTTTGTGTGATGGGGTCGGAATACTGTCACAGTTGGAATGCTATGTTATTGTTGCATAAAATTGTAGAAGTTTTAGGTATGAGGTAGAAATGAGTCTCCTTGGTTACTAGTCAAACTAACCCTTTAATCTCATTACATCCGGCCTGCACATAAGCTTAAAATGGGCTAGGGATCTTTATCAGGTGAGTCTCCATGGTTACTAGTCAAACCAACCCCCTAATCTCATTACATCTGGCCATCGCATAAGCTTAAAATGAGTTAGGGATATTTATCAGGTGAGTCTCCTTGGTTACTAGTCAAACCAACCCTCCAGTCTCACTGCATGTGGCCATCAACTAATCTGAAAATGGGTTAGAGATCTGTATCACACGAAAACAAACCATGCAATCAGTTAATGTAAAAATTTAGACACCAAAGAACACAAAAAGGAGAATGGTGGAGGGTAGACAATGACGATAGTGAATGAACTCTTCCTGTGACGTATAGAAACTGAGTTGTGTAATATGTAGATCATTTTGTACACATCAACCTATGTCTGGTTATGCAAGGTTGAGTTTGATTCCATGAGGGAGAAGAAAGTTTAGCCTTGAGTGTGCCTGATTATAATGTCGTCTGTTTATTTTCCTTGCATGAGTGAATAATTTGCCTTCATTTGTACATTGTGTGGACTTCGTGTGTAAAGATGTATGTACTCAGAGGCCAGATTGAAGAAATGTATCAATAAGAAAGTTGTTCAGTTGTGTTGGTCGGGATACAGACTGGAAGAACACCCCATTTCTTGAAAGCCACATTATTAACAAACCATTTCTCACTGCTAGACACAGTGTACATTGCTTTTATGGCCGTAGGTTGGTGTGAATGCAACCCCAGTGGACTACAGGCTGAAATAACCCTTCTACTGGATAGGGAAGGAGTTGAGGGACATTTGTATAACCAGTCAGGGGAGTTGTTCAGTCATATCACACCAACACATGAAAATATTCCTCTCCAGCCCAGAATTTGGACCATTGAAGTGGAGTGTGCTTTATCCAGTTTATATCCTGACTCCCATCTGTTATCCAGTCCATTATTTTACCATCAGGAGCATAACGGCCAAGGACTAGGTTATTCAATTCAGACATTTGACAGTATCTGGTCTTGATGTGAATGCAGCTTGAGTCCGTTTACCTCATGTGTCTTGGCTGATCTTCAATCCTGTTACTGCTGTCTTTACCTGTTTATGTTGTGGTTAGTATATCACCAGTGCTGTTGTGGCTGTGTTGAGATTTCCTGGCAACAAAATCTGCTTTTAAAATGGTGCCAAGGATTTCACACTCCCCCTGATTTACTACTGGTGCATAGAGTCTGGCATAACCTGGAATAATATCTTTTTGTTAGAATGAACCATACACGGGAATAGGGTTGAAAATGAAGATAGGAAAGTGTGTTAGATGGTTGATATTACACACCAGCATTTAGTCAGCTGTACGGTAATTAATTCACTAGTTATATACTGTACAGGTAGTTGGGTAGTTGCTCATGGTCAGAACCTGTATTATAAACTAACTCTTAGGTACAGTATCATTGTTTAACCCTTTCAGTCTGAGGATGTTTATATAGTGTTGCTATGAGATAGTTTATTTAAGATTAGTAAGCTCTGTAGTATTGAAGGAGTGGTAGTGGTTGATGCTTAACCCTGATTTGTGTGGATGAGCAAACCTGTTGACTGCAGGTAAGCAACTAGTCCTGTGGGGCCATCCTACAGGTACATTACAGTGCATGTATCATGTAGGGGTCTGGTGCCCCCTTGTAGTAGACAGCATCTCACCAGGGTTGGATCAGGGTCCTTCCCACAGTAAGGTGCAGGTAAATGTGGGGAGATTAGGTGGGTGCTGCAGCTGCTCCACTCAGGTCATACACTGCCACCATGAGTATTGAAGGGTTGATGAAGGCAATGTGTAACCCATCTTATTTGCAATTTGTGTCTGTAATAAGGTAAATAAAATAATCTGTAGCCATATACCATACTCCTGGAAGGGATGGCCACAGTTAATCTTCATGCCACCCTGCGCTCTGCCATCAGGCGTCCCTCTTTCAGACTCTCACCACCCTCACTCATACGCCTCTCCACCTCATCCTTTCATCTCATCCTTTGATCTGCCTCTCCCCCTCTTGCCTTCCACCTAACACACATACACTCTTCTAGTCAGTCTCATTGTCCATTCTCTCCACATGGCCAGACCATATCAGTACTTCCCCTAATGCTGTCCAACACATCCACATCAACAGTACATCACTCCTTCATTTCCTTAATTTAGCAAGAGACAAATTAAAAGGGTTTCCACAGGCTGAAAGGGTTTAAACTTGTTGCAATATTTTGATTGGCTTGTTGCAGTGTTAGTCATGTTGTTCTTGTTATTATTGTTAAAAATCAAAATGGAGATATTGTTGTGGTTGGATCTGGAGTTTTTATTGTGTGATATAGTCTTTTAGCTCATAGTAATTGCAGTATATGGAGGGTGGTTCATACGTAGCACTGCACTAGAAACTCTCACAGGGGTATCTTGTTGTGGGAATGTCTGCTGGTGTGGGTGTGGCAGTGGGAGTTGGAAATTGATGATGCAGGATAGGCACTGGTAACACTAAGCCTTCCCACAACACAGGAGACATCACCAGTAAGTGCAAGAGGAGCGTTACTGATGTGCATTAACCAGCTTGTAATCATCCGTTATTTCCACGTAAAATACACTGTAGTAAACCCTTCTTATATGCTGCCATTTTTAACCTCCCTTCTTGCCTGTAAGTTCACAGTAAATCATAAAAATATTGCCAGTTACTTACATCACTACCTGTAAAGCTTATATACCAATTTTCTCCAATTTACAGTACAGTACTAGTTGTGTGGAAAAAGAAGTTAATATTTTGGGAAAGATAATGAGGACCAACTCTGGTTGTAAATTGTAAGAGGGAATGGGAGTTTTTTTTTTTTTTTTTTTAATTATTATTTTTTTGAGGACATCTTGATATCACAGCGCTGGGAAGAAACAACATATCATCCATGAAAGTTGTGTATATTGTACTTTCCTACATACTTGATGCTGGAGAGAGAGTCCTTCATGTGGTGGCACCAATATGGCCAGGTGTCTCCACTGCCTGCCTATTCAAACATTCCTCAGTGACTTCCGTATCCCACTATCCTACAAAAGAAGGATAGTGGACTGCAGGAAGGAAGCTTAAGCCTGCAGTCCACTGGGTTTCAGATGAACTTGGTGCTACAACAACTGCTGCTACTTCCGCTTAAACATTCCAGAGCCAAGTGTGTCAAAGTATTTTTACATTTGTTGGTTTGCCGTTATTCTCCATTGTACAGTAGCATTCAGTAATTCTTTGAAGCCTCAGGGGTGTCACAATATGGTGTAGGTGGTTTATTTTCACCTGACAGAATTGTGCCACTCCCACGGCTGTTTGAAGAGTCCTTGTTGTGAGATAGGAATGAGTGGCCTTGGTTACTAGTCAGATCAGCGCACCAGTCTGACTACACTTGGCCATCTACTGAGCTGAACAGGGTTGCAAATCATTGTTAAGTTAGAGCAAATGCACTATATAAAGATGTACTCTGGAATAAGATACAGAAAACTGTATTGTGTATATAATAAACATCTATCTGTCCATCTATCTGTCTATCATCCTGTCTTTTTTGCCCCATCAGGAGCATAGGGACCTGGGGCTAGGGTACTATGGTGACCAGCCTCGCTAACCCTTGAGTGGTGTCATATGAGTGGTAAACCCCAACCATCCCTTGGATGTCAACCTTCATAGACTACATTAATCACCACATATTGTTTATGTAAACATTGGACTGCAGGCTGAAATTGTCCTCTTTCATATGGGATTGGCCAAGTATTGTGAAGGAAGGATGACAGTTTATGGAAAGTGAAGCACCAACTGATTGTAATAGTCACTGCTTACAAATATCATACACTGTTATTGTACATAAGACACTGGGAGTCATTTCTTCAAGGCAAGTTGAGTGAGTCAGTTGAGTGACTGGAAAGATTGTCTGTTGTCTTAAAGGATGCAAGTTCAGTCCCAGGCTGGGCAGGGAACAGGTTAATTAATTGAACTTCATTAAATTATACCTTACTAGTCTTCCACAAAACCCAGAAACATGTCATGAAAATACTCCTGCTAAGTCAGTGGACCAGTTTTGATTGAGGCGGCCCTACCATTTATTAAGTATAGACCTTGGACGTCAGCACCAAAGTGGTGACACGTGAAAGTGTAGTTACATAGTAAGACTGCTGGGCCTTAAGGAACAGACTGTTTAGCTATCCAGACCTCCTTTATCAAATGTTTAAACCCAACCAATAACCAAAAACAATACAGTAATCATTTCTCCTCTCAGCAAACAAGACCAGTATCATTGAACACATCACTCGATGTAGGCCAGAGTACATGATAAAAGAGAGCGATATTGAGGTCAAATTTACAGCATCCTCACAAAAGCAGGTGTGTTATCATGGGCTGGAATCATCAGGGTTTGCCTTGCATGAAGTGTGCACCCATACCATACTTTTTGGAGCAAGTATACATGAGCATGTTTTTATGTGCACCCATACCTTTTGGAACAAGTATATTTGTGTGTGTTTTTATGTGCACCCATACTGTTTGAAAGAAGAATACATGTGTATTTTTGTTACAGTCTGACCCCAAAGCCAGATGAAGCCAGGAACCTTTCATCCACCGCCACCACCAACCAGTCTTCCTCGATAGCCACGCCACCCCTCTCCCCCAGCCAGGATAAAAAGGAGGAAGGGGGACCATGGAGAAGGGCCAAGGTGGTGTGTGATTACGACGCCACAAACAGGGAAGAGATGAGCCTTATGATGAATGAGGTAAGCAGCTGAGGAGGTGTAGGGGGCCTGGATTATGCTACCATAGTCCTGTACATTTAAGGTTAGAAGGAGGAAGGCAGACTGTGGGGAAAAGCTAAGGGAGATGAGAAAGTGGGCATGATGATAGATGAGGTAAGCTTGCCTAAAACTAACCCAGGTGTTGGGGTGTCAGGGCCAGTCTATTGTTGTCTTGCAAAATTATGAGTAGGAGGAGGAGGGGATTGTGGAAGAGCAAGCTGGAGTGAGATTATGATGCTACCAGTAGAGTGATAAGCCCAATGATAAAAGAGGTAAAGTATGCCCATAACACACAGGAATGATATGTTTGGCAGTTTATGGGTGTGGATGTACGCTAGGTGGCTGTTTATAAGCTTAGAGGTGAGTGGGATGCAGTTTATAATAGAGTGGGTTGGTTGACTTTATATGCTTAGGGATGAGTGGGATGACTGTTTATAAATGGGTAAGATGGTAGCTATAGGCCAAGGAATGGGTGGCATGACTGTAAATATAGGGATAATGATAATGACAGTGATGACGAAAATGATGATGATGATTTTGCAGATTGTGGAGTATATGGAACGTCCAGGAGGCGATTTTGTGACGGCTCGACGTGGAAATCAAACAGGGAAGGTACCCAGTGCTTACATAGAGGCTCTGGATGACTGAACACTTCAAGAACGCTTCAAGAACACCTTAAAGATTAGCTGGCAAGGGGCATATTCAGGATTCTATGTATGGGGGGGTTGTGGATGTTTATGTAGGATTGTACGAAGGAAGGCTTTGTTTTTTTTAGGATTGTGTGAGGGGAGGTGTAGTGGTGTTCACGTAAAATACACTTGGCCTTTGTTCCTGTGTGTGTGTGTGTGTGTGTGTGTGTGTGTGTGTGTGTGTGTGTGTGTTTTTGCATCCATACTGTACTTGCTGTGCCTGCTTGTGTGTGTGTGTATGTGTATGTATGTATTTTTGTGTGTTTGCATGCATTCTGTGCTTGCTGTGCTGCTTGTGTGTGTGTGTGTGTGTATGAGTTTTGTGCGTGTGTGTGCGTAATTTCATCCATGTATGCATATAAAGAATTCCCACATAAAGCATTCAATATATCCAAGATCTCAGCGGATTATTGCATGTAGTGTACTGTATAATATTTCACAGAATCTTTTGCCTTGTTCAGCATATAATTCTTGTTCTTAATGTTCTTGTTCTCAGAGTCTTCTATCTAGTTCACCTACACATAAATATATATATGTATTATGTATATATAGAGGTGGAGAGGATTTGATATATTTACCTTGAGTATTGGGAAGATTGAAGCATGTATGGTATTAAAACCCATTCTCTCGTCAGATAAGGAAGCTCCCTAACACCTCTTCCTTAGTGATTTATTTATATGGCTGTCTGATATCCTTTTGTATACTAGCGATGCAGAGTATGGTGATATTGGAAGGATTTATGTAACCCAGAAGAGGACAGTAAGGTGTAATAAACAAAATAAATTGCTTGGGAAAAGGTGTTAGGGGGCTTCCTTCATTGACAAGCGTTTGTGCTGGAGTGACATGCTGTTATTCACTTATTATACTGCAGTGGGTTTGTTTATATCTGATGGAACTGGACCACTCCTATACTAAGGTGTGGGGGCATGAAATTCGCAGAGGAATGAGTCTCCTTGGTTTCTATATCCTGTTCAGTTTAACTAGGCATAAAATTGCTCTCTCTCCATCTTGAATGCTGGGCTGTAACAGGAGATTAACACTAGAATATGGTGCTAGTCATGAAGAAGTGCTATGGAAAGGATATAGAGCTGTAGTATTGTTTTCTTCTGCCCGAGATATGGCAAAGTAAGCTACAAAAGGACGGAAATCTCAGCCAAGTTAAAATGAACGGACTGTTAATATATCCCTCCAGTCTGACTACACTTGGCTATCAACTGAGCTGGCAGTGGTCTGGATCCTCGTCAGGTTAGAACAAACGTACTATAGTAACATTTGAAGGGAACTTAGTGTTGTTGGTAGTGTTTATCGAGTTTCTTTTCATTGTGGTTAGTCATAATACTGTAATATACAAGGAAATGTTTATGATGAAGTGTTTACAGAGTGGATTACAGTACACTCACAGCATCCCACCTCACCCCATCCTTGTGTGGGAAGAGAAGTGTGGATGTTATGATGATGATGTGGAAAGAGGCAATGATGATGATGATGTTTATAGATATGTGGTCTTTGTAATGGAGACCTAGTGTTGTTTTTAGCTCAATTTATAGTTTTCTCTGCTGTTGAAGCCTATATCAACACTGCATTCATTTAAAACTTTGTGCATCCAGTTGGCGTGTGTTGACTTATTTATATTTAGGCTGTCTTGTTAGAAATATGCCGAGTATCAGGAGGTTGTGTGTGTGATAACTTGAGTAATATATCCATTCAATTCTCATCTGTTATGGCACCACAATTCATGGTGACCTAATACTGTAGATGAATTTTAAAGGAGAGGGGAGTGTAAGTTGTGGGGAGGGCAGCAAAATGGCAGTGGACAGGGTGACATGGAGGTGATTTGTTTGTTGCCCCCTAAGGAACAGTAACCCTCACCCACCCCTGTAGACCTAAAACCTTACGAGCCACATCTGATTAACGCACCTCAACCCACCAAACCATCAGCCATCCATTTTTAAGTAATCTGTTAAGCACCAACATAGTGGTATCGTGAGTTACAGGGAACCATTTGGCTTGTCACTGAGGTTCGTTTTCGTTTTCGTTTTTAAAGGCTCCAACATGCTTGCATGTGTCGGCCTTGGTCACCTAATGGCGGCTCTCCACGCTGCACGATCCATTGCAGCCTCCCTGTTCAGTCCCTTAACCCTAAGGTCACACTTAATGACCTCGTCCCATGTCTTTCTCGGTCTATCCCTCATAACCCCACCCCCAATATTAACACTTCTCACCTTCCTCACCCAGTTATCATCCCCCATCCTCTCCACATGTCCAAACCATCTCAATCTACCTCTCCTCATCACAATGCCAATACACTCCAGTCCCATCCTACCTCTCAACTCTTCCATTGTAAACCCAGCCCCTCCAGGCCTTGGACACAGGGACGCACTGCACATCCACCTAATCATTGTCATTTCTGTACGTCTGAGCCGGCGAATATCTTCCTCCTTCACTGCCCAGGTCTCACTGCCATACAGCATTACACTCCTAACACATGCTGCATACAAAGACCCCATAGCACGTAGGGAGAGCCCTCTCAATGTCAGGAGAGGCAAGAGCTCCCTGAACTTCTTCCAACCACTTCTCACCCTAGCCACAGAGCTAGCTCCAGCCCCACCTCCAGCACATAACATATCTCCCAAATAACAAAACTCTTCCACACACTCAAGAGATTCACCAGCAAACTGAGGTTAGGTTTTATTATGCAAAATTAATCCACAAACTGGCTTCAGATATTTGGCACATTTTTTACAAGACACCTTCAACGATATGTATAATTATGGTTAAAGAATGAGGACATATTTTTGGTGGCATTGGAGGCTTCTTAACTCACTTTTCTTTGTGATTTATTGTGCATCTTATACCTTGACATTCTTGTGTGTGGTATTTATGTTTCTCTCATACTTTGCCTTAGTAATGTACTGGATTTGGAGGGATGGAGTGGAGGGGAATATGACATGGGGGTGTCCATCCATCCATTGCCAGACGCCATGTATCCCAAACGGGGTGGTCAAGGGCTTAGAGTTTGGAGAAAGGGGAGCCTGGTGATGGAGGAGAGGGTGAAGGGATGACATGTGGGCACTCCTCATGGGATTAATGTGTCTGGTGATAGAACATACAAGAGAACAAGAAGGTATTATATGCAGAATAAATCACTAAGGAGTAAGCATTAAGAAATATCCAAAGCCACATAGAACACAACCCTAATATTCAGTTCACATTGAGATTATGCCCACTGATTTTAAACTGAGATTATGCCCACTGATTTTAAACTGAGATTATGCCCACTGATTTCAAACTGAGATTATGCACACTGATTTCAAACGTAGATTATGTCCACTGGTTTCAAACTGAGATTATGCCCACTGGTTTCATGTGTTATGCTTTGAACTGTTGTATATTCAGTAGTATTTAGTTCTGGTAGGCTGTGTTGGTTTCTAGCACTGGCTGGAAGAAAGTATTTTTTTACTTGTGCACTCGTAAAGATGTTACATATATTAGTTGTGTTGTGTGGCCTTTTATAGTATCTAGGATTGTTTTAGTGTTGGCCATTTTAATATGATGATGTGCTTAATATTGCCGTTATTATTACCAGAGGGATGCCTTCATGTGGTTGCACTGATAGAAGAGAGCTGCTCTGTTGCTAACTTACACAAATGTCCCTCATCCCCTCCCCTGACATCTGAAAGGAGGATATTGGGCTGCAAGAAGAGGGTGTCTTTAACCTGCAGCCCAAAGAGTTCACAGTTGAGTCTCAAGCCACAAGAACAACAGCTTATTTGTAAAGTCTCCCCCAAACTGAGGAAAATAATGTGGAGGTGGCGGGGATAGTAGTAGTTGTAGTTCAAGGTTCGGTTCTCTCCTGCAGCCCACCATCCTGCTCTTTGAGGGGATAGGATGGAAGACGAACATTGTATGACCAAGCAATAGAGCTGGCTGGTTACATTAGTGCCACCAGATAAAGGCATGCCCCTCAAAAATGCTCTACTAGGATGATATGTAAAGTACATCACCAGATTAAATTGGTCAGTGGTCAGAGATTTTTATAACAGTGGTGCTCGTGTGGTACTGAGTTAACATGTATTGTTACTGAGAAGTGAGGTAGGAGTCAGAAATAAGGAAAATGTGTTGATTTTTCTTATTTGTACTTCCTGCATTCTTATTTCTGGATCCTACCTCACACCATCCTTATCTACAATAAATGGTCTAGATGATGATAATGATGACGATGATGATGATAACGATGATGAAATAGGAGCCAGAAGTAAGGAAAAAATACGATAGTCCTCCCACTTTCTCTCGCCTTGTTCCTGATCCTTCCTCACCCCATTCTTTGGTGGGAAAAAATGGGTCAGGAAAATGATGATTACGATGATTTCATACTGTTTCTCTTGTTGGTGAATCCTACCTCACCATCCATAAGTGGGGAAGGTCAGGATGGTGATAGCGAGTTAATGGCACAGAGGAATCTATCTTGCCCTAGTTTCTGCATTAATTTTCATTGAACTCTATGGCTGGGGTGGGTTTTCTTCAGCCGAATATGGTGGTTTGGCCAGAAATAGAAAAGTTTTAGTTAATGTCTGAAAAGGTAACCAGGGTAATGAAGTTTGTGTTTAGTTTCCATAGTGCAAGAATGTGTTTAGTTTCCATAGTGCAAGAATGTCACTGATATTGTATTTTTGCTGCATAAGATGGTTTTATTTAGCATAGGGGAAATTTTTTGAAACTGCAGGGTCAGTTTTTCTTTGTTAATTCCTTCATATTTATTATATACTGTTTATAGAGGTTCCAACATTCTTGCATGCATCAGCCTTGGTTACCTAATGGCGGCTCTCCATGCTGCTCAAAATCTGGCAGCCTCCCTCAGTAAAAATATTTCCTAAACTGAATAAGAATGTATTGAGATGACATGAATAAAATATAAAAAGTGTCCTTGGGCTGAGAGACTTAACATAACTGCTTTGACATGTTTCTCTGAGCTGAGTAAAATTATAAAAGGTCACCCCTATTTGATATATACTGTACTGTAGTTCATTCTTACACCATCTTTAGGTGGGAAAAAGAAGCCCTAGATGATGATGACTGCCAAAGAGCACATACGAGATCTGTCTAAGAAGAAACTGAACTTTTTAAATAACACACTACCTGACAGTTGTATTGTCATTGCAATGGGAGCGCTGTGTATGGGCAACTTTGAGCTTTAATCTAATACTAGCAGCATCACGCCATGTCACGTAGTCATGAAGGTTGAGGGAATGTGTGTACATGTGTGGATGAACAAAAATCTCTGTTCAGATATCAGGTTGAAAGGACTTAACTTGATAAATGAGCAGAGCCTGTATTAAGAAGTGCAGTACTAGCATTTAAAAAGTGTATCTTAGCCTTTGTAGCCTGATAATATCTCTTGTGAGCTTCATGAAATCATCTGAATTTTGCCTGAATAAAATTTTACAAAGATATTCACAGGTAGGAGGAGTTACAGGGTCCTTTGATACTACAGTACGACTCTTAACTTTGAGGGATGCGTCAGGCACTGTTGTACAATATGTCATTCAGTGGCATTATGGTAACAGTTTCTCTCTATGTAAGGACTTGTGTATGTTGCTTGTAATATGGAACAGTTTACTTATTTGGCACCATACAATAAACCAGCTTAAAATTTGAAAAGCTCTCTCTGGGCAGTATGGAATAATATAAAAATCTGGACTGTGAAAAAAAGCTCTCTATGGGCAGTATGGAATAATATAAAAATCTGGACTGTGAAGAAGTGATTCAGAAACATCCATCCATTTTTTTGTACTATGGGTCACATAAGTATCGGTGCACGGGGTCCAATGCCTACCGAAAACATTCAACAACTGCGGATGATTACCAATGTCTCGTTGTGTACGAACAGTTTCTATATAAGCATAACATTTGCTGTATGTTTGCAAGAGGATATTGCTGTTAGGTGATATATGACACCTCACAACATCAGGGTTACTAACGTATGGTAGTTTGGACACTAATATTTCAGTGACCTTCGTTGTGCTGTCCCAAATGTTTCACGCATATTGTCCACCGATAATTTTGTGACCCAGAGTACATACATATATATACATAAAAATGATGCCATACCCTTTAAGGAATCCACATACTGGAGTTGGCCATGACATTTGTTTTAGAAAGTGAAAATCATTGTCTTAGTGATCAAGGTGGAAGGGGGAGGGGGAGACTGAGGATGGGATTGAGTTATGAGAGTGAGGGATGTGAGTTGAAGAGAGGGTGGCATGATGGTGGATAAAATGACATGGAATAAGTTCCTTTGTGGTCTTTTCTTCCACGATTTAGGTGTCTGGCTATAGGTAGATATATAGGTAGGTGGAGAGATGACATAGAAACAGGTCCTAAATCAACTGCCTTTGTATTTACCTATTTGTATTTACCTATTTGTAGTATACAGGAATTGAGCAATGCTCGTGTTGTCCTGTCTCCATATCCACATTTATCAAGTCTACCTTTACACACATGAATGTTTTTCTCATGCACCACCTCTTTGTCTAAGTCGTTCCAAATATTTAAGAATATACCTAATTGTGATATACACTGAATGTACTATGCTCGTGGGTTTCCGTCGCTGTTTCTCAATAAGTCGAATTTAACTTTAAACTCGTTTATGTTTTTAGACTGGACGATCTCTTTGTCCAGGCTATTCCATAAGTCTATACTTCTGTAAGGAAAGCTATATTTCTTGATATCCTTCAAGCAGCTTGACTTTTTCAATTTCATTCCATGTCCTCTTGTTGCTCTCTTATCCCATATAAACAGATCTTCTTTGTCAATTTTATCTACTCCCACCGTGGTCCTGAACACCGCAATCATGTCTCCCCTCTTTCTCCTTTCCTCTAACGAAGGCAAATCCAGTTTTTCCAGCCTCTCTCTGTATGACAGGTCTGTCAGACTGGGGACCATCTTGGTTGCTGTTCTTTGTATTCTCTCAATCTTGTTTATATCTTTCTTTTGTGTGGGGACCACACTACCGCTGCATATTCTAACCTGGGGCGGATCATGGCCACTATCAATTTTTTCATCATTTCCTCATCCATATAATGAAATGCTACTCTTATGTTAGTCAAGAGCTTATAAGTCTCTCCAACTATCTTGTTAATGTGCTTTTCTGGTGACAAACTATCTTGGACCAGCACTCCCAAATCTTTCTCTTCTCTCCTTTTTGTGATTAATTCATTACCCAAAAAATAATTCAGTGATGGTCTCCTGGTACTTTTACCCATTTCCAATATTTTACATTTCTTTACATTAAATTTCATTTCCCACGTCCGGCTCCAATTGTGTATCCTATCCAAATCCTCCTGCAGTATTTTACAATCCTCCTCAACCTCTATCTTCCTCAAGATCTTTACATCATCAGCAAACAGACTCGCATAACTGTTCACTCCATCTACCATATCATTTACATAAATCAGGAACATTACTGGCGCCAACACTGAGCCTTGAGGGACTCCACTTGTTACTTCCCTCCATCCAGACATCTTTTCCTTTATTACTGTCCTCATTTGTCTGTCTCTCAAAAAGTCTCTCATCCATTCCAGAAGTTTCCCCTTTAGTCCTCCTATATATTCTAGTTTCCACATTAGTCTCTTATGAGGTACCTTGTCAAAGGCCTTCTCTAAGTCTAAGTACACACAATCCACCCAACCATCTCTCTCCTGTACCACATCAATCGCTCTTGAGTAAAAGCTCAACAAGTTTGAAACACATGACCTTCCACTTCTGAATCCAAACTGACATTCAGCCAAAATATTCATCTCTTCAAGATATTTTATCCATCTGTCTTTCAGGATTCTCTCACACAATTTTGCGACCATGCTGGTTAGAGACACTGGTCTATAATTCAGGGGTTCTTCCTTGTTTCCTCCCTTGTAAATTGGTACCACATTTGCCCTCTTCCATTCTTTTGGCACTTTCCCCTCTTCCAGTGAGCATACAATTAAACTGTGAATTTTATCCGCCAGTTGTTCTCTGCATTCCTTCAGTACCCAATTAGAAATTCCATCAGGTCCTGGGGCTTTCCTTACATCTTGAGTTTCCAGTAATTTATACACTTCCTGCACCTCCACTTTTATATCTTTCATCACCGGAACATTTCTAATCACTCCCTCCCCTTCCCCAAGCTCCTTTTCTTTAGTGAAAACTGACTGGAAACGTTTGTTCATTATTTCTGCTTGCATTGCCGCATCATTAAAGACCTCTCCATCTACTTTCAGCTTGGTGATTCCTTCCTTTTGTTTCAGTTTGCCATTAACAAATCTATAAAACAGTTTGGGTTCATCCTTGCATTTGTCAATTATACCTTTTTCAAAATTCCTTTCTTCTTCCCTACGTATTCTTGTGTATTCGTTTCTTGTTCTTTTATATTCTTCCTTTGTTCTGTCGTTACCTCTCTTTCTCCAATTGTTCCACGCCTTATCTCTCTCTTTTTTTGGCTATCATACACCTTCTATTAAACCACTCCTTTTTCCTGTTTTCTTTCCCTCTTACTCTTGGTACAAATTTTTCCACTCCCAAATTATAGAGGTCTAGAAAGATATCCCACTTCCTCTGTATCTCTCTTGTTTCTCTGAATTTTCTCCAATCCGCATTTTCAAAAAAGTTTCTCAATCCTGTAAAATTTGCTTTGCCAAAGTTGTATCTTCCCTGTCTATGAAGCTCGTCTCTTGGCTCGACGTTTCCTATTAGCATCTGGAACTCAATGACCACGTGATCACTTTTTCCCAAAGGACAGAGATATTCCAATGATTCTATTACATCAGGTTCTTTGGTGAACAGTAAATCTAACCTTGCTGGTGTGTCCTCACCTCGAAACCGTGTCTCTTCTTTGACCCACTGCGCCATCACATTATTCATTATTATATTTAATAACATAGTACCCCACGAATCCTCACCGCCTCCCGAGTACCATTCCTCCCAGTTCACCTCTTTACAATTAAAGTCACCCACCAAAATTATATTATTGCTTTTCTCAATTATTTTTTGCAAGTAGCTAGCCATATCTGACAACATCTCATGGTATTCGTCATCCTTCCATGCTCTCGTCTTTGGGGGAACATACACTACCGCCATATCTCTCTTAACATTCTCTCCAGTTTCTAATTTCATATATATCACTTCAGCCCTGCCTTCTCCCATTTCCACAGTATCTACATTTATGTTGTTCTTCACTGCTATCATCACTCCTCCTCCCTTTTTTTCTTTTCTGTCTTTTCTCCACAGTTTGTATTTACCATCTCCCAAATGAACATCAATATCTTCTCTTAATTTGGTCTCTACAAAGCACATGACATCAGGTTCATGTTCTCTCAAGAAATCATTAATTTCGATCCTTGTCGATATGAAACCATCAACATTAGTATATATCACCTTCAAATTATTTTTGACATTATTAATACCCTCTTCTCTCCTACTCTCTGTCCGTACCACTTCCTCAACTTCTGATCTTTCACAACCATCCCCCTAATTTCCTTCACTTCTATTTCCTTAAATACCATTTCCTTACTTTCATATCCAATACTCTCCAAAAAAAAGTATTACGTTCTTCCTCTGTCCTCTTATCATTTTTTTCCTTTACTTCTTCCTTTAATGATTTTAAAGCTTCTCTTTCTTCTTCATTCAGATCTTTTCTTATTATAATATTTTCCATCCCCGCCTCTTTGCTTAATTTCCAGGTCACTTTAAGTATCTCATTTATTACACTTTCTGATGTAAACTTGACTCTCATTGGTCTTGTTTCCCCTTTCTTATAAGGCCCTATCCTCCTTACTTCCTCAATTTCTTTTACCCACTTGTTTCCTTCGGGGTCAATCTTGCCTAATATTCCTCTCACCATGTTCGTGTCTCTCTCGAGTCTTGCGAACCTAACCTTTTCTTCCTCTTCCCTGTTTCCAAATACTATCACACATCTGTTCCTTTCTACAGTTTCTCTCACTATTTTCTCTTTTTTCTTCAGTATTTTCACTACATTTTCTTCCATTTCTTTCTTGTTCATTTCCCTTTCTTCCTGGATGATCTCTCTTAAGCTGACCACTTCTTTCTGTTCTTCCTCTACGTGTGCCCACTTTGCCTTGTGTTCTTCTAGTACATTACTCACCTTCTCCGTTTTATTAGTACTCTCTTCAAGTTTCCTCCTCAGTTCAACATTTTCCCTCTTCAAATTCTTTATCTCTTCATTGGCTGTTTCGTTGGACTGGATTAGACTCTGTATGGTGGTTTCCGTATTTCCTGACACATCCTTTATCACTAGATTCTCTACTTTTTTTTCGAGTTCACTAATCCTCATAATTAATGTTTTCACTAGGTCCATGACATTAGTATTAGCATCAAATCCTTGAAATTCCATTCCCTCATTGTTTACATTTTCGGCCATCTTTAACGTACCGATCAAGTACCTAAACAGCTGTTACCAATAAGCCACAAACATTCATGTATACTATTGCCAACAAATCTTTACATTTTTGGTAGTCTACCAACTTTCATTATTTTAAATTTAAAGAAAGACCCTAGGATACCAGTTTACTATATAACAAGGGTGTGCTGTTAATAAATAGACAGGTTTCACACATTAAAAAAAATGCTGTTTGACTTGAGATGGAACTAGAATTTATGTCCTGGTAAACAGACATGTAATTAAAAATGTTGATGATGATGATGGATGGTGCGTGAATGATTGTGTGGTTCATTTCACTGGACATGCTATATGGTAGTTCTGGTATCTGTTTTTTCCTTCTGTGCTTCTGAATTCCTCCTCACTTCATCTCTAAAAGATGAGGGGTAAGGGTGGGATGATGTTTTTTGGTGCTGTTTCGGAGAAACAGGATAGATGTGTGTAAAGGGAGAAGATATGGAAGATTTGTTTGGGTGAACATGAGTTTGATGGACTAAAGACTGAAGCTGTTCCTTTTCCTAGTTCACCATCGTCCTTTTGGGGGATAGGGAGGGAGTTAAAGGACGTTTGTGTGACTGGACAGCTCTGCTGCTCGTATATATTGGTACCCCCATGTGAAGGTGTCCCTCTCCAGCACCATATAGAAAGGTAATAGGGATGTGTATGAGATTTACGAGGGCAGACAACCACAGTGAATTATTGTATTGTATTGTGATTGTAAGGATGAGAGAGGGAGAGAGATTTGGGTGTTTGTGCAATGCTGATTTTCATTAACTGCATGAAATATCAGTGTCATCATCATCATCATACTGCTGGAGTTAGTTCATTATTGGTCAGTAGAAGTATGCACCTTTCTCTTGAGCTCTGCATAATCCAATCCTCTCTTCCTGTATCTTAGTGCACATTCTGCAATTTCAGTGGAAAACTGCAAGAAATCACGTTCTCCATCGAAACTGACGGGGAAACATGTCAAGGAAGACAGGCCAGTGCCGGCCCATCCAAAAATAGCGTTAATTATGTATCCAGTTGAAAGTAGATAACCTGACAAGAATAGCCATAGCCACAGCTTTGTAATTATTATTATAAGTAATATAAGATCTGCTCAGTGGCAGTTTCATAATAATTAGTAAAAAAAAAAAAAAAAAAAAAAAATGGCGCCATTCACCTGTTTCGTCCTCCTCGCGTCCTTGGAGGGAAACCACGCTTGGACGTCTACACGAATTTGTTTTCTCATTGTGTGGCTAATTTGTGGGAAAATATTAAGCAGAATTCTACTCACAGAGCCCTCAAATCACCCCGGCCGTTGGGGTATCAAATTTAACACGTAATTTACGGTAAGTGATTAATAATTCAGAGAAGTAAAGAGCGTTGTATCTAGTTGAAATCTTGAATGGTAGTCTTCCAGGGTTCCATTGCTGTTTTCTGACGTGAATTAGGTCCCACTGATTAATTTTGTTTATAGTGGGTAAAGGAGTGACATTTTATCATTATGGAGCATATTTCACCACGTTTTAATGGTGTTAGGCTGATGAATAGGCCTGGGGAGCACCGTTTGTACTGTTCACTTGGGAGAGGTGCAGTTTTATTTACGAATATACAAGTTACTGGTTATATTAATGATAGGTACTGAATGATTGATTTGGCCATGGTTATATTTACGATAAGTACTTTGTGATTGATTTGTCCATACTTATATTTACGATAGGTGCTGAGTGATTGAATTGCCCATACTTATATTTACGATAAGTATTGAGTGATTGATTTGTCCATACTTATATTTACGATAAGTACTGAGTGATTGATTTGTCCATACTTATATTTACGATAAGTACTGAGTGATTGATTTGTCCATACTTATATTTACGATAGGTACTGAGTGATTGATTTGGCCATACTTATATTTACGATAGGTACTGAGTGATTGATTTGTCCACACTTATATTTACGATAAGTACTTTGTGATTGGTGGGTCCAGGAGTTCATTGCCACATATAAAGTAGATCTGCCTGCTTCCCCCCATGCACAGTAACAGTCGTATGAAAAAAAAAAAAGTAGGATTTTGAAACAGGTAAAACACTTCACCATCCAGCACTGTTTGCTATCTTTTTGGTGTTACTGTGTGAATTTTAGGTCCTGAGTGGGATTTGGGATTTGCATGATGATGATTGTGCTGTTCCTTCGATTATTAGTCAGCCGTTTAGTTGCTGATGATACCTGAGTTAAGGCCGCCCGATTCAGACTGATTTTGCAAGTTGTAAAAATGTACCGGATTAGATGGTGAGCTGGGGAAGTGAATCGTTGAGACAAAATACCGTCCTGCCTCGTATGTCACATAGAGGGTGTGTGTTGGATCTTTACATACCCGGTAGTCCCTTAGAGAATGAGATTAGATGCCCTAGTCACCGTTTTTGGTCTTGCTGCCCTCGTATAAGTCTTTACATTGACTAATTCATACACACACTCATTAGCCATGTGTACAATGAAAGACATGACTATCCTCTCAATGTCTGATGAACGTATAGCGGAAGAATCGAACCATTTGCCACACACCCTAGTAGAGATAGGGATTTTCGTTGTGTTTCGCCAGGTGTAAATTATCTTTGGACGGAGCTGGGTAGATAATTGTGTCTTTCATTGTACATGGTGATACAGGTTGCTTCCAATGATCGGGTAGTAATAAAACCCCATTCCTGTCGTTAAAACCAATTGAGCCCTGAATTTCCGTATACATTAATTAAAATCAAACTTTAAACAGTTGAAAACATTGCCAGAATTTTACCTGCAGAGTTAAAATCAGTTAGTAAGCTCTGAATTTATGTATACTGTGAAATCAAACTTTAAATAGTGCAGAATATCACCAGAATTTTCATGGTAGAGTTCTCTTGGATCAGATCTTGGTGTATCCTAGTTCTGTGTTTCCCTTGTCATTTGTTTTCCCCTTGAAGACAGCTTGGGAAAGGTTAGAATGAAGGGAAATTACTGTATATCAAATGAAGGGAAATTGTATCTTGCATCTCATCTAATTTCTGCTGTAAAAGAGAACATAGCTTGGGAAAGGTTAGAAGAAAAGGAAATTACTGTATATTAAATGAAAGGAAATTATACGTAGCCTCTCATTTGATTTCTGCCCTATAAGAGAGCACAACTGGGGAAAAGTTAGATTGAAGGGAAATATCTAGCCTCCCATTGGATTTCTTGAGAGCACAACTGGGGAATTTGGTGCACAGTAATGAATATGAAATGTGAAGCTGATATATTCCAGTTTTATTCATTTTTAACCTTTAATGCACCACTGTCTTATGTAAAATAAATTGTAAGAAGAAAAACACTTGATAGAACTGAAGCATTAAGTCAGAAATGGTCAGTATTTAACCTAATGCATATACTGTTCAGTCTTTGAGGGTTGGAATTTGGGAAGTGAACCGTATTACCATCTAATGAGTACGATGCATCCTTTTGAAATCATTTATATATGTATTAATCTTCAGTGTGTTATTCTATGACTTGAAAATAAAAGAATCTGATACCATTATCAATATTATAATCCTAAATGGGTGAGACTGTTGTTGCCGTGGGAACCTGGGGTGGGATTATTGAACATACGATCAGTTCAATTATAACGTACGTGTGTTTTTGCAGGAACAGGTAGTGGTATGGGAAGACTACATACTTAGCTTTCTTTGTTCATCCCGCAGAAAATAGATATATGATGATTTTCCTCATAGCTAAGATTGGTTTTTGTATGAGGCATAGTAAAGGAGGACTCGGAACTCTCCTTTTGTTTTTGCAGGAGCAAGTAGTGGTATGGGAAGACCCCATACTTAGCTTTCTTTGCTCTTCCTGCAGAAAAATGATGCATGATAATTTTCCTCATAGCTAAGATTGGTTTTTGTATGAGGCATAGTAAAGGAGGACTTGGAACTCTCCTTCCCCCATCGTTCAGAAATAAATCTAAATTACGATAGCCAGTTTGTTAGAAAATCCTACCTGATAGACTGCAGGCTGAAGTTTCTCGTTTCTGCAGCCCACCATCCTCCTTTTGGGAGATAGGGAGGACTCTGATGACTTTTACAGTTATCCAAACAGACTAGTGTACAAAAGGGGATAGGAAGGATTTTGATGTCATTTAACAGTATTCCAAGCAGACTTTTGTAGCTGTGGTCCTAGGCTCATTTGGACTTGAACCCAGTAGACTGCAGGCTAAAAGTTGCAATCTGTAGCCCACCTTCATCCTTCTGGGGGATAGGGAGGGGAGGGATGTTTGTGTAGTTGGGTAGCTGAGGTGTTAATACTGGTGAATGTATACATGTCTTATCCCACAGGTTGAGTTTGCCGACACGTAGCAGTTTGATATCCACCTCAGCTTAACTCATTGCTTGCTGTAGGGGTCTTTAACCACAGGAAGTCAGCTGGAATAAAACACAGTAAGCTTTGATCTTTTGTGTGTGTGTGCTAGTAAGTTCACAGTAAGTTAGAGAAAAGTTGCCTATTTAAGTTTCTTTGGCACCTATAAATCTGATTTGTGTTAAAGTTCCTTTGGTGAATACAGAACAGATTTGCTAGTTTCCCTAATTTATAGTTCCATAGATAAATTAACTTGCTGAAGCCTAATCTGACATGACAGAAAGGTGAAGGCAGATGCTGTAAGGTGCATAGCCACTGTGCTCATCTCTGAAACTTAGACCTTTGACCCTGTGGCATGTTATTTAACTTGTGGGCTACAGGGCAGTGCATCGTTATCTCTAAGTGTTGCCCAAGATGCTAACTTAACGTACCAACTCACGTAGGGTGGATGGACCCAAGGAGAAGCAAAAGGGGATGGGGAAAGGATGTAAGGAAAGGAAAGGAAGGGGGAAGGAAGGAAAACGAGTCGAAGAAAGGAGGGTGAGGGGTGGAGAGTGAAAGAGGAGTGTTTGAGAGTGAGGGATGTAAGGAAAGGAAAGGAAGGGGGAAGGAAGGAAAAAGAGGTAAAGAAAGGAGGGTGAGGGGATAAGTAAAGAAGTGGAGAGTGAAAAAGGAGTGTTTTGAGAGTGAGGGAGGTGATGTTAACGGCCATCGTTCTTCGGAATAACAGCCTTGCATAGTTTTAATCCCTAAGAGGTCGTAAGCTTCAAATTTGTCAAGTATATACTGCCGTCAAGGGATTTAGGCTGGTCATCTGTCCTTAAATGTACTGGACTGGGGTAGCTTTGGGCCCGTATAGCTCAGTGGGGGTAATATGAGGTTGGCTGTTATCTGTTTTTTACCCCTTGTGGTTGTATGTGCTGTGTATTGATGTTATGATGGATCTGTGTTGGAAATGATGATGGTGTGATGGTGGTGGTGGTGATTGTGATGGTAGTATTGATTATGGTGATTGTGATGGTAGTATTGATTATGGTGATTTTGATGGTAGTGGTGATGATGATGGTGATTGTGATGGTAGTGGTGATTATGATGGTGAATTACAGTGTACATCTATTACAGCTTATTTTTCTTTCACAGGTTGACGAAAGATGGCAGCTGGGAAGACTTATCACAATCAGAAGTTTGCCAACATATCCCTGCTGGCTGTGGCGATGGAGGGCATTACATGAGGTTTCCATATGTGATGGCAACATGAAGAACACAGGGAAAGAATACGTGACGGACGGATACGCTCCATTGAGGGGTATAGGGAAGTATGGAAGGCTGGACACACTGGTAGAAGATTCTTGGTGAACCTCTGCTGCTCCTGCCTTGCCTCGCCTCGTCCAACAGCAGACTGTCCTCATCACCAATCTGTTGAGTGTAGGGTGCACATCAGACTACACCACCACCAGTAGCCTGTGAAGAGAAATGCCTCTGCTGGGAAGAAAGGCAGTCTAGCAAGAGATGAATTGTGAAGAAGAGACTCTGGTATCCTCAGCTACATCACCACCCACTCAGACTCATTACTGGCTTGTTTGTCACTGGCACGAGACTGTCATTAGGTAGGGCATAGGAAGCATATACAAGTACGGTAGTTGTTTCTTATAGTCTAGGCACGTGTAGTTTTTATTCAGGTTTAGGCAGTCAGACATTGCGGCCCAGGGTTTATCTTTAACTCTGGAATGCAGGCTGAAGTTGCCTTTCTCTTGCAGTCCACCATCCATATTCACATTGCTATGATGCCTTTTTATTCTTGTTACCTTCTGATGATTTTGTTCCGAGTGATTATTGCTTGAGTATATGACAGGAATATCTCAGTCAGTTAGATGTCCTGAAAACTGCTTCATTGTAAAAATTGCTTGTAATTGTGCACTGTGTTCCAGCTAGAAAAATGATCTCAGTGCATCAGTGGGATTCAGGGTTATTATTCTTGTTTTTGTGGCCCCAGGCTGATCTGAATGTAAACCTGGTGTGCCAGAGGAAGACATTACCCTCGTGCAGTCCAGTCCTTTTGGGGGGATAGGGAGAGAGCTGAGCCAAGTGTAATTATGGTATGCTTGATCATATTGGTTCCATATACGAAGGCACCTCTCTCCAGTATCATCATGTGTTCCCAGATTTTATATATCAGTGGGTAAGATCTGAAAGTAGGATAATTGATCTGAGTACCTTGCAGCATAGTCTGTATTGAACCCATGCAGTTCTAAATGTTACGTGGCACTGTCCTGATGCAGTACTACTTGTGAATTGATAGTCAATGTTATTGGAAGGTTTTGGGTGCTGGTAAATTCTTAGAAAGACTTGGGCTTTTGAGAAACAGGATGAATCAAGTATTAAGCTGATAAAGTCTGGAGGTAGCAAGAATGAGAGATCAACATAGTGATGAATAGAGGTAGCAAGGATGAGGGACAGTATCATAGTGAAGTGGAACAGTGATCTTTACATCATTAGGGTCTTTCTTGGTGGCTATGATGACTCTGTACGGTAGTATCAGAATAGCATTACCATTCATATTTTGTTAGTAGAGTGATGGAGAGACCGCTTGTTAATTACAGGACATTGATGTCCAATAATTCATCTTTGCATCACTATTTGGTCCACCTTAACTCTTATGTTACCATTCGACGCAGGCTGCATCCTAGTGCAAGCATGTACTCGGGAGGCAGGCTCCGGTGCCCAAGGCCACACACTGAGGGACTCCCCCTGTCCATGCACTCGATAGCTCATAAACAATTTATCCTCACACCTGTATTTGTGCTTCGATAATCTTAATTATTTTCCTCCATAATCCTGAATAAATGTACTTGCTTATGGTATTGTAAAAGATATCGGCTGAATGTAAATTATGCCTTTATTTATTTATTTATTATTATTATTATTATTTTTTCAAGGATAAAATTTTTACAGTAAATGTTGCTGAGAAGAAGTTATGGGGAAGTTATTTGGCTATATTATGGTGTGTAAAGAATTACTGTAGGTAATTAGGGCCAATTTTATGGAACACGAAATGAAATTACCTTATGCTTGAGCGAGGCTCGTAATACAGTGACTGGGGCAGTGAGGTGACGCTGGGTGCAGAGCGGGTTGAGTGCAGCAGAGGGATACACGGTGACATAAGTAGTGCTTTGTTCTCACGCAGAAATGGACGCAAAATCATTCCATAACCAAAATGGTAACGAATGGGTGAAATGTGCGCAGATGCAGCCTGCGTCGTATGGTAACACGTGGATGAAGTTTGCATCGCATCCATTATCGTGAAAGGGTTAACTTGGCAGTCCTTTTGCATCTTATACAGTGTATCTAAGTGGCAAAGTCAGCATTGCAGTTCTGACTTTCCTTGTGTAGCACTGCTTTGTCTATCTATCTATCTATCTATTGCCAGACGCCTCAATCCCGTTTGGGGTGGCCACAAACAAATCGCCTCCAAGTCGCCCTGTCCCCCGCCATTTCACTACCCTGCTCCCAACTCACACCCCCCTCTCTCATATACCTCTCCACCCCATCCCTCCATCTCATCCTCGGTCTCCCCCTCCCTCTTCCACCCTCCACCTCACTCACATACACTCTCTTCGTCAGTCTTTCACCCTCCATCCTCTCCACATGGCCAAACCACCTCAGTGTGTTCCTCCCAACGCTTCCTATCACATCCACATCAACACCACAACGCTCCTTTATATCCTCATTCGTCAGCCTGTCTCTCCACGTGACTCCACAAGCTCCTCTTAAATAACTCATTTCCACTGCTCTCACTCTTGACTTGTGTCCTTCCAACAACGTCCAAGCTTCACTTCCGTACGTTAGAGTTGGTATCACAATACTGTCATGTAGTAACTTTTTTACTTCCATGCTCACTTCCCTGTTTCTTATCACTGCTTTCAAGGAACCAGCAACCTTTCTTCCCTGCTGTACCCTTTCAAGCACTTCACCCTCCAAACCTCCATCCTTACTCATCACACTGCTTTGTGACTTGCACAATATTCTGGCGTTAATGTCGTATAGCTAACAGTCCAGCACTCAGAATATATATGCATTGCTAAGCCAAGTTGAGGTGGGCAGAGTTGATGCATGGTTTTGAATTTGTCTTAACCTTGTGGATCAGAGGGAGTTACTTGTCTTTTCCACTTGTTATTCCCCGTAGTTGGAATTCACAGATCTTCCTTCATCCCGAGTTTAAGTTTTTTGAAGATAAAGCCACCCAGTAATGTGTTTGTGTTGTACTATATATTTGTTAGTAAAGTGCCATTAAAGAATTTTTGTTTTACAGTATATGTTTGGTCTTACATTTTATTTCTTTTGGTAGCTTCACACAGTCTCTTTTATTACCGGTTACTAATGCCTCTCTTATTACAGGTTACTAATGCCTCTTTTATTACATGTTCTACACAAATGGACTTTACGCAATATCTTTAAGTTAAAAATGTCTTAAATCCTTGCCTTGAGGTAAAGCTTAATCAGCTGACACAAATATTGACTTTTCGTCTTGCTATAGCCCAGAGATTTTATTTGTCTTTGGTCATGTCCCCCCCCCCCTTTTGTCCTTCCTGTCGTTTTCTTTGTCTCTGTCTCTTTCTTTCTCTGTCTTGCCTTCCCCTCCTCCCTCTCTTTTTCCTATCTCTATCTCACCATCCTTACTCTGTCTCCTTCCTTCCTTTCTCTCTCTCTTTCCTTCACTTGTGACTCCCTTTCTCTCTCCTTCCTTCTGTGTGTCTCCCTTTCCCTTTCTCCTTCCTTCTCTGTCTCTCCTTCCTTTCTCTTTGTCTATTTTCCTTTCACCCTCTTCTGTCTTTCCTTCCTCTCTCTCTGTCCTTCCTGTCTCTCTCTTCCTTCTATCTCTCTACCTCACTTTTGTCTGTTTTCTTCTCACCCCCTTTCCTATCTCTGTATCACCTTCTCTTCTCTATCTCCTTCCTATGTATCTAACTATCGTCTCTCTCTTTCTCTATTTTCCTCTCTTTGTCTTTCCTTTCTCTCTCTCTCTCACCTTCGTCTCTGTTTTCTCCTCACCCTCTTTCCTCTCTTGTTATCACCTTCCCTTCTCTGTCTCCTTCCTATCTCTGTATCACCATCCTCTCTCTATCTCTTTATTTTCCTCTCTGTCTCTCCTTCCTCTCTCTCTCTCTCTTTCTGTCTCATCAACCTTTCTTGTTTTTCCTTCCTGTTGCATCTCTTTCCTTCCTTTCTCCCCATTTCTAACTACTGGTGAAGTAAAATACATAAGTACAATTGTATAATTATATTTATAGTTACAAGTACATTAAAGTATTATGTGCTTGTCTTAAGTAGCATACAGGAGTAATAAATAAAAGTAACTTATTACCTGATTAAAAGTCCATTTGTGTAGAACCTGTAATAAAAGAGACATTAGTAACCTGTAATAAAAGTGACATTAGTAACCTGTAATAAAAGAGAAATAATATTAAAACTAGAAAGGAAGAAGAGACTCATTCACACTGATGTGCAGGGGTGGGGAGACCTGACCAGCTCCAGCTACACCTCCATCAGGGTGTCTGGCACAGTCACTCACCCCAGGCATCAGGGTGGACCCAGTGAGTGGAGGGTGTGGTGGCTGGCTGTGGCTGCAACCACACCCTCCACTCAGTGGGCCCACCACAGCACTGATGGTGGTGGTGGTGGTGGTGGTATTGGTGTGTGTGTGGTGGGTAAGTCCACACACACACCCACACCACCACCACCACCATCAGCCCTTCTATTGATGGTGGTGGTGGTGGTGGGAGTATGCTGTGTATGTATGTGTGTGTGTGGAAGGACCTAAGTCTCCACACACACACATACACCCAGGACACACTCCCACCACCAGCACCACCACCACCATCTTGGCTGGGGTGAGTGACTGAGTCAGATCACTCTGATGGACATACTGGGTCGGGGGGGGATAACCCACTGGAGCTGGCCAGGTGGGGGAAGGGAAAGTCCTTAAGCTGGGAGGAGAAGAGAGAAACGATGGGTTGGGGCCGAGATGGGGAGACAGATTGCCCCACCGGCAAGGCCAACCCCGAAAATCCCATCCGGGATGGTAATCTGGCCCTATCTAAACCCCTGCCCACCTTTCCCTCCCCTCCTCCCAGCCCTTCCCCTTCCCCCACCACCCCTGCACATCAGGGCTCATATTCTCACTGGTCCAGGACATTCCCCAACACCTCTTCCTCACCAGATTAATTTATACATATTAGCACCTTAGTACCTTCCAGTTGGTTATTTATGCAATCTATACCTGGGTAGTAGAAAGACATAAATACCAAGATACTATGGAGTAATATATAAAATAAATCATTAAGGAAGAGATGCTACAGAGTCCCAGGCCAATGAGAATATGAGCTGCAGACACACACACACACAAGAAAGAAAGGACGTGAGAGAGAGAGAAAGAAAGAGCCAATGAATCCGATGCAGCCACTCCTGGGATGCAGGGTCCAGCATCAGGCCACACCTGGAGAGGGGAGGAGAGATGGATGGAGGAAAGGAGAAAGGATGGGTAGGAGGGAAGGGGTGAGGGAGAGCCTGAAGTCTGCAGCCACCTGAAAAGAAAAGAGAAACTGTTGTAATACACCTGTGGAAAAATAAGAGTATTCTAAACCTAGCAAAGCTGACTGTAGTTAACCCTTTAGCCTGAGTGTATGATTCACTTCACTCTTGCTATCCCAGGATGATTTTATTCAGCCTGGGATAAGCTTCTTAAACTGAGGGAGTTAGATAAAGCCTTAACCCCTTCACTATAAGATATCTCCCTGAAGCTGAATTAAATTGTCTGGAGATATCAAGAATAAAAATAATCACTGGGCTAAAGAAAGTTAATAAATAAATAATACTTGCCTAGAGATCTTACTGTATATACATCCTAACCCACGATCAAATCGGAATGATGCAATACACTGAGTCATACTCTAAGGGGCAAGGAATTATTCAGGTGTAAAGTCCTGAAGTAATCACTAATAAAGAAGTGTTATGAAATCCAAAGCCACTTAAAATATGACTCAGTCCCATGAAATCACTGGTGACGTGATGGAGAACAAAATGGAGATGAGAGAAAAAAGAATATACGAGACAAACAGCTGTGGCCTACACACTATACAGTAGTTAAACCCTAGAGATGAGGCTTTTCTGTCTTTTAAACACTACCAGGGGCATACAAAGGTCTACCCTTACATGTTCTGTTGGACTACAGTGGCCCAGCCTTGAGCATGTATGTTCTAAGGTGGGCAGAAATAGAACCAGCAGTTCGTTACCTCTGATTAATGCCTTCCCAGCCTACTTATAACACTGATCTCCACAGCATATCTTTCTGGTATGGCCCAACGCCAAGTACAAAGTCAAATCTACCTTCTAATATGAATGTGACTGAACCATAAATTATGCTGAAAACAGGTGGGAAGGGGAGGGGTACTGGTCTGTCATGTAAGAAATGCACACACAAAGCCAACCCAGCTCATCTCATGCAATCCTCTCTACTTAGTCCTAAAAGACCTGAAATGTCATATTTCAAACCACTGCACTGATGGGGCTAAATTCTGTCACACAATTATAGGAATAACTGTGTGAGAGAGGAGGTCTGGATGATGATGATCTAAGTGATAAGTAACGTGTGAGGACCTAAACTGCCTAAAACGGTCTCTGAGACGCACAAGCCATTAAGGACCCAACTGCATCTTCCCCCAGAACAGGCCTGAGTGACTTATAAAACATCTGAATGGCTAAGCTGACCTAACTGGACTTTACTGCAATGAATAGTCCTGAACTGATGATGGATACCACTTGGCAAGGTCTATTTGGGTTCTGAAGTATTACACTTCTTTATGAATGAAATGCAAACTTAAACACAATTTAAGCTTTATGAACATATGAACCGTCCCTTGAATCTACAATAATACCAATACAGTAAACCCTCCATATAACAAACACCGGTACTGCGAATTTTGGATATAACAAACAGCCAAATCACGACTGAACTTCCCCCAGATTTTGCGAACAAAGGTCGCTAAATGAGGAGGAAGTTTGGGAATCAGCCCACGGTAACAACAGCATCCCTTCCTGGCACAGTAAGTGTACTGTAACAGTACTACATTATACTGTAATCTTATTATAGGTATTGTATTTACATGTACAACTTCATAAACCACTGGATTCTCCTCGTAAAACTTCATATAGTTTAGGTTATGTTTGAATACGTTGGATTGAACGACTCCTCTTATATAGTGAATTGTGTTCAGTAATCTCTCAGAAATACCGACCCCCTCGTATACAGCGAACTTTCAGATATAGCAACCCACCCCTCCCTCCAATTAGTTTGTTATATGAAGGGTTTACTGTAATAATAATTATAATAATAATAAAATAGTACAGTCAGTCCTCATTTAAAGTCTACACTGTGTGAAGGCCAAACATTACTTTAACCTCTTATATCCAGGACACACTTTTTAGTTTATTCTTGATACCAGGCAATTTTATCCAGCCTTGGAAAGACCTCCAATGCAGACGGGTAAGGAGTCATTAAGGCTACCTAACCCATCCAGTTTAAAGTCTATCAAAAGCTGAATTAAAAGTCAGATGATAAGAATGTGTAAAAGAAAAAAAAGAAAAAAAAAAAAAAAAATGTTCTGGTCCTCCAGGGTTTAAGCTTTGAAGATATCAACTGTAGTGACAGGGTTAGCAAGTCTTCCTTGAACCGTTCACAACTTAATACCTCTCCCTAAGCTGAATGAAGGTGCTGGTGAGGGACAACATTCTGTGGTGGCACTGATATAACCGCTGCTCCACTGCCTGGTTATACAAATATCCCTCCACTCTCTCCTCCCCCTCAAAAGAAGGAAGGAGAACTACAGGAGAAGGACAACTACAGCCTGCAGTCAACTGGGCTCATGTTCAACTGAGCACGGAGCTGTTCAGGAACATGCTGAGTAAAGCTAGAGTTGGAATGAAAAATATAAAAATATGTGCAAGGGGTAGGGTTGTAAGAGGCAGACCCAAAAAGACCTGGGATGAGACCATAGAGTGTGACCTCAGGGATAAGGAACTGCACAGGGAGGCTGCCAAAGATCAAGCAGCAACGAGAGCCACCTTTAGCTGACCAAGGCCAATGCATGTAAGCATGTTGCAGCCTTTATTAATGATATGATACTCTGAGGCAATTAACAGTGTAACAACTTTAAATGAGAACCAACTGTAATATAAACTTAACAACTAAAACCAAAAGAAGAAAGTCTTACCTGTATGCTACTTAAGGTGTACAGCCATACTTCAGTACAAGCTGTAAGCTGAGCACATAATACTTTGTCTTCATAAATACACAGAAAAACATTTATCAAAACAATCAGTCCTCATTATAAGACAAGAATACAGTCCAAGAAAATAACAAGTTCTGGCATCCAACAGCTGCTTTAAGTTTTGGGGAAAGTGGCCAAATTATCGTAACTTTTCCCATACACAACCTTTGGGGGAAATCAGCCAAAATATTACAACTTGCCATACATCTGGCAGCCACTGTGACCTTAAGGGGAAGCTGGCAAAATATTATGACTTTTTATGTTAAACTGATGCTGTTAATCTGAGGGAAGGCATGATTTGAGCTCTATAAATACCAATGGAACTTTTATGAGGGAAGCCTTTTCTGTTAATTTGTAACTGAGAGCAGAAAATGACTATAAGAAAACCCAGAGATTCATCCACATCACCACTACCTTTTACACTTAACTGGTGCTGTAAATTTGGGGGAAACTCGTAAATCAGCTTCATACACTGCAATGGATCTTTAACTGGCAATATGTCTTTACTTTACTCTTGGTTCAGTAGCCAAACTAATGAAAAAAATGTGGCTTATAATGAGGACTCCATGTAACAGGGCAGGCTAAGTCAGGGGAATTATTGGTACACATTTACAGAGGTCAGTATATAATGACCTAGGATCTTAGGGGAGGTGAGGAAGGGAGGTGGGTTGCAGAAAAGAATAGAAAAGATTAATAATTCTGCAAGGGACACTCAAATCTGCAACATAAATACTCAAAAGGCTGTTAAAAAATATATGGTACTAAAGTTACTGTGTTCACCTGACAGAACTGGGTTACTCTGCATAAAAATTTTGTCTGATCAAAGGGGGATTAGCCTTCATGGTCACTAGTGACATCAACCTTCCAATCTGACTACACCTGGCCATCAATCAACTGCATTACAAGGGGCAAGGAATCTTTGTCAGGTTATAAGACAGTAAATACTTGTCACTGAGTTAACCTGCATTACAAACAAACAATAAACGGATAAATCTTGCAGAAAAGGTGTGAAGTGAATTGTTGGTGGGCAGACATGGGTGCTGGTGGTGGTGGTGGTGGAGAGTCAGTGTGATGAACCAACTGCTGTATGATGTGTGGCCTTCTGTTGATGACATAACACACACCTGAAAAGAGGAGAGAAAAATGTTAATAATAATAATCATCACAGTAATAATAATAATAATAATAATAATAATAGTAATAATAATAATAATAACAGCATAGCAGACTCACTCTGTACACCCCTGAAAAGAGAAAAAATGTTAATAATAATAATCAACACAGTAATAATAATAATAATAATAATAATAATAATAATAATAATAATAATAACAGCATAGCAGACTCACTCTGTACACCCCTGAAAAAGAGAGAGAAAATGTTAATAACTGTACTGTAATAATCGTATCACTTCCTATTGTTTATAAGGCCCCAACCTGCTTGCATGCGTCAGCCTTGGTCACCTAATGGCAGCTCTCTATGCTATTCAGTCTCTGGCAGTCTACTTATTCAATACCTTATCCCTGAGGTCACTCACTATGACCTCGTCCCAGGTCTTTTTCAGTCTGCCTCTTGCAACCCTACCCGACGTTCATGCTCCTCACTTTCCGCACCCTCCATCCTCTCCACATGTCCAAACCATGTCAATGTACCCCTCCTCATCACAATACCAATATATTCCATTCCCATCCTTCCCCTCAACTCTTCAATTACAAACCTAGCCACCCCAGGCCTCGGATTTACTTATCATTGTCATTTCTGTATGTTTGAGCATGTGAATATCCTCTTCCTTTACTGCCCAGGTCTCACTACCATACAGCATTACATTCCTAACACTTGCCACATATAAAGATCCCTTAGCATGGAGGGAGAGCCCTCTCAATGTCGGGAGAGGCAAATGCTCCCTGAATTTCCTCCAACCACTCCTTACCCAGCCACAGAGCTAGCTTCAGCTCCACCCCAAATAATAAAACTCCCCTATACACTCAAGACTCTCACCAGCAAGATCAATCCTTTTTCATCCATCCATCATCTAATCCCATGTCGCCCCATAGAGTAGCGTAGGAACCTGGGGCTTATTCTATTATGTCCGACAATCTCTACCGTACATGCTGCTCTCCCTGACACACCATACACACAAAATCAGCATTATCTCGTAGCCTGCCTCTAATACCATTACATCTCTTATGCATCCACTTATTACAAATGCTGCACAGGATGGAGTTACTTCCCACACCCTTGTGGCAAACCACACAAGGCCACTCTCTACCTCTGCTTTGACAGTACCACAACAAGCCCTGGACATCATCACTTTTGTTTTATCCACATTAACACTCAAGCCAAATCCTTACTCCACCTCCATTTCATTCCCTGCAGTCATCAGCATACATCTCCCATGGGAGTCCATTTCTGAAGTCATGTGAGACAGCTTCAAGCATCACTCAAACCTCCATTCACTCTCACCTGGGTGTGAGCACCCACATACATGGCCATAACCACCCTGACCAGCCACTCCTCCATCCCAGGCTTTCTCACTGGCTACTGCAGCACCTCCCTAGGGACTCCATCAATGGCCTTCTCCAAATCATCAAAAGCATCGTATCTGATAAGCAAAACTCTGGCAGCATTTGTGCATTACCTGTATTTTATAGCATCAACAAACACCACACCACTAACTACACAAGAATGACCAAAAAATCTTGAGTGCAGCATAAAGTGGCAATACAGTAACTCAGGAAAACTCTATTTGGGTTTCTTCAATGTTTGTAGAGTAAAACAGGACAATATAGGGTTTTTGTAGGGGTTATTATGCCCCCACTGAGCAGCTGGGAGGGCAGGGTAGTGCAGCATAATGATAATAATAATAATAATAATAATAATAAAAAAGGTATACAACATGGCATTGACTGAATTACGACATAATTGGGTTTACTGTAATATCAATCACTCAACTCACCCTAACACAGGTTGTAATGTTGCAGGCGTTGTAATTCATCTTGCAAAGCATTAGTCATCCACGGCTGGTGCAACAATGGATGGTATGCAGGGACACACATCCTCTCACTCCTTCTCTGGCCTCGAACTTCACAACTACTGCCACCAACTTTGGCTTCTGTTACTTCTTCCTCTTCCTCTTCTCCTTCTACTTCTTCCTGTTCTCCTTCTACTTCTTCCTGTTCTCCTTCTACTTCTTCCTCTTCTCCTTCTACTTCCTCTTCTTCTTCATATAACAACTTCACTCTCAACTTCTTCCCTTCCTTATCTTCTCCCTCCTCTTCACACCGCAACTGCAGCCATCAACCTCATCTCTTCTTCTTCTATTTTCTTCCATATTTATCTACTATGTCTATTTTCTTCTTCTGTCTGTATCTTCTACGTCTTTTTCTTCTCCACACCAGTAGTCACCATCATCCTGTAACACAAATCTTTATCAGACCACAAAATAAAGCAAAAATAATAATCCACAGACAATAATGGAAAAAAGATCCTTCTGTTTTTCTCTTACCGATTTTGTGCAATCTCCAATTTGTATTTTTCATGTGTAGGTGTAAACTATAAACCCAGTGGACTGCAGGACCAGCTTCCCCCCCTATCACAGTCCACCATCCTCCCTTTGGGGGTTAGGGGGGAGACAGAGGGACATTTGTATAGCCAGGCAGCTCCACCGCCTTGTTATATCAGTGCCACCACATGAAGGCCATTCTCCCATGCATTATACTTCCCTTGTGATGGCTGTCTATCTATCCACCAATGTCTATCTATCTACCTATCCACTGCCAGACACCTTAATCACATAAGGGGTGGCCACAAATAAATCACCTCCACGTCACCCTACCACTTCACTGCCCTTCCCCCAACTTACACCCTCCTCCCTCATATACCTCCCTACTCCATCCAACTAAAAGCTAATGCATTCTTGTCTCAATCTCCCTGGTGGTTTAGTGGTTAGAATACGCCACTCCGAGACAGCCCAGCACGAGTTTAATCCTTCTTTTCTTTTTATATTTTTTTCACCTACGTCTACTACCCTGGCCACCTACCCTTACCCACTCCATACCGGGCTCTGTACCCACCTATTCTGCCAAAAAAAATATATAAAAACTATACCCCGTCTTTCTTGCTTACAAAAAAATCCATCTCCACTACCCTACGGATTATTGGGGAAATTACCGAATGCATGAGAGTTAGACAGGGTACAGAGGGAGTGATTAGTGATGAGCAGTGTGGCTTTAGGAGAGGGAGGGGATGCGTTGATCAGGTGTTTGCTGTGAGACATGTGTGTGAAAAGTATTTAGCGAAAGGCAAGGATGTGTTTTGGGCATTTATCGATTTAGAGGAAGCGTATGATAGAATTGATAGGGAGGCTTTGTGGACTGTTTTAACCCTTTAACCGCGGGTATTGTTTTGGTCTGACTGTCCTCTCCTGCGGGGGTTTCAGCCAAATGTAAACAAACCTTTAAACCTTAATAACTCTGCACAGAATAAAGCTAGAGAAAAAAATAAGGTACCATTAGAAAGTACTAACCTTCAGCTTTCCATTGATGTAGGTTTCATGACTTTGTTGACTTTCACAGGACGGGGAGAGCCGTTAGAAGTGAGGGGTGTGAAATAACTATTTTACGCCCCACACACCAGTACCAAATGCCAACCACTCTCTGATAATAGTAATATAAACATATATGAACACTGTACATACGATAAACACCCACTCTGTGTTCACTGAGGTAGGTAAAAGGCACTTCCCTGCGGCTGCGCCCGCACTTCCCTGCGGCTGCGCCCGCTCTTCACTGCGGCTGCGCCTCACTTCACTGCGGCGGCACCTGCTCACTGACGTTTCATGCGATCTTTTCATTCTTTCTAACTTCTAATATTATTTTACATATAATCTGGGCAATATACATTATATTTACACTGCACTTATTACTATATTGCGTCACTGGCGCATCACAGAATTACACAAGTGCCGCAGAATTACACAAGTGCCGCAGATTCTCTTATTACAATATCACTCATTATACTGGCCAATATTTACATTTTTTTTAAGGCAAAATATCCCTTATTACTACATTATCCATTATACAATTATTGGCAAAGCACGTCACTGTCGCATCACTGTATATCACTGTCACTTTCAGTATTTACTCAGAGAGTGGTACTCGGCAAAGCACGGAGTTACACACAGAGCGACTTGGCATTCCAGGCACTGGTGTGTGCTCATTTTTCTCGTCCTAGGCCTCCGTGTGGTGTTAGAACATACTCTGCAGCGGCCCTGTGACAACCTGCCGCCTGCTGTAAGAGGCAATTTCACAAGCTGGTGCCGGCTCATGTAATTGCGGCACTCAAGACGGTCAGGTTGTGTGTCAGAGTGTCGCCTCGGGATCAATGCCGTCACCTGACCAAATCGTGCAAGTAGCTGCTGCACGACAGTCTTGGAAAACTGTCTCAGTGATGGTTCCCTTATGCCCCCGACTTGTGTCTTGTAGAGAATGAAGGCGTTGAGCATGCACATATCGAGCATGTGCAGGCAAGCCTTCCTGTACCATCGGGTGTTTCTCCTGAGACAGTCGATTTCGCCAATCATCATATCAGACTTATCAACAAGTCTCATATTGACATTGTAATCAATGACGGCATCAGGCTTTATAATTGGCTCTCCCGTCCTGTAGCTGACCTTCCCAGTTCTCTGCAATTCCCCCTTGTGGATGGTGCTGATCATATTCACGACCTTCTTGTCATGCCACCTGATCGCAAGAAGCTTGTCTGACTTCTTCAGGTGAACATCTCCCCTGGATGATGATGATGCTTCGGGGAAACTAGGCCACTCTTTCCTATAGCTCCGTACAGTGCCAACAGTGCCAATGCCGTGTTCAGCCAGGTATTTGGAGAGTTTCGGTGCTGTGTAGTAATTGTCTGTGTACAGCACGTGATTACCACCAAAATACCTCTCCATCAGCACTTTTACAACGGAGCCAGAGAAGCCAAGGGGGTCTTTCCTGTTCACATCCATTGTGCTAGCAGAGTAGATGACAAAATCCAGGATATACCCCGTCTCACAGTCACACAGCACAAAGAACTTTATCCCAAAGCGGTGGCGTTTGCTGGGGATGTACTGCATGAATTTGAGACGTCCTCTGAACAATACCAGGGATTCGTCTATGACGACTTTCTGCATAGGCCGGAAAAATCGCATAAATCGATCCCTAATCCTGTTGAGAAAATCCCTCACTTTCCACAAAGGGTCAGTTTGGGACGGGTTTGCATTGTCAGCGAAGTGCAGATATCCAAGCAGCTGTCGGAACCGATCCCGTGACATATACTTCCCGAATATTGGGATAGTAGTAATGTCATCCACGAGCCAGTACTCCTCCAACTCATGTCTCTTTATATGGGGCATAAGAAACATTAGGGCAAAAAAAACATACAGCTCTCTGATTCCGACAGGCAACCACGACACTTGCTTTGGTGAGCCAATAGGTCCCAGCCCTTCTGCTGCACACTGAGCTGCATACCTATTGGTCTCATCGCTGACATGCTGCACGATTTCATCATCCATGAAGGCCAGGAAGTAGTCAACAAAGTCATCTCCTGCGTTGCATGGGAAGGCAGGCTGTATTCCAGCATTTGTCATATCAAACGGTGGATTGTGTGGCTGAAAATCTGCACCATCAGACCAAACAAATGCATCCACTTGCCCTGTGCGTGGTTCAGTGGCAGGGGCAGGTTGCATTGCACTCGTTTCCCCGTGAGAAGGAGCTGAGGTGGAGGCAATGGGTGAGGCAGGAGGTGAGGCAGGAGGCGAGCGGGAGGGGGGTGAGGCAGGAGGCAACGGGGAGGGGGGTGAGTGCGGGGGCGGTGAGTGGGGGGGTGGCGAGGGTGAGGGAGCTGAGCGGGGGGCAGGCGGGGGGGTTTCTGACCTGGTGCGTGGTGAAACTTGACCCTTTCTACCCCGCTTATCACCTCGCTTATCGCCCAGCTTTGCCCTCCAACTGCCACGCATCCCCTTTGTTCTAGGCCTGCCTGCACGGCCTGCCTTCCCTCGCTTTGCAGGCTTTGGTAATTCGTACTCCTCAGATGATGTAGACTGAGGAGAGGGCACGGCAGATGATGATGATGATGTGAGGGCAATAGGGCTAAGGGAACGGGAAATTGATGGGAAATGCTTACTAGGGCCTGGTGTGGGAGACGTGAGCCTGCGCTTCACTCCCTTCCCACGTGCAATACCAGATTTGCCCATAGGAGCCTTTCCTTTCCCAGAGTAAGTTGGGGGTGGTGGGGGGGAAACAACACGATCACTTTCATCACTGTCACTATCAATAGAAAATGGTTCACCACCAATCACTGCCAAATCATCACTGCTTGCTGTGAGTGTGTCACTTTCACTGCCACAATCAAGAGTAGTACTTACAGTTTTGTCCAGCTCAGTTCTAATTTCAGGAGTGCTCAACCCCTTCTGCCTTGCCGTCGGCAGTTCCTTTACCGGTGTAGAGGTAGAGGGAACACTAGCACTAATCATTGTAGAGGAGGAAGCGAGCGACGATGAGTCGGGACGGAGCGCCATTATCACGCACAGAGCTGGACAGATACTGACTGATGCGGGTCAGGGCAGGGGTGGGGGGGGCCCCCTCGGGGTTGGAGGAGGGAGGTGTGGGATGGCTGGCGTGAAAGAACTCGACAGCTACTCTTGCGTGAGACACTTTGCGCGCCGGGAAAACGCGCGGTGTTCAAAATATTCACAATCATTCCAGAATGACACCCGCGGTTTGGTCCAGTTTTGTCAATGTCATTCTGGAATGACACCCGCGGTTAAAGGGTTAAGATTGTGTGGACTTGATGGTAGGTTACTAAAAGGGGTGAAAAGTTTTTATGTAAATAGTAGAGCGTGTGTAAGAGTGGTAAATGCTGTGAGTGATTGGTTTCCCGTGAGAGTGGGGCTGCGACAGGGATGTGTGATGTCGCCTTGGTTGTTTAATATTTACATGGATGGTGTTGCAAGGGAGGTGAATGCAAGAGTTTTAGGTGGAGGTCTGAGTCTGGTAAATGTTGATGAAGGAGAGTGGAATCTGAAGCAGCTGCTGTTTGCAGATGATACTGCACTGGTGACTGATTCAGAGGAGAGATTGAGACAGTTGGTAGAGGAGTTTGGAAGGGTGTGTGAAAGGAGGAAATTGAAAGTAAATGAGAATAAGAGTAAAGTGATGAAGTGTACGAGGTTGATAGATGGTAGGGGGATGAATATAGTTTTGAATGGTGAGTTGCTTGAGGAGGCAGATTGTTTTAAATATCTAGGGTCACATGTTGCTGTGGATGGAAGAATAGATGCAGAAGTGAAGTTTAGAATAAATGAAGTAGGAAAGGTGCTGGGAGGAATGAAAAAAGTGTTTAAATGTCGTTCGCTTAGAATGGATGTAAAGAGAAGGCTGTATGAGGGTGTTGTGGTACCGACTGCATTATATGGGACTGAAACATGGAATATGGGTGTAGCAGAAAGGAAAAGTTTGAATGTAATGGAGATGAGATGTCTGAGGAGTATGTGTGGAGTGACGCGTATGGATCGAGTGCGAAATGATGAAGTGCAAAGGAGAACTGGAGTTGTTCGGGAGATGGCTGGTAGAGTTGAGCAGAGGGTGTTGCAATGGTTTGGGCATATGGAGAGAATGGATAATGAGCGACTGGTGAAAAAGATAACTAGATCTGATGTGAGAGGTGTAAGGCTGAGGAAGACCATGAATAGGATGGATGGACAGTGTGAAGAGAGCACTGGATGCGAGAGGGATGTCTGTTGAGCAAGGAAGAGTGGCTGTGCGTGACAGAAATAAATGGAGAGAAATTGTGAATGAATAAGCGATGACGCAGCCCTGAGGGGATATTCTCCCGCATTTGGTCGGAGCAGCTAGTCAGGTCAGGTGCGGGTAAGGGGATGGGTCTGTTATGATGTGGCAGGGGTAAACCAGTTCTGCTGTCGGGCCCTGCTGTGGATGTCACTGATTGCATTGCGCAGTTGACCCTTGTGTGGTGTGGTGCGGTGAGGATCTGTCCGTTCTCCCCTTTGGGGCTAAGATGCGAATGAATGTGTTTGAATGGATGAGTAAATGGAGAGTGAGACGTCCTGTCTCGGCTACCTCCCTTTCCCTGGGAGAAGCAGCCTAGGTATATAGATAGATAGATAGATGTCCCTATTCAAGAAGGACCTCTCCCCATCCCACACCACACCGGCAGCCTCCATTACGTACTCTGCCGCCTCTAGGAATATTCAAGAGCAACATAGTCATATAAATCAATGGTGGGACGCCCGACTTCCATATAACCAAGATATGTAGGGATTTATGTGTGCGTAAGTCTCCATGTAACACCATCCCCCATTTACTCCCTACCACCCATTTATATATATTCCCACACTCCCCACTTAATCTAAAGAACATACTAATAATGTAACAATACTCACTCTCAAAATCTATGGCGTAGTTGTCCCAAAACACTAAAAAATAAAGATGAGGAAGGCAGCGTCCCCCCACCATTTTGAATCTCGGCTTAAGTTAGCGTCACTACAGGCATAATTATTTTTCCTGTGGCTTTTATTGACATTTAATGCATCAGAATAGATCACTTGAAAGTATTATGACGCCTTAATTACAAGATTTTTACTTGTGCCTTTATTACAAGTTAGTTTATTCTATTTTGTGTAATAAGAGTATAAAAAGTTTTCATCGTTTATACAAATACCGCCAAAGCAGTTCACATTTAAATCTGGGTAAACCAAATTGAAGACAACTAAGGGTGTATGAGGTGTTTGTGCTCACCAAATATAGCTCAGTTCATCATTTATCTCAGTAAAGCTTGTCAAAATAAATCAGTTTGCTATTATAAGGTGTCCATGTCGAAATAAAGCAATTTTAAGTCCTCTTGCCTTCCCGTTCTTTCAGTCCTTCCCATTTGTTTTCCTCTCTTCCCTTTCCTTCCTTTCTTTCTTCTTTACTCTTCCTTCTTTCCCCCCTACATTACTTACTTGTTGCCTTTTCCCTCTACCCTTCCTTTTCTTCTATCCTTTCTCCCTGCCTTCCTTCACCTGAACACTTACTGGAACATATGAACACCTACCTTCCTTCATGCTTTTCTTCCTGCCTGCCATATTTTCTTCCTACCTGCCTGCCATCCTTTCCTCCTTCCTTCCTGCCTTCTATCCTTTCTTCCTTCCTTCCTGTCTTCTATCCTTTCTTCCTTCCTTCCTGTCTTCTATCCTTTCTTCTTTCCTGCCTGCCTTCATTCTCTTCCTTTCTCCCTACCTTCCTCATATTCCCATTCCCTTTCTGTTTCGCACCCTCCTTCCTCCCTGCATTTATTTTCTCCTATTCCCTCGCTTCCTCCATTTTCCTTCTCTTCCTTTTCATATCCCTTCCTCAGCTCCTTTCTTCCTTCTCTTCCTACTTTTCTTCCTCCATCCTTTGCATCACTCTCTTCTTTCTACCTTCCTCATCCCAGCCTGAGCACCCAAATTTTTAAATGGTTTCCCAAGGTACAGAAAACCATTTACATTCTTTTGACTCCAACTTGGCCTAAAACTGTTATAATTTCATCCTAAATGTTAAGCTGTAACAATAGACTGACACTAGAATATGATGCTAGTCACAAAGAAGTGCTAGGGAAGGGGTGTAGAGCCACTGAGCTACGTGAATTAAGCAGCAAAAGGACGAAAATCTGGGTCAAGCTAAGGTGAAAGGGGTATGGTTTGTCAGTCAATGTGGAGTCAACCTAGAGATAACACAAAATGACTGAATGGAAAAAGTTGGAAAGATCTTGGTCCTGTAGCTCACCTGACGTGGCTTGTAGGCTGAAGTTACCCTCCTTCTGCAGTTCATCCTCCTCCTTTTGAGAGATAGGGAGCTGAGGGATGTTTGTATAACTGGAAAGGTCCACAACTGCAGGCTGAAGCTACCCTACTCTTGCAGTGCACCATCCTTCTGTCAGTGGATAGGGAAGCTAAAGGTTACTAGTATGACTGGGAGTTTGTTGCCTAGTTATACCAGTGCCACCACATAAAAGCATCCATCTAGTGCCATGAAGGTGCTAGACAGGTATCCCTTCCCTGGGTGGCATCAATATAACCTGGTGGCTCCACTGCCCGGTCATACAAACTTCCCTTCACTCCCTATCCCCTGAAAGACGGATGGTAAACTGCAGTAGGGTAACTTTAGCTTGAACAACAACAGTAACAGTCATGATGTGGTGGTAGTGGCAGTTGTAACCCCAGGCTCATCAGAAATGTAAACCCAATAGACTGCAGGCTACATTACCCTTATCCTGTGTCCACCATCCTCATTTCAGGGGAACAGGGAAGGAGCTGAGGCATTTTGACAACTGGGCAGAGAATTCACTCAGCCATATCAGTGCCACCACGTGAAGGCATCCCTCTCCAGCCCCGACAACCACCAATAATGACAAAAACAGTGAATAAATACAATCAAAATAGTTTATTCAATTCCGTACAAAGACTGAGCTTTGCTTTGCAGTGATTATCATTCCAGAAAGTGATTATTATTTTGATGCCAGTGGGATGATGTTTAAAATGCTACTGAATACAATGTCAACAAGATGAAGGTAGAGAGTAGAGCCTAATTATGTCTCTATTATTTTATACAGAGCTCGTCTCCCTTCAGCTCTTTATTTCCCAAACATACCGGGTTGCACAGAGCTCTTCTCTAACATTTGAATCATACAGAGCTCATCTCCCACCCATTCTCATCCACATGTCAATGCACATTAAGTAGTGTACAAACCCTGTTCTGTTGTCTATATTCTCAAGGCATACAGAAGCTCCCTAGCACTTCCTCCTTACTAGTGTGGCTGTGCACTTGATGGCATAGGCTTGTAACACCTCTTCCTTATTGATTTATTTTGTATACTGCACCTTATCACCATCTTGCATGTTATTTATACTGTTTTGTGTTATCATACAGACGCCTCGTAGTAGTAGCCTGGTAATAGCCGTAGCCCCAGGTTCATTTGAAATGTGAACCCAACTGACTACAGGCTGATGCTGTCCTCCTGCAGTCCACCATCATCCTTTTGGAGGATAGGGAGGGAGCTGATGGACATATGTATAGCCAGGCAGTGGAACCACCCTGTTATGTCAGTGACACCACATGAAGGCGGCCCTCTCCAATACCAATTTGCATCAACATACAACAGGATACTGAGGTGTAATGTGCAAAATAAATCACAATGGAAAAGGTGTTGAGAAACCTGCATGGTCACTTACATGGCCCTAATATTTCCTCATACAGCAAGTTTCTGCATTCTATACTCTGTTCATTTTAACTAGGCAGTGATTTCTGTCCTTTTGTACGTAATTTCCCTTAGTTCAGTGGTAGAAAAAGACAATATTATGGCTCAACATCCTTTCCATGGCACTTCTTCGTGACTAGCAACATATTCTAGTGTCAATCCCTTGTTACAGCTCAACCTTCAAGATGGAGATGGCAATTTGGGCCCTGTTAAAGTGAACAGAGTAGACAGAAAGACAATACCAGGGCTGTGTATTGTCCACATAACACTTCTTCGTGATTGGCATCATATTCAAATCTCTTCTTACAACTCAGTAGTGAAGATGGTAATTTTCTGCCTAGTTAAAGTGAACAGGGTATAATCAATGCTGAAATAAGTATAACATAAATTGAAGGAGGTGGAAGAAAACAGAGGAGAATTGAGGAGAGATTTATTCCCGACTATTCTACTGCGTTTCTTTCACCTCCTTCCCATGTCAAAATATCTCCACATACAGGAGGAAATGAACCATGTGTGAGAAAATGAACCATGTACAAGAGAATATTAACCCAAAAAAAGGAAGTTATGGAAGAAAACACAGGAGAATAGAAGTGTATTTATTCCCGACTGTTCTACTTCGTTTCCTTCACCTCCTTCCCTAATCGGTCAAAATATCTCTATGTACAAAAGGAAATTAAGCTTTTGAATCTGGGGCTTTATTTCTTTTATTCCTACCTCTATTAGATTATTATATTCAGCTTCCGAATGGCCTCTAAGGATGGTGATTAGGCTATTTTTTAACCACCCAGTTTGAGATGTATGCTTCGTGTGTGTGTGTGTGTGTGTGTGTGTGTGTGTGTGTGTGTGTGTGTGTGTGTGTGTGTGTGTGTGTGTGTGTGTGTGTGTGTCTTTTCCATAAGCTTTATTTTATATTTATTCATTACCAAACTCCTTCAAATGTATTACCAAATCCCCCTCTGTATTTTAAACTACTGTATTCTATGACAGTATTTATATAGGCTATTCACTATAATATGGCAAATAACAGAGTTCTTTTATAATATGCAATCACTGGTCTTTCAAAAATGGGTGGGGGGGGAACGTCCTCCTCCCCCCCTCCTAAATCCACGTCTGTAAGCTGAATAAAATTGTACAAGATGGCAGGAATAAAATTAAAGATATTCCCAGGTTCCACAGGTCAATGCATGGTATGGAAAATAAAATACAAAAGACTACAAAGAGGAAAGTGCCAGACAGCCTCCTAGCACAACGAGAAATATTGGCTCGCTGATCACACTGCAACACCCACTCGACATACAAAAAAATCAAGACTTACGCTACAATTAATACTACTGTTATCGTTATAAAAAATTATGTATATTGTAAAATAAATAGTACATACATATCAATCCAAAAAAATGAGCTAAACAGTAAGACAGTATACATTGTGGTTATCCAGGCAGACTGAACCGCTTAACTGGCTTCACATACCGTAACGAACACACTTTCTGACGCTGCTAATATGGTGATGTCTTTTTCTGTTTTTTGGACGATTTAAATAAGACTGGGAGAGGTTTTTAGCAATTGGAGGGTTTAGATAAAGCCTCCATTAGCCTCGTCACTGCTATGGGGATCTCCTAAGCTCAATAGAATGTTTGATAATAGTAAAAGAAGGCATCACCAAATTGTAGGGGTTTGGGTAATAGGACTGCATGACTCAAACTGCCTGTGACAGTCCTTACAAATGGTCTTATAAGGCGACTCCTAATCACCTCTTCCTTACCAGAATATTTCACTTATTTTCGTCTCTTGTTAATGCCGATACAAAGACTACATCAGCTACATGAATAAACTGGCAAGGTAGAGGTGTTAAGAGGCCTACCAATCTTTCACATATACAGCCTAAAGTCTATACAGCACAGTACGTCCTCAGTAGATGTTGTCATGTTCCAAACTATCTCAACTTTTCCATATATGTTTTAAAATAATGGAAACTGGAAAATTAGCTTCATAGGTACCAATGGGACGTTTAATTCAAATTTTTCCGTACCTTACTATGGATTTCATTCGTTCATCATTCATTGCCAGACGCCATGTATCCCAAACAGGGTGGCCAAGGGCTTAGAGTTAATTGTTTTACAGGGAGGGGCACTAATCCTCCACCAACCCCACTTGACACGTAGGGAGTTATGCCAACAGCATCTGGTGTTCCCAGGCGGTCACCCATCCAAGTACTAACCAGACCCAACTATGGATTTACAGCAATAAAATAACAAAAGGTAGAATTCACAACACTGGAACTTTGAAATGAGTGACATACTGTACGGCGAAGACTTCCTGTACTTAACATAGCTTTGGAAATTGCGTACAACTTATTTCCAGACAGAACACTGCCACATATTCTTCCGTACATTTCAATACTGGTGTGGTAAAGGCAGATTCATACACTAATCTCGCCAAATCCGATGTATGACGGATTCCAAACCAGCAAATGCTTTTCTTTCTTCAAAAACACCCAAGTGAGTCTATTGTTACAACTCTTTCTACATCCTCACTGTCCTCTGTGCATTGTGTATAAAAATAAAATACTGTTACAATCATCATGAATGTTACAAAAAATTCATGAAGGTATACGTATAGCACATACACAAAGCCCCATCACTCTTCTCATTCAGTTTACAACACGACTAGTTTACAAACCCATTATGATTTTCCATCTCTCTAAAACCCATATTCCAGGTGGCCATGGAGGTCCTTAACACCTTTTCCTTAGTGATTTATCTTCCCTAGTACACCTTCATTCTCGTGCATGTGTTATTATTATTTCTTTTAATACAAACAGACTTTGCATCGACGTTATACAGATCCTGAGGTGTCATTTGCATAATAAATCACTGACCTCTTAACACCTGTTCCTCTGTGATTTATTTTCCGTATTACACCTTATTCTCTTATACCTGTATGTTATTTATATCATTTTAATATCTACACAGCTTCCAAAAATAACACACATCAGGATATAAAACTGTAACAGGCAAAATAAATCGCTAAGGAAGAGGTTTTAAGACACCTCCAGACACCACTCGATCCACCCCATATATAAAAAATCATGTAACCGCCGTAGACTCACATGCAGCATTTCGATATTGGATTGTGCCATTTTTTAAAACTGAAATTTGAACCTGAACAGTTTTGCATAGTTTGAAAAATGCACGTACAGTACCTTCCTGCGACACAGACACCTTCCTCCGACACAAATCTTCCTCTGACACAGACATCTCCCTCCGGCACAGACTTCCTCCGACACAGACATCTTCCTCTGACACATAAATCTTCCTCCGACACAGACACCTCCCTCTGACACAGACATCTCCCTCCGACACACAAATCCTCCAACACACACATGACACACAGGAACTTAACTACTCTTGTACTGTACTATTTCAACATGAGGTTCAATTCAACATGTCAGTACTGCCCAGCGTAACACCACATTGCACTGCACACGCTTTGCAATAATCCCTGCAATCCCATGATGCACTTTATCTATCTAACGTATCTACTACCAGACTTAGTCCCATACGAGGTGGCCATAGATGCGTTGCCTCCATGTCACTTTGTCTGTACTTGGCTACCCTCCCTCCAACTCACACTTCCCTCCCTCATACCTCTCACCTACCCTCCCTCCAACTCATACCTCCCTTCCTGACATCTCTCTCCTCCCTTCCCTCCAACTCACACCCTCTCTCCTCTCTCTCTCCACTCCATCCCTCCATCACCAGCTGTCACACGGGCACCAAGCAATTTTAACATGCACATCATCAGGACTGAGGGATTACGCATCATATTTGTGCACTGACCAACTTCTGATACAAATATACATGTAAACAAAATCCTATTAAAATAAAGATGTATACACCAACGTTGAACCTCTCTGCCCTCTTCACTTGGTATAGTTTTTCATACATCTGCTCTCACTAACACGCACACACACACACCTCTCTCTATATACTTATTTCTGGTGAACAAGTGGCCTGCCTCGCTACAGAAGCAGCTGATTATTAATGAGAATGATTAAATATGTAGCTATGAGTCTTTATATATACTGGTTTATAAATGTCCTACCCTGAACAAGTGAATATTTATGATTATGATTAAATATGTACTTATGAGTGAGTCTATATTCGTTTATAACTGTCATACCTTTGAAGAGTGATTTATTATTTATGATAATGATTAAATATGTAGTTATGAGTTTTATTTACTGGTTTATGTATATCCTACACTGACGAGTGAATATTTATGAGTTTAAATATGTAATGAGGTTTTATATTGGTTTTAAAATGTCCAACAATGATGCAAATGTCTGTACTTATGCAATGAATGATGAAAAATGGAAGAACTCTGCAATAACATGGTGCAGCGTGGGTGTGGTGGTGTGCCGTGAATGATGATGGTGATGTATTTTTGAGCGAGATAATGGCGTCTACATGAGTTCAATATACACTTTTAGTTCAAGATGAGTAACACAGTGATCAAGATGAAGGAAAATGTTGAAAAAATGCCTTTGAAATATGAATCAATGTTCCCTTAAGTGAAAGACTCCCAGCCATTGTTCCATCTGTCCAGCCCGTCATTCTTGAAAAAACGTAATGTCTTGTTTTCAATTACTTTTTTTTGTCCAGCGTTTGCTCCGTGAAAAACATTTCTTCCTTTCAATTTGCCTTTTTTTCATATGTCCAGCGTATGATTCTTGGAAAAAATACAGGAATCTCCTTTTTTCAGTGATTTCTTGTTTAATGTCCAGTGTATGATTCGTGAAAAACTTAATCTCTTCTTATCTTTAATTTTCTTTCTTTTTTCCCCTCTCTCTCTTTCTTTTTTCTTTTTTTTTTTTAGTCTTCTTGCTACTTCCAGACTGCTTCCCTCAGCTTTGGGGAGACTTTTCAAAATAGAGAGACTGGAGGCAGCTTTCCCCTAAATCATACACCTCCCCAAAACTGGAGAGAGAATTGTCTGGAAGTGCAATGAAGGCGAAAAAATATACCTGGAGAGTACCGTATAATCAAATGGATGGAATTAACCTGTTCCATTTTCAAAAGTTACCTCAAAACACCTCAACTTCAATCATGTTGTTGGAATATACAGGGTGTGTCAAGAGTCTGGAAGCACGAGGACAGATATAACATTTGGGACAGCCCTTCACGTGTCGTTTCCTCACGTAGTAAATTGACTTGGGGATGGGAACAACCTTTGGGTCACCCTGTTCCATGCTCTTTCCCCCGTTTCCAGACTTGTGACCCACCCTGTACAGTATAATGGATTGGAATGCTACATAGTTCCACTGTCAAACTCTACGCAATTTTCTACATAGGTAAACTGCTTGAATATACATCATCTACATTTTCAAACAGCCATTACACTGTGGGATAATGATATACTGTACTCCTATTAATACTGAGTGTGCACCTACAGTTTAACAGTATCAGAAAGCACCTGTATGCCTAAGCTGTATTTCGTATATATCTACTGTGGTATACCTCTACTTAGCGCTAGTCTATCACCTCCTGAATCGTATGGAAGAGGTGGATGATTGGAAGGCTGCTGATTAGGATATAAACAAGGGAAAATACAACTCAGCCTTTCCCATCACTGTCACATACAAAATTCTCTCTTACTGCACTATTTTGATTATATTCCTTATTTTCAGTAAAGCAAGAGCTTGAGATGATAATACTGATCTTCACAGGGATACTGGATCACATCTCCCAATAGCACAAACAATGGAATGAACGTCAGCTTTCCCGTGATGCTTAAACGAACGTCAGCTTTCCCGTCAACAAGTGCTTTCTAATTGCACACGTTAATGAGTCCCTATGTACTGTTCTATGCAAGACTGCACACATGTGCCAAACTTTCCTTCTCTTTTACAAGTCTCCTAAGCTGTTCCTACCTTGTTATATGGACTACTGGACTCAATAGAGCAATTTCTCTCTTACTATGGACTCTCATCAAACTGTTTTATGAAATACTGTACCTCATTACAAGTTCCCTCCCTCTATGGAATCTTGTGAGCTATTTCTATCTCACCATCAAATAATACTGGGCTTAATATAACACTCTCCCTTTCTCTTTGTAAATGTGAACCTTGGACACCCATGAGTAAAGGGGACATGAGGACAGCTGGTCATCAAAAAGGAGTGTCGAGTGATATATATGGACATCTGGCGAGTCAGGAGTACTTTCGGTTAAACTGGGTACTTGCAAGGTTTTGAAATATGCTTTGAGATTATAGCACTAAAATATATCTGAAGCAATTTTTTTTTATATATCTGAAGAGTCTGTATGTTTAAAAATCAGCAAAAGTGGCTATTTTTTGCCATACTACCACATGTTATTTTTTTGCCAGTGTCCCTTAGGGCTAACTAGGTGTCGGCCTCTAAGTGACATCTGTGCCTGGAGCCTTTTATGATTTTTTTTTTCACTGCTAGTATTCAAATGTTTATATCATGTTTTTTAGTTAGCTGAATTCAGAAAAGCAAAATGGACTTCCAGTTACATAGCAGAATACAAAAATAAAGGAAAATGGGTTCTTAATCACATGTCATACCGTGAGAATTCCCAAACTTGCACGTACCCTGTTGTGAAGGATGTGGGGTGAGTCATGAGATGTCCCCCTGAGTGTGAGGACATGTTGTTGTGTGGTGAGGTCCCTGGCGGTGGTGGCAGAGTACAAACTATACCTCTTTCACCGTAACTTGGCCTGGATTTCCTTCCTTGTGTGGCTTATTCACATACTTCAGTGGCAGGAAAAAGAATGCTTCGGCTCTACATCCTTCCCATTGCATTTCTTCCGACCACCTTCATCCACGTACCTCAGTGGCGGAGACAATGCTACGGCTCTACGTTCTGTCCACAGCACTTCTTCCTGACCAGCAGTATCTTCCAGTGTTAATCTTCTGTTACAACTCAGTATTCCAGGAGCGATGGCAATTTTAGGCCAAGTCAGAGTAAAAAGAGTATATCACAGCTATCCCATGGAGGTTGATACACGTTGGGGCTACATGAAGGCAATCCTCAGTATCAGCATCAGGAGGGCCGATATGCCAGCGGTGAGAGGAACAGTGACCACCCAGGCGATGACAATGTTCCTGTTGATGGAGGAGATTCAAGTTAAATGCGGAAATATCTATCTATCTATTGCCAGACGCCTTAATCCTATACGGGGTGGCCACAAACAAATTGCCTCCATGTCGCCCTGTCCCCCGCCATTTCACTGCCCTGCTCCCAGCTCGCACCCCCCTCTCTCATATTCCTCTCCACTCCATCCCTCCATCTCATCTTTGGCCTCCCCTTCCCTCTCTCCCCCTCCACCTCACTCCCATACATAAGAGTAACGGACCAAATCTGAAACATTATGAAATATATGCCGAAGAAATTAATGCAAAAAACTACAAAAGCATTACACTTCTATGATCATTCCCTGGCACAAGTAAAGAGTCATGATAATAAGGGCAAGTGAATCGCCATCTTTATCATTCCAACTACTATTTTCCAGCCAAGGAGGGGGTGAAAAAAGAACCAGTGGCGTATCCAGGTCTTAACATCTGGGGGGGTCATGCCTGTTTTGAAATGGCCCACTCCCAGACCCCTCCCAAACCACCCATAGCTATGCCACTGGGATGGGAAGAAAAGAGAGAGAGAAAAAAGGGAAAACAGAAATTCATGTGTAGGTATGCCACTGGGATGGAAAAAACTGAAACTCATATGTAGGGTAACTGACCTGAAGAGTTTCCAGTCCACTCCCTGCCTTGAGGACTTAACCCAGCCCACAAACACGACTGAGCCGACTTTGCAATGGGTGGTGGAGATGGGCAGGCCGATCTTTGAAGCCAGGAGCACAGTGAAGGCCGCTCCGATCTCAATGGTGAAGCCAGAGGAAGCGGTCACTTTGGTGAGGTCCTCGCCAATGGTCTGGATAACACGTCGGCCCCACACCCACAGACCCACTGAGATGCCAAGCTGTAATGATGATGATAACGATAATAACAACAACAATGACAATGATAATAATAATGGCAAACACAATGATGATAATAACAGTAATAATAACAATAATGATAATCATGACACCAACAATAACGATAATAATTCTACTTTGTTTTATTTCATTTATAAAGGCTCCGATATGTCTGTATACACCAGCCTTGATCACCTAAGGGCAGAGCTCCATGCTGCTCAAAGTCTATCAGCCTCTCTGTTCAGTCATTTATCCCTGAGGTCACACTGTACGACCTCATCCCAGGTCTACCTCTCAGAACTCCAACCCAAACATTCAAACCTCTTTCCCTCTGTACTAAGTTTGATGAAAATTAAATATTGCTAAATGTATAGACGAGGGAAAGAGTGGACAAAAATATACAATAAATGCTGACGCCAATCACAGTTACTACTCCTGCACACAGTGGTTTTACTCTCAAGTTTGAAGCGTTTATTCAGCAATGGGAAGGTATACATATAGAATTAGCAAAACACAATGCAAAGGAGTACACAGATAAAGAGTGGCCGAAGAAGGGTGTGTCAGTACTCACGCCGCCATAGAGGAGAATATAAATGGGTGCAGGAGACTTCTGTGCAACGGATCCCTCTGTGTAGATGGCCCAGAGTGCAATGAGGGGCCCAATGGCGTTACTGACATCGTTGCCACCGTGAGCGAAGGACCCGAATGTGGCTGTGAGGACCTGAAGGAAGGAGAACAGGGACTTCACCTCAGGACGGTCTGTTTCCTCCTCCTTCTTGTCAGTCAGCTTCTCAACAGACACGATCTTGACGGCGTTGGTGTTGACGAGGGGGACTTGACTGTTGTTCTGGGACACTCCTGTTGGGTGGGGAAAAACAGGATCAGTATTATCCCATCCCTGTTCCTTACTAAATCAATGGGTTTTGGTCTGACACACTCATGTAAGATATAAGCAAAGTCCTCATAAGAGTCGAAGTACAGTTTTGCAAAGAGACAGAGAAACAGTGATAGTAAAGATAAACTAACATCATCCCTCCTTGCTACAGTATCATCACGAAATTGAACTCACAAACCACAATGCCCACACGACAATACAGCCTCCCACACCACAACTCATCCACCTCACCCATCAATCACAGCACATACAATCCATTATCACAGAAGCATATGTAAAGACACCTGGTATGCTGCAGAACACATAAATCTCTGCCAAGTTAAGGTGAAGGAACTACAGCAACTTTTTCACCCTCCGACCTGACTGACACACCAACTGACTCCGTGGCAATGGGAAGGCTGTCACGGTTGGACTAAGTTACGATAAAAGTGTCAGTCTCTTGGTGTAGGTGTAGGTGTGATCCAGTTCCATCAGGTGAAATATACAGACTACACTAGCTACGTCCCCCCCTCCACTCCCAGGTAACTCACCAATGGACTCTGTGGGACTCAGTAGATTGCCGTTTTTGGTCTCAGCACCGATATACCCGTTGCTCTCTGTGGCACCGTTAAAAGTGTAGGTGGTGGCTGGTCCGCTCACAACGCCCTTCTCGATCACTGACAGCTCACGGTTGGGTGGTGTGGGGGAGCGAGAGTTGTCTGTGGAGGAGTGAGAGATGAATATGTGAGGGAAAGAGGTTTGAAAATATGGTAAATGATGGCAGGTAACCCCCATTCACTACAATTATTTTTCATCTTGTTCTTGCCATCACCAATCAATTTATTTCAGCTCAGGAAGGACCACTTGTAGAGAAGGGATTAATAAAGCTATCGTCTAACCCCTGCATAGTGAAAATCCTCTCCTACCCTGAATAAATAATTCTGAAACGGCAAAATTACAATATAATAAAAAGATGTCATTGTAACAAGAGGATTTATGGCTTAACAATGCTAATGTTTTCTGTACACTAAAAACTACTGTACACTTGCATTTATTCTGGACAAGTACAAGTAATGTGCAGTGTCAAGGATGTAAATAACTTGTACGTGCATAATGTAATACCTGAGGATAGTTTCTTGTTAAAATATAATTCCAGTTTGCCCAGAACTGTACAGGAAAATTTCCTTTGTTGTATGTTCTTCGTGATCTGAAAACATACCAAAGGAATATCTAGACAGGCCTACATCTGCCATATTCCATACAATCTGTTACTGTCTGTCACTCGTGTTAACTTGTGGCATTATCAACAACAGCCAACACAGCATGAAGCCAACGCCTCATAAGACAAGATGGCAGAATGAACTCGGTGAAGAGAGAACCAGACAAGTCCATTTCTAAAGGTTTTTATATTGAGGTCTTAGTGAGATATGAATACAGTAATGGAAAGTTAAAAAGAAATCAAGTGAACACTTCACTGCCTGCGGCATGCAGCATATGCCGTTAGTACCAGAATGGGTGGTTACAGTTGCCTCAGACATAAACAATGTCAGTTACACTGCAATACAAGACAGTTTTCAAAAGCAAGGGGACAGATGAGGATTTTTAGTTAATGTATTTGAAGGGAAATATTTGTAGGGCCTTGCCAATCATGCACTCAGGCCTTTGTGTTTACCTGCATTGTATAACAGTTCCACCATTTCTACGTTATCTGCAACAGTACCAAGTTAATATCAATTGCACTGTATTAACTCTAACCTCCTCAATCCAATTACGTGTTTTTCATATTCTTCCTGCTGCCTCACACAATTTCATTCAACTTTTGGGAGATCTCTGACAGTGAAGGGCAGATGAAGGCTCTATCAAACCTCTCCAGTTCAAAAATTTCCCAAAAGCTGAATAATGTAGTCTGTGAAAGGGGAAAAATAAAAAACACACACTTGACTGATGAGGTTAGCAATCATCACCACCATCCTGACTTTCTTCCTGCCATTTTCCCACCTCACTATGGGCTGGGTTTAGACAGGCACTATTCAATATATCATACACCCTTAAAATTATCCAGTTTTTAAGTACTGAATTCTTAAAACATCAAAATGAGGAAGTTACTGGCATTTTCACCAGTTCGTTCTTCGAGTGAGGCAGACTGAGTGGCCGGCTGTGATACTGCATGAGTTTACTGTATATGATTATCATTGACAGTTTCTTTTCGTATCTCATTATAAAAGCTGACGTGTGTGTGTGTGTGTGTGTGTGTGTGTGTGTGTGTGTGTGTGTGTGTGTGTGTGTGTGTGTGTGTGTGTGTGTGTGTGTGTGTGTGTGTAGGGAATGAGAATGTACTGTGTGTGTGCATAGAGAGTGAAGACGTACTGTGTGTGTGTACAGAGAATACTGACAATTAAAGGAGACTTGTAGTGAGGATGTACTGTGTGTGTGTGTGTGTGTGTGTGTGTGTGTGTGTGTGTGTGTGTGTGTGTGTGTGTGTGGAGAGTACTGTCAAGCTTATATTTCTCACAGGATATTAATGTACAGGTAGTTGTGACCCAATCTGAACTGTGACCCAGTGGACTACAGGATGAAGTTGCCCTCCTGCAATCCATCCTCAATCTGGGAGATGGAGGGAGATAAAGTGCAGTTCTATTACCAGGCACCTTTACTGCTCACCCCTATCAGTGCCACCACGTGAAGGCGACCCTCTTCCAGCACCTCTCATATGATACTGTCGATCTATTGCCAGACGCCTCAATCCCGTAAGGGGTGGCCACAAACAAATCGCCTCCGTGTCGCCCTGTCCCCCACCATTTCATTGCCCTGCTCAGAGCTCACACACACCCTCTCTCATATACCTCTCCACTCCATCCCTCCATCTCATCCTTGGCCTCCCCTTCCCTCTCCCCCCCTCCACCTCACTCACACACACTCTCCTCGTCAGTCTCTCACTCTCCATTTTCTATAGTGCAACCTGTTTAGTGTATCAGGGTGTGCTACAGGTGACTATCTCCATTCTGACAGTATGGGTCATATTCCAAGCAGCTTTTTGTAACACCTCCTCTTTAGTGGTTTATTCTGCATGTTACACCTCAATATCCCTGTCGCTACTGATGCAAACTGTCAATATTAAAAAGACAAACAGCTTACAAGAGGATGTTAAGGTGTTATGTTCAAAATAAATCACTAAGGAAGAGGTGCTACGATGCTTCCTATGCCACTTAAAATATGCATCACTACCACTGCAAATAGGGGGTGGAGCTGGAGAGGGAGCCTTCATGGGGTGGCACTGATATATCCAGGTAGCTCCACTGCCCAGGTATACAAACGTCCCTCAACTCCCTCCCTGTCCCCCAAAAGGAAGATGGTGGAGTGCAAGGGGAGGGCAACTTCAGCCTGTAGTCCACTGGGTACACTTTATGAACCTGGAGCTACAACAACTACTACCACTACCACAAACACATACATCACTCACCAGCAGAGTCAAACGTAAACTTGACTTCATTTTCCTGTTTGGTGGCCTCGTCTGCAAGTTGAGCTGCAAGGGACAAGAAACAATTAATAGGCTGGAGAAACTACAGTCCACGCAGCTAGAAGCAAATGGGCCACACTCTCATACATTCACCATTCAAGCCCCGGGAATCCTGACTCCAACTCACAGGCATAACCATCTACAATGATATACTTCACACCGCTACTCACACTCTGATATTACTGCAGGTAAGAGACTACACATGTGGAGAAATTACAGTCCACGCGGCAGGGCACACTGATAGAAGTATAAACAGCATAAATGGGCCACACTCTCATACATGCACCATTCAAGCCCCTGGAATCCTGACTCCATCTCACAAGCATAACCATCTGCAATTACATACTTCACATTGCTACTCACACTCTGATATTATTACACAGACTACACATGTGCTGAAGTACGTACAACTTTATGATTGAGATTAAAAAGTACTTCAGTTTTCTACCTATCTACCTATGGCAAGACGCCTTAATCCCGTAAGGAGTGGCCACAAACAAATCGTCTCCATGTCGCCCTGTCCCCTGCCATTTCACTGCCCTGCTCCCAGCTCACACCCCCCTCTCTCATATACCCTTCCACTCCATCCCTCCATCTCATCCTTGGCCTCTCCCTCCCTCTCCCCCCCCTCCACCTCACTCACATACACTCTCCTCGTCAGTTTCTCATTCTCCGTCCTCTCCACAGTTTTACATATCTTAATTTCAATCATGGCTTCAGTATTATAGGGATGCCTTCACGTGGTGGCTCCAATATGACTGTCTGGATCTACTGCCCTGTTATATAAACGTCCCTCAACTCACTCCCTATCCCCCGAATGAGGATGGTGGACTGCCAGAGAAGGAAAACTACAACGGGCAGTCTATCAGGTTTATCTATCTATCTATAGCCCGACGCCCTAATCCCGCAAAGGGTGGCAGCAGACAAAACGCCTCCAAGTCGCTCTGTCACCCACCATTTGACTACCCTCCCCTCAACTCACCCCCCCCCCTCCCTCATATACCTCTCAACTCCATCCCTCCACCTCATCCTCGGTCTACCCCTCCCTCCACCTCACCTACATACACCCTCTTAGTCAGTCTTTCACTCTCCATTCTCTCCACATGTCCAAACCACCTCAGTGTATTTCTCCTAATCATCTCAACCACATCCACATCCACCCCACAACGTTCCTTCACTTCTTCCTTTGTCAACCTGTCCCTCCATGTCACTCCAAATGCTCCTCTACTAACCCTGGCTTCAGATGTAAACAAAAGGATAAAGGGAGTTCTATGGAAGTTATATGGTAGTAGTATCTAATCTATGGGATATGGGTACACCACACATACCACACCAATCCCCTTATCAGTTACCTAGTCCTTAAATCGTGATAACTGCGTCTAGAATTGTTTTATCTGGTTAAGCGTAAAGAATGTCCACTGAGATGAACATGTAGCCACCACAACATCACAGTCTATATTATGCTCTCAACCCCACATTTCAACCCAGACTCTGTTACTTATCCTTGCGCATGCCCCTCTATTCCCTAACCTCCAAAAGGATGATGGTGGAGTGCAGGAAAAGCGAAATTCAACACTTATTCTGCTACGTATCCTTGCCAGTGCCCCCCTATTCCCTATCCCCCAAAAGGACGATGGTGAAGTGCAGAAAGCTCGCAATTTCTCCTTGTAAATGCCTCTCGACTCCCTATCCCCCAAAAGGACGATGGTGGCGTGCAGGAAGAGAGCAGTTCCCACCAGCTGTCCACTTAGCTCACATCCACACTAATCTGCAGCCACGACAAGGCCATTCTTACCCCTGATTGACTTCCTCTGGCGTGGTACAACGAAGAACTGAACGATAATGGCTGTCAGGATGCCCACACCAATGGCAGTGATCACGGCACCCCACCAAGGGATTACGTCCATCTTAAGTACTGCAATGGAAAGGCAAACGTTAGCATAATTACACTTCAGTTTACTTACCTGTACACGTTACATACACTTCAGTTTACTTACCTACACCAGTCTACTTATCTACAGACGTTACATACACTTCAGTTTACTTACCTACACCAGTCTACTTATCTACAGACGTTACATACACTTCAGTTTACTTATTTACACTTCAGTCTACGTATCTATAAACGTTACTACAATTACACACACATTCTACTTATCTATTGACGTTACTACAATTATACACACTTCCAATTGTAGTAGTTGTAACAGTAGTAGTAACAGCGATAGCAGTAGTAATGGTTATAGTAGTAGTAACAGTAATAGTAAAAGGGGTGGTAATAGCAGTAGTAGTAGTAGAAGTAGTAGTGGTAGGCGACACACAACAGACACTTACTACTGGGACCATCATGAACCACAGAGAACACGTTGATGAGGAGGGTGAAGCCGTAGATGAAGGGCAGGGCACGCAGGCCGGGCTCAAGAGGCTTCTCCTTCTTAAATATGAAGTGGTTGAGGACGAGGTAGATCACGCCGGACATAATCCCAGACATTACCGGCGACACGAACCACGAAGCGACTGAAAAGGAAAAACACAAGTGAGGTGGTGTGGCCATTTGGAGAGACTAACTAGGAGAGTGTATGTGAGTGAGGTGGAGAGGGGAGAAGGAGGGGGTTAGGGGAGAAATACATTGAGTGGTGTGGCTATGTGGAGAGACTAACTACGAGAGTGTATGTGAATGGTGGTGTGGCTATGTGGAGAGGATGGGCAGGGAGAGACTAACTAGAAGAGTGTATGTTAGTGGTGGTGTGACTATGTGGAGAGGATGGGGAGAGACTAACTAGGAGAGCGTATTTGAGTGAGGTGGTGGGGGGAGGAGGGGGTTAGGAGGCGTTAGGAGAAATACACTGAGGTGGTATGGCTATGTGGAGAGGATGAGGAGGGAAAGACTAACAAGGAGAGTGCATGTTAGTGGTGGTGTGACTATGTGGAGAGGATGGGGAGAGACTAACTAGAAGAGTGTATGAGTGAGGTGGAGGGTGAGAGAGGGAGGGGGAGACCGGGGATGAGAGGAAGGGATGGAGCGGAGAGGTAAGTGAGAGAGGGGGGTGTAAGTTTGGGGGAGGGCAGTGAAATGGCGGGGACAGGGTGACACGGAGGCGATTTGTTTGTGGCCACCCCTTACGCGATTAGAGTCTGAAAATATAGATAGATAGATATACAGATAGACAGACGTGGATAGATAGATATAGATAGATAGACGTGTAGTGACTGGTCTATCCACTCACTGCCTCACCTCACACCACAAAGGCCAAGGCTGAACTGTGACATACTGCTTCCTGATCAACACCCTCACAATCCACCATATCTATCTGTTTATCTATCTATCTATTTACCCACTCCTGTCTATCTAATCTATCCATCTATCTTTCCTTTTGTATCTATCTATCTATCAGCACTTTACTGGACCGTATTCTAGTCAGCATTTTCAGGATCTCACAACTATACTCCATTCACTCTAACTTGGCCTAAAACTGCCATCTCTCCACCTTGAATGCTGGCCTGTAACAGGATATTAACACTGGAGAATCATGCTAGTCACGAAGAAGTGCTGTGGAAAGGATGTAAAGCCATAACAATTTTTCTTCCATTGAGTTACGTTATGAGATGGAGGGATGGGGTGAAGTATATGAGAGAGGGGGGTGTGAGTTGGGAGCAGGGCAGCGAAATGGCGGGGGACAAGCGACGTGGAGGCGATTTGTTTGTGGCCACCCCAAACGAGATTGAGGCGTCTGGCAATAGATAGATAGTTACGTTATACTGACAACAGGACGAAATATCTGGTCAAATTTTCAGAAAGTGAGAATACTGACATTAATTTGCTTTTATTATTATTATTATTATTATTTTATTATTATTAGTGTTGTTAAGTGAAGACGAAGGGGAACTGCAAGGCTTGGTGGATGGGGAGAGTGTGTAAGAAACGGAATCTAAAGGTGAATGTAGGGAAGAGTAAAGTGATGGTCTTTGAGAGAGGTGAAGTCAGTGAATGTACAGTGAGGTTGGATGGTGAGGAAATGGAAAATGTGAGTGCGTTTAAGTACTTATGTAGTGTGATGAGTAAGGCTGGAAGTTTGGAGGATGAAGTGCTTGAAAGGGTACAGCAAGGAAGAAAGGTTGCTGGTTCTTTGAATGCAGTGATAAGAAACAGGGAAGTGAGCATGGAAGTAAATAGTCGCTGCATGACAGTACTGTGATACCGTACTAACTCTGATGTATGGAAGTGAAGCTTGGACCTGGTTGGAGGGACACAAGTCAAGAATGAGAGCAGTGGAAATGAGTTATTTGAGAGAAGCCTGTGGAGTTACATGGAGAGACAGACTGACAAAAGAGGAAGTGAAGGAATGTCGTGGTGTGGATGTGATAGGAAGCGTTAGGAGAAACACACTGAGGTAGTTTGGCCATGTGGAGAGGATGGAGAATGAGAGACTAACTAGGAGAGTGTATCTGAGTGAGGTGGAGTGGGGGGAGAGGGTGGGGGAGACCGAGGATGAGATGGAGGGATGGAATAGAGAGGTATATGAGAGAGGGAGGTGTAAGCTGGGAGTAAGGCAGTGAAATGGCAGGGGACAGGGCGACATGGAGGTGATCTGCTTGTTGCCACCCATTACGAGATCAAGGCATCTGGCTGTAGACAGATAGAATAGACAATAATATGAAGTAGTCTGGCGGATTCAAGGTTATCAACACGAACGGTATTGAGAGTAAACGACAAGGGTAACATGATTTTGTAAAGGTGTAATTAAATGCCTTTGACACCTGTAAAAACACCTGTTCAGCAAGTGTTCATTAAGGTGTTTGTTCAGACGTGTTGCTTACCCCCCCCCTCTCTCCCTCGGCGGTATTCTAGTAAGGTCACTAACACCTCTTACTTACCGATTTATTCCGGATTCTGCTCCGCTGTGTTATGCAATCTATGTAGAACGGCTAGAAAGGTCACTAACACCTTCTCCTTACCGATTTATTCCTGATTCTGCCCCGTTACTGTATTCTTGTGTTATGTAATCTATGTAGTGAGGTTAGGAAGGTAACTAACACCGTTTCCTTACCGATTTATTCCTGATACTGCTCCGTTACTATATTCTTATGTGTTATTCATGCAATCTATATCGATATTGAAAAGACAGTGGTTTGGAAAATAAATCGCTAAGGAAGAGGTGTTAGGGACATTCATAACCGCACTACATAGACTGCATAAATAAATAGCACGGGGCACTAACGGTTCGCAGCACTTTTTCGATAGCAATTTATTTTCATTATTACACATGGACATTCTCTTCTGCATTTTTATTTTTATGAGGGGTAACATGCGGAATAAATCGCCATGGAAGAGGTATTACGGCAGCTACAAGACCCTTCACGTGGTGGCACTGATATGAGTGGACGGTGGAGCTGCCTGGGTATACAAACGTCCCTCAACCTCCTTCCCATCCCCCAAAAGGAAGATGGTGGACTGCAGGAGGAGGGCAACTTCAGCCTGCAGTTCACTGGGTTCACGTACAGATGAGGCTGGGGTTACTACTACTACAACTGCTACTACTACTATCAATACTACTCAACCACTCAACCTTCTCGTCCTCCTCGCACTAGTCTTACCATTACTATTACTACTACTACTACCACCATTACTACTGCTACTACTACTACCACCACGACCACCACTACCACCATTACTACTACTATCATTACTAATACTGATACTACCACCATTACTACTACTACTACAACTACTACCATTACTACTACTACTACCACCACTATTACTACTACTACTACCACCATCACTACAACAACTACTACCACTACAGGTCCTCCCAGCGTCACAGTTACGTAAGGGTCTTTCCCCGTCCCACGTCACCCACCAGTGCTGTTACGGGTACAGATATGTCTTAACACCTCTCCCATACCGATTTATTATTGATCTTTCCCCTCCACATCCACTTCTAACGCAAAACCGTGATATAAAAACGATATAAATAACATATAGGAAAATGTTAAGGTGTAATGAAAATAAATCGCCAAGGGAAATGGATTAAGAAACGTGCCGTGTCCACTGCAGCTGCTCCAAGGTCAATTAAACAAACCTTGAAACGTGTGCAGTGTTTAGACCTTTACGTGGTTACTAAAAATAGCTTCCCTCATGAGAATAAATCGCTTAGGGGGATGTATTACGAAATCAACGTGCTGTGTCGATTGCAGCGGCTCCAGGCTCAATTCGCAAACAATATCTTGAAACGTGTGCAGGGATTAGACCTTTGCGTGGCTGTTAAAAATAGCTTCCCAATCAGAATAAGTCGCTCTGGGGGATGTATTACGAACTCAACGTGCTGTGTCGATTGCAGCGGCTCCAGGCTCAATTCACACGAGCCTTGAAACGTCTGAAGGGTTTGGACCTTTACGTGGTTACTATAAATAGTCCCCCGTCAACACCACCACAGAAAATGGACTGGCATGCTTACTCAATTTACATCCATCAGTTCCTTAGGCGATCATCATCCACTCACGTGATGTAGTGCTGCCTACTTCTTCCTTCACCTTTATGCTTTTTCTGACTGTCCTCCTCTCTTCCTATTTCTCACCATCATCCACTCACGTGATGTAGTGCCGCTTACTTCTTCCTTCACGATCATTCTTTTTCTCTCTGTCCTCCTCTCTTCCTATTTCTCACCATCATCCACTCACGTGATGTAGTGCCGCTTACTTCTTCCTTCACGATCATTCTTTTTCTCTCGGTCCTCCTCTCTTCCTATTTCTTACCATCATCCACTCACGTGATGTAGTGCTGCCTACTTCTTCCTTCACCTTTATCATTCTTTTTCTGCCTGTCCTCCTCTCTTCCTATTTCTCCCATCTTTCCTGTCACTTCTTATTGCTTTTCTTTCCTTTACAGGTGGCTTTACATTGAGTGACAAGCCAAATGGTTACCTGTTAGCCAAGAAACCATTTACAACGCTGGGTGGTAACCATATAACCAACCCATACGTGTTTCCTACGTGTCAACAAATGGGTTGGTGGAGGGGTAGTGCCCCTCCCCGTAAAACAACAAACTCAAAGGCAAACGGACACCCCTTATGAGATTATGGCGTCTGGCTAGAGACAGATTTTCTTTCTTTAAATATATATATTGAATGATAAATAAAGCCTCTAAATAATATAAATATATGTACTTTATTCCTAGTAGGTGCCTGTGTCGCCTTCAAGGGGCGGCACTGATATAACTGGGCGGTGGAGCTGCCAGACTATACAAATGTCCTTAATAATTCTTGTGTTTTACTTGTGTTTTACTGATGCGAGAATGTTACGGCGCACCATGCTAAATAAATCGCCAAGAAAGTGATGCAACGGAGCTTCCTACGCCCAAACAAGATTAGTGACGTGTTGTGCAGAAAGTACCCGGACGAGTTAAAGCGCACACATCCCAGCTACTGAGGCCACACAAAATAAATCGCCAAAGAAGTGGTGTTACGGAGCCTCCTTAAAAAAAAAAAAAAAAAAAAAAAAAAAAAAAAAAAAAAAACAGCTCTCAGTATGACATGTTGCGCAGAAGGTACCCGGGCGAGCTGGAGCGCACGCACCCCGGTTAATGAGGCCGCACAAAGACAAGCTCTCAGTGTGACGTGTTGCGCAGAAAGTACCCGGGCGACCCCAAAGACAAGCTCTCAGTGTGACGTGTTGCGCAGAAAGTACCCGGTTACTGAGGCTATAAACTAATAAGCAACTCAAGTGTGTGTATTTTACCGGTCGCCTCCAAGTTCAAGGTCGCGAGGGCTGAAAGGATGGAGGAACGTATTTATAAAGGAATCTATACTCCTTTCACCGCAACTTGGCCTAAAATTGCCTCTCCATGAATAAATCTATACTCCTTCCACTGCAACTTGGCCTACACTCCTTTCACTGCAACTTGGCCTACACTCCTTTCACTGTAACTTGGCCTACACTCCTTTCACTGTAACTTGGCCTAAAATAACCCCCTCTCCATGAACAAATCTATACTCCTTTCACTGCAAACTTGGCCTAAAATTGCCTCTCCATGAACAGATCTATACTCCTGTCACTGTAACTTGGCCTAACATTGCCTTCTGTCCGTGAATACTGTAGATCTATACTCCTGTCACTGTAACTTGGCCTAACATTGCCTTCTCTCCATCCTGACTGCTGCAAGGTTGTTAGGTACGGCTGGAGATGAAACAGTGAGAGGAGTGGAAATGAGTTCTTTGAGAGGAGCATGTGGAGCTACATGGAGAGACAGACTGACAAATGAGGAAGTGAAGGAGCGTTGTGGTGTGGATGTGGCAGGAAGCGTTAGGAGAAACACACTGAGGTGGTTTGGCCATGTGGAGAGGATGGAGTGAGAGACTGACTAGAAGAGTGTATGAATGAGGTGGAAGGGGAGAGAGGGAGGGGGAGACCGAGGATGAGATGGAGGGATGGAATGGAGAGGTATATGAGAGTGGGTAAGTTGAGGGGTGGGCACCGAAATTGCAGGGGACAGGGCGACATGGAGGCGATCTGTTTGCGTCCGGTTACAAAAAGACAGTGACCTCATTCCTTAGCTATTCGGCAGCAGCACAGCCAGGGAAGGGGGGAGGGGGGCCAAACGCAATTCTATCTCACACACGCACACACACACACACACACACACACACACACACACACACACACACACACACTATCTGCGTTCAGCGTCTGTGTCCTATCCTACCTTCTTGCTAACACATCATGACTACCCTGTAACCCTAGGGGGGTGGGGGGGCAAGGATACCACTGAGGACACCCCCCCAAAAAAAAACCTAGGCCCCCCCCTCTCTCTCACTAGATAATATACACAATAAATCCAAAACAACTTAAGCACAAGCGATTTTATAAGTCTCTCTCTCTCTCTCTCTCACACACACACAAACACACACAAGCAAGACGAATGAACGGTGAAGGACAAACGCATCTGATTGGTGGAGCCCCGTCGCCCCACCCCCGCCCTCAGCCAATCAGAGACCGAGCGTGCGACTCCAGCCCTCCTCTCCACCAGTCACAGGCCACGGGAGAGATTCAAACCCCTGCCCCTCCACCAATCAGCGTTAGGACATGCATTCTTTGACGAGACGTGTTCCTGGGTGCATACGCTTCCTTGCACCTTCTCCTTAGCGATTTATTTTGTATACTACTCTATAGACTCCTCTTGCAGGCTGCCTACAACTTCATATACTCATGGATTGTTGGAGCAGTAATGTATACGATGATAATGAGTACTGTTCGGAATAAGTTGCTTTGGAGGATATGTTACGAAATCCTCAAAACTTAAGCTACAATATGGCTGCCTCACCTTGATAAATTAGATGTTGCAAAAAGAAATCCGGTTGGGAAATATATTTTTTTTAATTACGCAATTCAGTAGAGAC
>NC_137001.1:22186345-22196345 GCF_032717465.1 Coenobita brevimanus | reverse complement strand
GTGACACTAGGTTTACACTAGAATATGTGCTAGTCACGAAGAAGTGCTATGGAAAGAATGTAGAGCTATATTACTGTTATTCTGACCCTGAGCACTGGGATAAAATATGCAAAATAATGTGAGTGAACTTTACGATACGCTTGCTCACTCTCTCTCTCTCTCTCTCTCTCTCACACACACACACACACACACACACACACACACACACACACACACACACGCACACTGACTCACCAACCAAACCTCTTACTGATACTTACGTCACTGTCCTCCTTATCAAGCATGTCTCATCTCTTCAGTCAGTTATTCCATTTCCTTTAAGACTTCCATCCTCTCTCTCCCTCCCTCCCTCCCTCTCTCTCTCTCTCACGTCATCTTCCATTGACTCACCAACGTCTTGTCTCTCAATTATTTCATTTTCTTCCAAGTGCCTCTCTCAATTCTTTCCTTCCTTCTCCCTCACTCACATCCCCGTCCTTCTCTCTGACATGTTTCTTCAAAGGACATGTCATTTCCTCTACATTTCTCATCATCTCTCCCTCATCTACTTATCTTCACTTCCTCTTTCTCCTTGCATCATTTCCCCACTTCCTCATATTCTCATCTCCTTTCCCTTTGCTATTTAGTCTCGTCAACATCTTTCTTCCATACCTCTTCCCTCCTTGCATCACCTCCCCACTTTCTCATATTCTTATCTCCTTTCCATTTGTTACTTAGTCTTGTCAGCATCTTTCTTCCCTCCTTGCATCATTTCCACACTTCCTCATATTCTCATCTCCTTTCCCTTTGCTACTTAGTCTTGTCAGCATCTTTCTTCCCTACCTCTTCCCTCCTTGCATCACTTCCGCACTTCCTTATATTCTCATCTCCTTTCCCTTTGCTATTTAGTCTCAATATCTTTCTTCCCTACCTCTTCCCTCCTTCCCTCACCCTAGCTTCACATACACCTCACCCCAAACCACCCTCAGATGCAAACCCTAATTAATCACATACTGAATCACCGTAACCCGCTAAACCACCAGGCTCTTTGCAACCTATAAGTGGTAGTATATAAGCAACCCCAAACCACCCTAGCCTTTGGTTCCTTTTTCCTTGCATAAAAAAAAAAAAAATTGCATCACCGCAGCCCACTAGTACACCTGGCCTCTCTCTCTCTTTTCTCACCTACAAGTAATTTTCACCGTAGTTTTTTAAGCATAAAATTAATATATGGGTGACTATTTTTAACACGATTTTTTTCATACTCTTAGATCTATGTATATTACGTGTTTTTCTGTTTTTATTTTCGTTCCTCAGCGGTACTGACCTGTGCTGTTACGCTGCCATGATTTTTAAAACGTAATTAGCCAAGTCTACATGTACGGCATCTAACAATAATGAATATGCATAGCTGTCTAGGGCGCCTGAATCCACTGACCCACCATTTCTCCACCTTACCTACACGTACAACATCCAGGGTAAAAAATAGTGATGAATATACACACCTGTCAGGGGCGCCTAATTCCACTAGCCCACCTTTCCTCACCTTACCTATAAACACAGTTGCACACCTGTCAGGGGCGCCTAATTCCACTAGCCCACCTTTCCTCACCTTACCTATAATTACAGTTGCACACCTGTCAGGAAAGCCTAATACCACTGGCCCACCTTTCCTCACCTTACCTATAAACACAGTTGCACACCTGTCAGGGAAGCCTAATTCCACTAGCCCACCTTTACTCACCTTACCTATAATTACAGTTGCACACCTGTCGGGGGCGCCTCAACCCACTGGACCACCTTACCTATCAGTATGGCGCCCAGGTTCTCAAAGATCGTGGCGAGAATGCAGGCCTTCTTCAGCGTGAGGACCCGGGACCCCACTGCCGTGCCGAAGGAGTTTGCCACGTCATTGGCCCCCACTCCGAAGGCAAGAAGGAACGACACGAAGAAGCCAGCAATGACGTAGGGTAGTAATTCTTCACTCCAGGGCTCCATTTTGACGTGTGGTGGTGTGGTGTGGGATTAGAAGCGGAGGTTTGGTGCGTGGAGAGGTGTGGAGTGGAGCTGAGGTTGTGTGGAGGGGTTAGGAGTGAGGTCTGGGTGGGTGAAGTGGTTAGGAATGAGGTCTGGGTGGATGGAGAGGTTTGGAGTGGAGTTGTGGATGGGAGGAGTGACTTGGAGTGGAATATGGGTGATGGAAGGGTGTGGAGTGGAGCTGTGGTTGTGTGAAGGGGTTAGGAGTGAGGTGTGGTTGTGTGGTGGGGCCAGAAGTGGAAGTTTGAGTGGAGGAGTTGGTCAGAAGTGGAGAATTAGCTGGGATGGTGGTAGTGTGGTGGTAATGTGGTTGTCTGGTTGGGTGGATGTGGTAGAGTGGTTGAGGAAGAGTGGAAGATCGGTGGTAGTGGTAGTAGTAGTAGTGGTAGTGAAGTCTTGAGGCTCAGATGAATGGAGGATGTGACAGAACTAATTATTTAAAAACCAATACAATAACGACTGCAATTACGCCTGACAATTAACAAAAATCACAAGTATTATAAGATCAATAACAGTGATTTTAATTTCTGAAGGTAAAAAAAATAACAGAGGGGATGTTATGTGCAATTAAAACTCTCAAAATTACCCTCCTCTTTATAAACCACGAATCAGTCTGCAGTCTACTGGGTTCTCAACAAAAATATTTACGCAGTGTTGGTGGAGGTGGCTGTCGGAACGTTTGGCACTGAGCTAGCTTTAATTTGGCCAAAGTGAGCGAGTGAGAGAATGTGTGTGGTATGTGAGGGTGGAAGAAATGGCAATGAACAGTTCTGCTAGATATGCTGTGGTGGTGGTGGTGTGGTAGTTGTGGTGGTGTTAGTGGTAGAAAGAGGTGTTTGCCACTGAAACAGAGGTGGTGTAGGTGTGGTTAGAAGTTAGAATCGTGGCAGTAGATGAGGAGGAAACTGCTAAAGCGACTGTGGTAGATGTGGTAGTGACTGTGGTAGTTGTGGTGGTGCTAGAGGTAGAAAGAGACTGACACAGGAGCCTAGATACGTGGTGGATCAACAGAATGCCTAACTGTGGTGGCTGTGGTGGTGATACAGGTAGGGTAGGATATATATCACGAAAATAGGGTAGGGAAAGGTATGTGTCACAGAGATACAGAGGGCTGGGAGGTTAGGCAAGTGGATGTGGAGGAAGAACAGAGTGCGTGGGTGGCTGTGGCGATGGTGGAACTTCCGGGAGGGACCTGTGGGGTGAAGAGAGAACACGGAACAATAACAACAGCCTAGAACTCACCTAAGAGAGCGGCTCCTAAGATCTCTGCCACCGTTGCAATCATACAAGCTTGGCGCAGCGTTAAAACCTTTGCTCCGACGCTTGTGCCAAAGACGTTAGCGACATCGTTTGCCCCAACACCAAACGCCAGAATGAACGCCAGAACGAAGCCCAGAATAATAATCCACAGCGTTGAGGAGTGCCAGTCCGCCATCGAGGAGGACCCGGGCACGCTTGGGGCAAAGGTGGTGGAGGTAGTTAGATCTAAGTCAAAAGTGTCGCCTAGAACAGTGCTAGACGACACTAGGATGAGGGCTAGGAGTAGGGTTCTGGCTGGGTGCATTCTGTCGCTTCGTGTCGTTGTCGCTGGGGTACAGAGGGTCGTCTAGGGCAGCGACTCGTCGGGTGGAAAGAGCCGTCAGGTGGAAAGAATCTCTTACGTTAACGAGGTGGTCTTGAACACTAAACACAACGTCGCTTCGGCCTTGCTTATATACCCCTGTACCTCCGTGACCACGCCCCCTCCCTCACTCTACCCCCCTCCCCCTGTCCCTCCCTCACCCCCACCATGCCCCCAACTGACCAAAAACATCTCAATGAACCTCCCCCTCCCTCCCTCCTTCCCTCCCCCTCCCTCCCTCCTCCCGAATAGCCCCCACTTTCTCTCCCCCACCCCCACCATAACCCAACTACTGACCAAAAACATTCTCAATGGACCCCCCCCTCTCTCTTCTTCCCTCCCCCCTCTTCCCAATCCCTCCAATCCCCCTCCCCCTCCCTTCCACCCCACCACACCCCAACTACGGACCAAAAACACTCAATGAACTCCCCCTCACACACACACACACACACACACACACACACACACACCTAGTACCTTTATCCTTCATTTTACGTACACGGCTCCATCACACTCACAAAAACTCTCTCTCTCTCTCTCTCTCTCTCTCTCTCTCTCTCTCTCTCTCTCTCTCTCACACACACAACTAGATTTTCAACTCGTGACTGCATGAAATATGATGCGTCTCCTTGGTTACTAGTCAAATCCAGCCTCCAATCTAACTACACTTGGCCATCAATCGAGCTGAAAGGGGTTAGATTGAGTCTCCTTGGTTACTAGTCAAATCAACCCTCCAATCTAACTACACCTGACCATCAATCGAGCTGAAAGGGGTTAGGATTAAGTCTCCTTGGTTACTAGTCAAATCAAACCACAAATTTGACTACACCTGGCCATTAATCGAGCTGAAAGGGGTTAGGATTGAGTCTCCTTGGTTACTAGTCAAATCAAACCACAAATTTGACAGGTTAATCGAGAGAAAGGGGTTAGGATTAGTCAAATCGGGATCTTTGACAGGTTAGAGAGAGAGAGAGAGAGAGAAACACCTGAAACATACAAACAAATGGTCTCTTCCTGACCTACATATCCGCACGTTGTTCTCTCTCTCTCTCTCTCTACTAAAACGGGAATTAGGGAGGAATGAGGAAAGGGTGAGGTAGATAGATGAATAGATAGATAGATAGATGGGCAGAGAGAGAGAGAGAGAGAGAGAGAGAGAGAGAGAGAGAGAGAGAGATGCATTTCTTATAACCACTATCACCACGACCTACTACCACAGTTACCATTATCGCTACCACAATTACCACACCGTATCTCTCTGTACTCACCCCAGCCTACAGGTAGACTGGTTGTGGTTGTGGTGGTAGTTGTGGTGGAAGTTGTAGTAGTAGTAGTAGTCGTAGAAGTAGTAGTAGTAGTAGTAGCAGTAGTGGTCGTTGTGGTGGTAGTGGTAGTAAAGGCATGTTCATATAACCAGGCAGTCCCCCCGCCATGTTATATCAGTGCCACCACGTGAAGGCCTCCCTCTTCATCGCTTGTCAACAAGTCTAAAGCTCTATTTGAACTCTGATATGGAATGGTGGTAGTTGTGGTAGGAATGGTGGTAGTTGTGGTAGGAATGGTGGTTGTTGTGGTAGGGATGGTGGTAGTTGTGGTAATGTTTGTTGTTGTGGTAGCTGTGAAGATGTGTTGTAGTTGTGTGTGTGTGTGTGTGTGTGTGTGTGTGTGTGTGTGTGTGTGTGTGTGTGTGAGTTTGGTATTTGTGGATGTGTGTGTGTGTAATTCACCGGGTCGGTCAGGATCACTTGATGGTCGAGATCGTCAGCTTTTACCCTCTCGGAAGGGAGCTGAGAGCTCATATAGTCCGATCTAAGGGCAAGGCTGTGACCTTCACACACGTACACACCCGTCCCCTTGCTCAAGGGGGACAGTAACCACCCACTTCGTCAGTGAAACTTTTCGCAACCTGAGCGAGGCGCGAACTCCCGTCCACCAGTTGGCAAGCGAGAACGTTACCACTGCACCAGCGAGCGGTGTGTGTGTGTGTGTGTGTGTGTGTGTGAAAGAGTGAGTGAGTGAGTTTGGTATTTGTGGATGTGTGTGTGTGTGTGTGTGTGTGTGTGTGTGTGTGTGTGTGTGTGTGAAAGAGTGAGTGAGTGAGTTTGGTATTTGTGGATGTGTGTGTGTGTGTGTGTGTGTGTGTGTGTGTGTGTGTGTGTGTGTGTGTGTGTGTCTGTGGTACACCTAGGTTATATGACACCCAGATGGAGGCTACACTTTCTATCTATCTATCTATCTCTCGGTTGGAATACCACTCTCAACCACTATCTATCTATCTATCAGTCCATCTCTATCACTCTATCTATCTATCTGTCTATATCTTCCTATCTATCTAACTCTCTCTCTCTCTCTACACTCCTCTCTCTCTCTCACTATCATTCTATCTATCTGCCTTCTTCCTATCTATTAACCTCGCTATCTAACTCTTCCTTTCTCTCTACATTAATTCTCTCCTCTCTCTCTCTCCCAGGATCTACAATCTCTCCTTTATCTCCGGTGTCTGTCAAGTGCCTAATATCTCTCTCTCTCTCCTAATCCCTTATCTTACCCTTTTACTCTGCTTATATTTATTACATTTCTTCCTCATATCAACTATTTCTTTACTAAACACATATACCATCTATTTTTTATCTATCTAGCTCTTACATCTATCTATCTATCTATCTATCTGCCTGCCTCATATCTATCTATCTATCTATCTATCTATCCATTTCACAAACTTGAATTTCTCTTCCTGTCTCTCTCTCCATTTATCTATCTATCTATTGTGGCTTGTGTATGTATGTGTGTATGTAATCGTATGTAGTCGTATATGTATGTATGTATGTGTGTGTATGAAGTTATGCATGTATGTATGTGTGTGTATAAAGTTATGTATGTATGTTTATGTGTATGTTTTCGTATGTACTCGTAAATGTATGTATGTACGTATGTATGTATGTGTGTGTATGTATGTATGTATGTATGCATATGTGTATAAGTATGTATGAATGTATGTAAAACAGGTGTGTCTATGGTACCCTTATACACCTGACTAAACCCATCTAATTACCTGACAGGTGTTTTCAATATTAACACCTGTATCTTTACCAAACACACACAAACACAGAAATAAACCATAATTATTATCATTCTATACAATTTTTCCATATAAAACTTCTATCTATCTATCTATTGCCAGACGCCTTAATCCTATAAGGGGCGGTCACAAACAAATCACCTCCACGTCACCCTGTCCCTCGCCACTTCACTGCCCTGCTCCCAGCTCACACCTCCCTCTCTCATATACCTCTCCACTCCATCCCTCCATGTCATCCTTGGCCTCCCCTTCCCTCTCCCCCGCCACCTCACTCACACACTCTCCTCGTCAGTCTCTCGCTCTCCACATAAAAGTTAATAGTAGAAATTCGTCCGAGCGAGCAAGGAAGGGTGGACGGAGCAAAGATGACAAAGATCGAGCCTACGAGAGCTGTTTTTCTTGTCTCTGATATCTGAAAAACATAGCAATACTTCCTTAATTTTTAGGTATATGAAATAATTATATGGTTTGTGATAGGGCTGATAGATAGATGGAAAGATAGATAGATAGATAGGTAGGTAGGTGGGTGGGTGGGTGGATGGGTAGGTAGGTAGGTAGGTAGGCAGGTAGATAGGTAGGAAGGAAGGAAGGCAGGAAAGAAGGAAGGAAGGAAGGATGGTAAGTAGGCAGGTAGGTGGGTGGGTAGGTAGGAAGGAAGGAAGGAAGGTAGGTAGATTGAGAGAGAGAGAGAGAGAGAGAGAGAGAGAGAGAGAGAGAGAGAACTAAAACAAAAAAGAGAGTAAGTTCACATTTCTTTCCGGTAGGCTCTCTTTTCAAAATGCATCTATCTATCTATCTATCTATCTATCTACTCAATACTATATCTACCTATCATCTATCTATTTATCTGTCTATCTATCTAGTCACAGCCACCCACCTACCTATCCATCTATCCACTTGACCACACACCTCTCTATCTAGTACCCATCCATACATCTAACCTTCTGTCTACTTCTATCCATTTATCTATCCATCTAACCATCTATCTATCCATCTATCTACCCACACGTGTCCTATACAGCATCAGGCATCATATATACACAGCAGGGGGTAGCTATAGCACTGTAGGATCAATAATTCACACGCATCACCATAAAGGAGACGCCTCTATGTGTAATGCAGTGCTGATGGAGTGTGGAGGCAATGCTAATACTACTACTGCTATGGCTACTACTACTACTATCACTTCTACTACTATTGCTACTCCTACTACTACTACTACTGCTGCTGCTACTACAACTACTAATATTAATAATGATACTATTTTTAACATTCAGCCTCCAATTACAAGGCTAGTAAATTCTCTCTCTCTCTCTCTAACATTATTTTACGTAAAGTTATCATTTTTCTTATTTTCTCTTCTTCAATTATTTTTTTAACATTGTAGTTTTTCCACTGCTAAAAATTTTACAACTCTGTGTAGAAGGTGTTACAAAAGTTGGTTTACAATTCCACTGCGTCTGCGTCACACTCAGGGCACGTGCGTCACTTTCCTCCCTGACGCATCATATCAGAGAGAATCATCTATGGCCAGAGAAACATACCAAGCCTCTCTCAGCTTAGCAGTATTAGCCAGCAGAGGAAAGTGACAAGTAGAAGAGGTGAAATATTAGGCAGAGAAACATACCAAGCCTCTCTCAGCTTAGCAATATTAGCCAGCAGAGGAAAGTGACAAGTAGCAGAGGTGAAATATTAGGCAGAGAAACATACCAAGCCTCTCTCAGCTTAGCAATATTAGCCAGCAGAGGAAAGTGACAAGTAGAAGAGGTGAAATATTAGGCAGAGAAACATACCAAGCCTCTCTCAGCTTAGCAATATTAGCCAGCAGAGGAAAGTGACAAGTAGAAGAGGTGAAATATTAGGCAGAGAAACATACCAAGCCTCTCTCAGCTTAGCAATATTAGCCAGCAGAGGAAAGTGACAAGTAGAAGAGGTGAAATATTAGCCAGAGAAACATACCAAGCCTCTCTCAGCTTAGCAATATTAGCCAGCAGAGGAAAGTGACAAGTAGAAGAGGTGAAATATTAGCCAGAGAAACATACCAAGCCTCTCTCAGCTTAGTAATATTAGCCAGCAGAGGAAAGTGACAAGTAGAAGAGGTGAAATATTAGGCAGAGAAACATACCAAGCCTCTCTCAGCTTAGTAATATTAGCCAGCAGAGGAAAGTGACAAGTAGAAGAGGTGAAATATTAGGCAGAGAAACATACCAAGCCTCTCTCAGCTTAGCAATATTAGCCACCAGAGGAAAGTGACAAGTAGAAGAGGTGAAATATTAGGCAGAGAAACATACCAAGCCTCTCTCAGCTTAGCAATATTAGCCAGCAGAGGAAAGTGACAAGTAGAAGAGGTGAAATATTAGGCAGAGAAACATACCAAGCCTCTCTCAGCTTAGCAATATTAGCCAGCAGAGGAAAGTGACAAGTAGAAGAGGTGAAATATTAGGCAGAGAAACATACCAAGCCTCTCTCAGCTTAGCAATATTAGCCAGCAGAGGAAAGTGACAAGTGGAAGAGGTGAAATATTAGGCAGAGAAACATACCAAGCCTCTCTCAGCTTAGCAGTATTAGCCACCAGAGGAAAGTGACTAGTAGCAGAGGTGAAATATTAGGCAGAGAAACATACCAAGCCTCTCTCAGCTTAGCAGTATTAGCCACCAGAGGAAAGTGACAAGTAGAAGAGGTGAAATATTAGGCAGAGAAACATACCAAGCCTCTCTCAGCTTAGCAATATTAGCCAGCAGAGGAAAGTGACAAGTAGAAGAGGTGAAATATTAGGCAGAGAAACATACCAAGCCTCTCTCAGCTTAGCAATATTAGCCAGCAGAGGAAAGTGACAAGTAGAAGAGGTGAAATATTAGGCAGAGAAACATACCAAGCCTCTCTCAGCTTAGCAGAGGAAAGTGACAAGTAGAAGAGGTGAAATATTAGGCAGAGAAACATACCAAGCCTCTCTCAGCTTAGCAGTATTAGCCAGCAGAGGAAAGTGACAATTAGAAGAGGTGAAATATTAGGCAGAGAAACATACCAAGCCTCTCTCAGCTTAGCAATATTAGCCAGCAGAGGAAAGTGACAAGTAGAAGAGGTGAAATATTAGGCGGAGAAACATACCAAGCCTCTCTCAGCTTAGCAATATTAGCCAGCAGAGGAAAGTGACAAGTAGAAGAGGTGAAATATTAGGCGGAGAAACATACCAAGCCTCTCTCAGCTTAGCAGTATTAGCCACCAGAGGAAAGTGACAAGTAGAAGAGGTGAAATATTAGGCAGAGAAACATACCAAGCCTCTC
>NC_137001.1:22156345-22181345 GCF_032717465.1 Coenobita brevimanus | reverse complement strand
TGGAAGTCCCCGTGTGTGTGTGTGTGTGTGTGTGTGTGTGTGTGTGTGTGTGTGTGTGTGTGTGTGTGTGTGTGTGTGTGTGTGTGTGTGTGTGTGTGTGTGTGTGTGTGTGTGTGTGTGAGAGAGAGAGAGAGAGAGAGAGAGAGAGATTTCTGTGTGTGTGTGTGTGTGTGTGTGTGTGTGTGAGAGAGAGAGAGAGAGAGAGATTTCTGTGTGTGTGTGTGTGTGTGTGTGTGTGTGTGTGTGTGTGTGTGTGTGATGTAGGGATATGTATATGTGTGATGTAGGGATATGTATATGTGTGATGTAGGGATTTGTGTGTGTGTGTGTGTGTGTGTGTGTACGGGTTTCTGGGTAGGACCAAATTACTCCCTGCCTCATATTTTTGGTGGACGCTCCCTAACACCTTTTCCTTAGCGATTTATTTCTGGGCAAGACAAGATTACACATTCTCCCTGACTCACATATTCACACTCTCAAGATCCCTAACACCTGTTCCTTAGCGATTTATTTTTGGATATGGCTGGGTAATATACTTCTGTGCGATATGTATGCAGAACAGAGCGATAGTTGAAGGATTTATGTATGTAAGGTAAGCAAAATAAATCGCTTAGGAAAAGGTGTTAGGGAGCTTCCTTCCGATGAGAATAAGTCTCAATGCCGTTCATCTAGTGCCTTATTCTAGCTAGGCCTACCTGAGTGAGTCCAAGGAGCTACAGGTTGATTATACAGGCCATTCAATAAATCGCTTAGGAAAAGGTGTTAGGGAACTTCCTTGACCTACAACAATACGGACCTCAATGCCGTCCATCAAGTGGCTTATTCTAGCCACCTGAGTGCGTCCTACGGGTCACAGGTTAATTAATACCGGTAGTACCAATAAATCGCTTAGGAAAAGGTGTTAGGGAACTTCCTTGACCTACACCAATACGGATCTCAATGCCGTCCATCAAGTGGCTTATTCTAGCCACCTGATTAAGTCATTAGGGTCACAGGTTAATTAATACCCGTAAAGGCCACCCAATAAATCGCGTAGGAAAAGGTGTTAGGGAACTTCCTTGACCTACACCAATACGGGTCTCAATGCCGTCCATCAAGTGGCTTATTCTAATCACCTGAGTGCGTCATTGGGGCCACAGGTTAATTAATACCCGTAAAGGCCACTCAATAAATCGCTTAGGAAAAGGTGTTAGGGAACTTCCTTGACCTACAACAATACGGGTCTCAATGCCGTCCATCAAGTGGCTTATTCTACCCACCTGAGTGAGTCCAACAGGTAATTAACACCCGTAAAGGTCATTCCTCTCACCTGCCCTGTGTATACCTAGTCCTAATGAGACACAGGTAGCCCCTTAACACCTTTTTTTTTGTATTTATTCTGAACACCATATTTTTACATCTATCTATCTATCCATCTATCTGTTCATGTTCCGGATCTTTGTCAATCTGTCTATCTATCTATCTATCTGTCTATCTATCTATCTATCTATCCATGTTTTATATCTATCAACCTATCTATCTATCAAAACACCTTTGTCTTCATATACTGAATTTATCTATCAATTTATCTATCCACGCATCTATCGATCACTCTATCTACCACAGCCTTAATCCCTGAAGGGGTAGCCAAACAAATCACCTATGTCACCCTTCTAATTTTTATTCTTATATTTAACAGGGCATGCACGTTTTCAGTATGGACGGTCCCAATATTACTCTCAGGTCATATCACTCTCTCCACCTTGAATGCTGAGTTGTAACAATAGATTAGCATCAGATGAGCGTACTAGTCACGAAGAAGTGCTATAAGGAGTGTAGTACCCAAGTGGTGACATGTGTAAGTCCTTTAATTGTCAGTAGTCCCGTCCTTAGCAAAGACAAGTACATCTCTCTCTCTCTCTCTCTCTCTCTCTCTCCCTCTCTCTCTCTTTCTCTCTCTCTCTCTCTCCCTAGCTACATGTCTACGCCTATATATCCATTGCTCTTCCTATGTCTTTACTTTATCCTCTCTCTCTCTCTCTCTCTCTCACACACACACACACACACACACACACACACACACACACACACACACACACACACACAAGGCCTCTCAGGCAGCCCACGACGCATGACATTATTGAAAAACAGGGCATAATGGTGGAATTTTAAAAACGAAGTGTGTTTGTTTGTAATTGGTGTATTATGACTGTTTGTATGTGATTACTTGACATTTCAGGCCCAACCAGGCCCTTGAGAGAGAGAGAGAGAGAGAGAGAGAGAGAGAGAGAGAGAGAGAGAGAGAGAGAGAGAGAGAGAGAAATTAATACGTGTTGACATATATCTAAACACAGTGAGAGCTAGATAGACAGACATACAGATAGATAGATAGATAGATAGATAGAGATAGATAGATAGATAGATAGAGAGAGAGAGAGAGAGAGAGAGAGAAATTAATACGTGTTGACATATACTGTATCTAAACACAGTGAGAGCTAGACAGACAGACAGACAGATAGATAGATAGATAGATAGATAGAGAGAGAGAGAGAGAAATTAATACGTGTTGACATATACCTAAACACAGTGAGAGCTAGATAGACAGACAGAGAGAGAGAGAGAGAGAGAGAGAGAGAGAGAGAGAGAGAGAGAGAGAGAGAGAGGGGTAAGAATGTGCCAAGTCACCACCATCACTATAGACACAAGGCAACACACACACACACACACACACACACACACACACACACACACACACACACACACACTACGACAATTTCCAACGCTATACTCCTTTCACTTGAAGCTGGCTCATATTTTTCGTCCTTTCGTGTTGATTTCACGTAGCTCAGTGGCAGAAAAAGACAATGCTACGGCTCTACATCATTCCCACGGCATTCTTCGTGACTAGCATCGTATTCTAGTGTTAATCTGTCGCTACGTACACACACACACACACACACACACACACACACACACACACACACACACACACACACAGTTTCCAAGAACTTATCCGCCTTGATAAAATGAATGAACTGTGTGTGTGTGTGTGTGTGTGTGTGTGTGCAGGTCAGGGCTGGGCAAATGAGACAGGGCAAGGGAGGACATGGCATTGGGGGAGGGGTGGGGGTGGGTGGGACAAAGTGAGTGGGTGTGGGTGTAAGGGAGGACAGGCTGAGGGAAAACAAGTGAGGCAGGGTTAACCAGGTGAGGTGAGGCAGGGTGGAGGCAGAGGGGGTGAGGCAGGGTGGATTCGGAGGGCGTTAGGCACGTGCATACAATGACAAGGTGAGGGGGTGGGGGTTTGTGAGGTTGGGGGTGAGAGGTGGGAGGATATGGAGAGAGGGAAGGTGAGGCAGGGTTGGGGGTGGGAGGATATGGAGAGGGGGGAAGGTGAGGCAGGGTTGGGGTTGGGGGTGGGAGGATATGGAGAGTGGAGGGAAGGTGAGGCAGGTGGGGTTGGAGTGGGGTTTGAACACGTGGACCCGGAAGTATAAGTGGGGGAGAAAAAGGGAGTTCGGGAGGAATGGGTGGGGTGTGAAATGGAAATGTAGGTGTGGGTGTAGGAGTGAAGAAGTGGGTGTGGACGCATCCTCGTGTGGTGTGGGGACCTCTTAGTGTTATCAGTGTCTATCCTGCATCATTTATTCATTTCCTACTCCCACTGACACACCCTCGCCCACACCAGCAGACAGACAGCGTTATTTCAACCCCGCACCACTTATTTCCAACCCCACTGCCCCTCCCTCGCCCACACCAGCAGACCAAGCCGTCCTCAGAACCCCTAAATCTACTTCCAGACCTCTTATGCCTTCCTGTGCACACCTGTTTGTTTAATCACGTCCTCCTCACCTGCATACCCCCCAGGTAAGTACATGGGTGTGGCGCGCAGACGAAAGGGCACGTAGGTAGGAAGGTAGGTAGGTAGGAAGGTAGGTAGGTAGGTAGGTGGGGTGGGAGGGAGGGAGGTAGGATGAGAGAGAGGGAGATGGGTGGGTAGGTAGGTGGGGTGGGAGGGAGGGAGGTAGGATGAGAGAGAGGGAGATGGGTGGGTAGGTAGGTGGGGTGGGAGGGAGGTAGGTAGGTAGGTGGATGGGTGGATAGGTAGGTGGGGTGGGAGGGAGGTAGGTAGGTAGGTGGATGGGTGGGTAAGAAGGTAGGTAGCCAAATAAGGCAGACAGGCAATTAGGTAGGTATGAAGGTAGGTAGGAGGCGGAATGGGTGGTTGGTTGGTAGGTAGGTAGGTAGGTAGGTAAGTAGGTAGGTATATGAACAAGAGACACAAACGACAATTAGGTAGGTATGAAGGCAGGTAGGCAGGCAATAGGAAGGAAGGAAGGAAGGAAGGTAGGTAGGTAGGTAGGTAGGTAGTTAGGTAGGCAGGTAGCTAGATATGTAGAAAGGAAAGCAGGAAGACAGGCAGAAGGGTAGGAATGCACACACCTGAGCAGAAATGTATGCAGACAGGTCGATATGAATGTAGGCAAGCAGACAGACCCAAGCAGACAGCAGGGAAGCAAAAATACAAAGCAGAGAAGCAGAAGGCAGGATGCAAGAACGTGGCTCGACAGGTAGGTAGGTAGGTAGGTAGGTAAGCAGAAGCAAAAAGAGAAGACAGGAAGCAGGAAAAGGTAGGTAGGTAGGCAAATAGGTAGGTAGGTAGGTAGGCAAGTAGACGCAAAAGGAGAATATAGGAAGCAGGAAAAGGTAGGTAGGCAGACGCAAAAGGAGAATATAGGAAGCAGGAAAAGGTAGGTAGGCAGGTAGGTAAGCAGACGCAAAAAGGGAATACAGGAAGCAGGAAAAGGTAGGTAGGTAGGTAGGCGCAAAAGGAGAATATAGGAAACAGGAAAAGGTAGGTAGGTATTAGTTAGGTAGATAGATAGGTAGGTAGGTAGGAGGTAGGTAGGTAGGTAGGTAGGTAGGCAGGTGGATAGGTAGGTAGTAGTAGTAGTAGCAGCAATAGTAGTAGCAGTAGTAGTAGTAGCAATAAACCTCACTACAATGACAATTATAAATCCACTAACTTTTTCAAGGCATTTTTGTCCAACCCACCTTCATATAACTCAAGATCGTGACTCATTCTATTGTGGCTGGGCATGGTGGTAATTGTGGTAGCAGTGTGGTGGTGGTAGTGGTGGTGATATGTGATACACGTGGGGGTAGGACGAGTGGTAGTGATAGGTTATAAATGGTAGTTGAGGGAGTGGTTCTTTGATTCACACACACACACACACACACACACACACACACACACACACACACACACAATACTTCCTCCTTAACAAAAATTACTCAACACCTCAATGTGGCTCCCTACTTCCTACACACACACACACACACACACACACACACACACACACACACAGAAAGAGAGAGAGAGAGAGTAAAAGAATTGGTGTATAACGACAGACATATAGACAGATTACACAGATAGATAGATAGCTAACAGACAGACAGACAGACAGACAGACAGATAAATAGACAGATAAAGGTATTGCTCTCTCTCTCTCTCTCTCACTTCCTGCCTCCCTCCTTTTCCTCCTCATAAACCCCTCGACCTTCCTCCCGTCTCCAGACTCCTCCCACCTCCTTCTTCTGTTTCATCAATCCAATCTTTCGTCATCTCTCCGTACTTCCTCCTCTCTCCCTCCCTCCCTTCCTTCCTCTTCCTCCTCCCTTCCTTCCTGTTTCCTCTTCCTCCTCTTACTTTTCCCTCCTTCTCTCCTTCCCTTCCTTCCTACCTCCCTCTTCTCTCCATCTCTCTCTCTCTTCTTTCCTTCCTTCGTATTTCTCTCAATTTCTGTTTTCTTCACCCCTCTCTCTCTCTCTCTCTCTCTCTCTCTCTCTCTCTCTCCCTCTCTCTCTCTCCCTTCCTTCTTACCCACCCTTTCCCCTACCTTTCTCCCTCCCTCCCTTCCTTCTTATCCACCCTTTTTTCTCTCTTCCTCCCTTCTTTCTTGCCTGCCTTTTCCTACCTTTCTCCCTTCCTACCTTCTTACCCACAATTTTCCCTCCCTTTCTCCCTCCCTCCCTCCCTCCCTTCTTACCCACCTTTTCTCTACCTTTCTCTTTCCCTTCTTACCCACTTTTTCTCTACCTTCTTCCCTCCCTACCCTCCTTTTCTCTCCCTCCCTCCCTCCCTCGTTGCCTGCCTTCCTACCACACATAAAAACCCAGCTGACCTACACCAGCACTCCCGCCACACACACACACACACACACACACAGACCGCACATCACCAAAAACACACACACACACACACACACACACACACACAGACCGCACATCAACCAAAAATACACACACAAAATACACAAGAAATGCACACACACACACACACACAGACCGCACATCAACCAAAAATACACACACAAAATACACAAGAAATGCACACACACACACACACACAGACCGCACATCAACCAAAAATACACACACAAAATACACAAGAAATGCACACACACACACACACACACACACACACACACACACACACACACACACACCGCACATCAACTAAAAATACACACGCAATATACACAAGAAATGCCCTCACACACACACACACACACACACACACACACACACACACACACACACACACACACACACACACACACACACACACACACACACACCACACACACACACACACACAGACCGCACATCAACCAAAAATACACACGCAATATACACAAGAAATGAACACACACACACACACACACACACACACACACACACACACACACACACACACACACACACAAAATCAGTAGTTACAGAATAAATGACCGGTATTTCCTTCTACATTACGATAAATAGTTCCTATGATACCTGAGGAGAGGGCAGTGAAATGGCTGGGGACACGGCGACATGGAGGCGATTTGTTTGTGGCCACCCCTCATGGGATACCTTTCACAATACGGTACAAAGGAATAAATGAGTTCCATTTACTTCTGCATCGAGATAAATATTTCCTGTGATACCTGGGGAGAGGGCAGTGAAATGGCTGGGGACACGGCGACATGGAGGCGATTTGTTTGTGGCCACCCCTTACGGGATTAAGGCTTCTGGCTGTAGATAGATAGATAGACGGATAGATATGTTACCTGCCTAACTTGCAAGAATGTACAGAGAATGGTGTGTGCTTAAGAGACGGAAGGGAGCAAGAAGAGTGATAGTATGAGGATTTGTAGGTACTGATGTGTGTGTGTGTGTGTGTGTGTGTGTGTGTGTGTGAGAGAGAGAGAGAGAGTGTGTGTGTGTGTGTGTGTGTGTGTGTGTGTGTGTGTGTGTGTGTGTGAGAGAGAGAGAGAGAGAGTGTGTGTGTGTGTGTGTGTGTGTGTGTGTGTGAGAGAGAGAGAGAGAGAGAGAGAGAGAGAGAGAGAGAATGTGTGTGTGTGTGTGTGTGTGTGTGTGTGTGTGTGTGTGTGTGTGACAATCTTCTATCTTCAAAGTCTACATCATCACGTATAAGAACACTAAGGTTTTAAGTGCAAAATAAGTCGCTACAGAGAAGGCCTTGCGATCACTATGTCAACAAATTATACGAGTCACTGTGTGTCCATCTATCAAAGCGGAAGTAATGAGAGCTGGGTGGGTACCATAGCAAAAACTGGCATCACTAAAAACTTGTGATAGATGAGGTGGGAAGTCTGCGTAAGGCCTTCCCGTTGGCGATTCATCCTCCACATTACGAGAGAGAGAGACAGAGACAGAGAAAGAGAACAGGTGGGGTAGAGCCTTTTTTATCACACTGTCACTAATAATACCGATCAAGTCGCTATCAATCACACGCTACGGAATGTCAAAAAGTACTCTGCAAGGAGAATTACCGATTGAAGAGTATAATTCGGAATAAATCGGTAAGGCGGACACCTCAAGAAATTTCCAATGCCACTTTTAACAAATGAACTCAACTGAGGTGATGCGGAAGGGGTATAAATTTACACACACACACACACACACACACACACACACACACACACACACACACACACACACACTTAGGGACCTGACGTAAAAACACACACGCACACACAAACACCCTTCTCACTTCCGGCGCCCGTGCACACACACACACACACACACACACACTCAACTTCCACATACAATCTCACACAAATTCCTTCCACCATCTCTCTCTCTCTCTCTCTCTCTCTCCACCCAACACTACAACGCCCAATCACATGTGCAACAAGAGAGAGAGAGAGAGAGAAAGAGAGAGAGAGAGAGAGAGTGAAATAGGAGAGGAAGGAATGTTAGAGCTGAGAGATATTTATAAATCCATATAACTGTCCTAATCCCGCAGTTCACCATCCTCCTTTCGTGGGATAGGGAGGGAGTTGAGGGACGTGTGTATCGCCAGGCAGTGGAGTCGCCGGGTTATATCAGTACCACCACGTGAAGGCCTCCCTCTCTCCCTCTACATGCAATATTCACCACCTTGACCGTGACACCTGCGTAAATACTCTCTCTCTCAGGCAGCAATTAAAGGATAGGATCATAAACACTTTTAAGGCAAGTTATATATAAAAACTAGACGACTTCCTGACTCTCTCTCTCTCTCTCACACACACACACACACACACACACACACACACACACACACATACAGTACACACATACACACACACCCCACACTCTTCCTTTCCCATTTTCAACTAATCCCAAGCATTCTCTCTCTCTCTCTCTCTCTCTCTCTCTCTCTCTCTCTCTCTCTCTCTCGGAAGTACAGCAGTGCACATGTACGTAAGGACGACGGGTATTGTGTAATGTGCACACCTAAGGCGGTGGTGTGGTGGTGGTGTGGTGTGGTGTGGTGGTGGTAGTTGTGGCAGTGTGGTGGTGATGGTAGGTGTTGCTTGGTGGTGGTAGTTGTGGTGTGGTGTGGTGGTGTTGGCAGATGTGGTAGTGATAGTGGTAGTAGTGGTGATAGCTGTGGCAGTGTGGTGGTGATGGTAGGTGTTGCTGGGTGGTGGTAGTTGTGGTGGTGGTGGTAGTTGTGGTTGTGGTGGTGGTGGTAGTTGTGGTAGTAGTCTATAATATTCATCCTTTTGCAGCTTATTTCACGTAGCTCAGTGGCAGAAAAAGACAATACTACGGCTCTACATCCCTTCCACAGCACTTCTTCGTGACTAGCACCATATCCTAGTGCTAACAGCTTGCAACAACTCAGCATTCAAGACGAGATGCCAATTTTACGCCTAAAGTGAGCAGTGATTCTCTCTCTCTCTCTCTCTCTCTCTCTCTCTCTCTCTCATTCTCTCTCTCTCTCTTATGTCCCTCCATATGCTTCCTCACTTTTCTCTTCCCTTTTACGACCTCCTTTCCTTTTACCTTCACCTCATTTCATCTCTCTCTCTCTCTTCTTTCTCCCTGCATCCCTCTCTCCCCTCTTCTTTTCGTCCCTCCCCCCCCTCTCTCTCTTCCTACCTTCGTATCTACTTCTCTCCCCCACCCCCACCTCTCTCTTTCTCTCTCCCCTACTCTCATCCCTTCACTCCCTCCCCTCTCTCTCTCTTCGTACCTACATAAATATCTCTCTTTCACTCTCTTCCTCTCTCTCTCTCCTTTCCCTCCCTCCAGTCTCTCTCTCCCTACCTACCTCCCTGCCTACTTACCTACCTACCCACCCAACTACCTACCTACCTACCTAACTACCTACCTACTTACCTACCTCTTACATAAAATTAAGGAAGGAGACGATAGGAAAGAAGTGGAGGGAAGTGGAAGAGAGGAAGGGAAAGAAGTGGAGGGAAGTGGAAGAGAGGAGGGGAAAGAAGTGGAAGGAGAGGAAGGGAGAGAAGTGGAAGGAAACGAGAGGAAGAGAGGAGGGGAAAGAAGTGGAGAGAAGTGAAAGAAGAGTACAAGGCTGCTTGTTATAGAGAAGACCATTACTATGATATCTAATTCTACAAGTTGAATGTAAGGATAGTAAAGCAAGAAGGCTCTCCCCCACCCACCACACCCTCCAGTAAAGCAAGAAGGCTCCCCCCCACCCACCACACCCTCCAGTAAAGCAAGAAGGCTCTCCCCCACCCACCACACCCTCCAGTAAAGAAAGAAGACTACCCCCCACCCACCACACCCTCCAGTAAAGCAAGAAGGCTCTCCCCCACCCACCACACCCTCCAGTAAAGCAAGAAGACTACCCCCCACCCACCACACCCTCCAGTAAAGCAAGAAGGCTCTCCCCCACCCACCACACCCTCCAGTAAAGAAAGAAGACTACCCCCCACCCACCACACCCTCCAGTAAAGCAAGAAGGCTCTCCCCCACCCACCACACCCTCCAGTAAAGCAAGAAGACTACCCCCCACCCACCACACCCTCCAGTAAAGCAAGAAGGCTCTCCCCCACCCACCACCCTCTCCAGTAAAGCAAGAAGACTACCCCCCACCCACCACACCCTCCAGTAAAGCAAGAAGGCTCTCCCCCACCCACCACACCCTCCAGTAAAGAAAGAAGACTACCCCCCACCCACCACACCCTCCAGTAAAGCAAGAAGGCTCTCCCCCACCCACCACACCCTCCAGTAAAGCAAGAAGACTACCCCCCACCCACCACACCCTCCAGTAAAGCAAGAAGGCTCTCCCCCACCCACCACACCCTCCAGTAAAGCAAGAAGGCTCTCCCCCACCCACCACACCCTCCAGTAAAGCAAGAAGGCTCTCCCCCACCCACCAAACCCTCTAGTCCAAGCTGGCAGGAAAAAAGTGAGAAGGACCACCATGCAGTAAGGAAAAGATAACGAGGAATTTACATAGGAAAGAGGAAAGAGTGGTAAGCTATATTCTGCGCTACTCTGTATTTCCTGCTTCCTACGATCTCCAGTCTTTCAAACGCAGTGTGTCCAGGCATCTCGAAATGATCGGATCTTGAATTTGGCTCTGTCTTGTATTTTGTTTTTCTCTTGGAAGGAACAGTTTTTGCGGGCTAGCGGCCTTGGGTTCCTCCTTCCTAGCATAAAAAATAATCTATACAGGTGTCAATAAGTTACATAAGTTACAAAGGAGAGAGAGAGAGGGACTGGAGGAACAGGTGAGTAATTAGGCGAACAACATTACCTGTATCATCCTCTCTCTCTCTCTCTCTCGGTAATCAATGTAATCAGGTTACAATCACAAACCCTTTCGTTCTTATCTTGGCCACTTTAGGAGAGAGAGAGAGAGAGAGAGAGAGAGAGAGAGAATTGTGTGAGAGAGAAAAAACAGTGTGTGTGTGTACAGGTAAACATTGCAACCCGGAAGCAGCTCAATACAGGTGATAATATACAGGTGTTGTGTTGTGGCGGTACTGACGAGGCGGGGGGAAGGGAAAAACAGATAGGGGAGGGAAGGGGAGGGGAGGGGAGGGGAGGGAAGGGGAGGAATAAATTAAGGGGGAGTGCCATGGAAGGGAAAGGCCAAGGTGGGGTACGGGAGGGGAAAAAAGATAGGGGAGGGGGAGGGGAAGGGAAGGGAGGGGAGGGGAGAGGAGGGGAGGGGAGGGGAGGGGAGGGGAGGGGAGGGGAGGGGAGGGGAGGGAGGGGAGGGCCGGGGAGGGGAGGGCCGGGGAGGGGAGGGGAAGGGAGGGAAGGGGAGGGGAGGGAAGGGGAGGGGAAGGTAGAGGAATAAGTTATGGGGAGGGCCATGGAAGAGGAGGAGGAAGGGGGAGGGGAGGGAGGTAGGGGGAGGAGAAGGAGAGGAGAGGAGGAGATGGAGGCAGGGAAAGGGATAAGTTGTGGAGGGAAAAGAGCGAAGGTAGGGAAGGGGGGGGGGAACTGATCGAGGAAGGGCGAGAGGGGGAGGGGAGAGGAGGGGGGAGAAAAAAGACTAACATGAAGGAAAGGCCAAGGCAGGACAGAGGGAGACACAGACAGGCAGGGATGGGGAGGGAGGGGAGAAAGGGGGAGGGAAGGGAAGGGAAGGGGAGGGAAGGGAAGGGAAGGGAAGGGGAGGGGAGGGAAGGGGGAAGAAGAGAAGCATAACCGTATGTGAAGGATGAGATATATGAAAGAGGGGGAAGGGAAGAATGAGAGAGGGGAGGGGAGGGGAGAGGAGAAGGAGGGGTTATATGAAGGGTAGGGGAAGAGGAGGAGACGGGGCAATGATGGGCAGGATTAAAACACGGAGGACAAGGGGCAAGAGTGCAAGAACTGAATGGAAAGGGCAAGAGGAAGGGACGATATGAACAAGGGCAGGGTGGGGCAAGGAAGGTGTTAGGAATGGAACACAAAGGGGACAAGGACTAGAGCAAGAGGGCAAGGATAAGGAGGGCAAGGGGCAAGAGTACAGATGAGGTGTTGAGTGGCGTGGGCAATGGAGGGCAAGACATAATAACCCTTTCAGTAATCTTATCTATGCCAAGCGTCTGTGTCACTAACATCCTTTCGCTTACCCTTCCTTACTTCATTATATGTATGTATTTATGTATGCATGGATGGATGTGTGTGTGTGTGTGTGTGTGTGTGTGTGTGTGTGTGTGTGTGTGTGTGTGTGTGTGAGACACACACACACACACACACACACACACACACACATACACACACACACACACACACGGCCTCTTCACAGGTGCCCTACAAATTAACGAGCACTGATACGTAAATGTCCTTAAAACAAGACAACACTGCCGTCGTTATCTTCGTCGCTGGAGGGGTAGACCGAGGATGAGATGGAGGGATGGGAAGGAGGTATATGAGAAAGGAGGGTGTAAGCTGGGGGAAGGGCTGGGAAATGGCATGGGACAGCGCGACATGGAGACGATTTGTTTGTGGCCACCCTTTACGAGATTAAGGCGTCTGGCTGTAGATAGGTAGATAGATAGATAGACAGACAGATAGACAGATAAACAGATAGATAAATCGATCAATAATTCCTTCAACTAGCCTAGATTTTTTTCTCACCCACTCCTTCACAATTCCAACTCTTCTGTGTACTCACTATACTCCGTCCACTTTCACTTGGCCCAGTTCCTTTCGGTGTCTTTCCCGTTGATATTAAGGCTAAAAAAGACAGTCCCACGGCTCCACACCCTCTACACGGCACTTCTTCGTGACTAGCATCGTCTTCTCCACCCTAGCAAAGATCCCTAACCCCTTTCAGGTCAGTGAATGTCCATGTGTACTCAGTCTATCTATCTATCTGTCTGTCTATCTATCTTTTGCCAGAAGCCTTAATCCCGTAAGGCGTGGCCACAAACAAATCGCCTCCATGCTGCCCTGTCCCCAGCCATTTCGTTGCCCTGCTCCCAGCTCACACCCCCCTCTCTCATATACCTCTCCACTCCATCCCTCCATCTCATCCTTGGCCTTCCCCTCCTGAAGGGAAAATTTCACTCGTAACCAAGGAGTCTCATTCCTACCTCTAAAGTAACCCAAATTTCATATAACCACGATTTTTAATTTCACTAGTAACCAAGGAGAGAGAGAGAGAGAGAGAGAGAGAGAGAGAGAGAGAGAGAGAGACTGCATTTTGACTAGTAACCATGGGACACTAATTCCTACCATGACTTTGCAATTTAACTTGTGATAGTGACCCAGTTCCCTCATATGAAAAAAAAGAATGCGGTATATTGCAAACCCGTCATCGTACTGAAGAGGTGAAGGACACGAGAGAGGGGGGGGGCCAAGGTCTATGCAACAACAACAACAACAACAAGAACGCAAGATCCGGTTTATCGGGCTTCGGGAAAAATATTGCAGCAATGTTGCAAAAACTTGACTTGCAACTTCCGACGGTGCACGAGACGAACAGGAAGACGCAAAAGTTTGGCTAATATTTCACCTTCACCTGTCACTTTCCTCTGCTGGCTAATATTGCTAAGCTGAGAGAGGCTTGGTATGTTTCTCTGCCTAATATTTCACCTCTTCTACTTGTCACTTTCCTCTGCTGGCTAATATTGCTAAGCTGAGAGAGGCTTGGTATGTTTCTCTGCCTAATATTTCACCTCTTCTACTTGTCACTTTCCTCTGCTGGCTAATATTGCTAAGCTGAGAGAGGCTTGGTATGTTTCTCTGCCTAATATTTCACCTCTTCTACTTGTCACTTTCCTCTGCTGGCTAATATTGCGAAGCTGAGAGAGGCTTGGCATGTTTCTCTGCCTAATATTTCACCTCTTCTACTTGTCACTTTCCTCTGCTGGCTAATATTGCTAACCTGAGAGAGGCTTGGTATGTTTCTCTGCCTAATATTTCACCTCTTCTACTTGTCACTTTCCTCTGCTGGCTAATATTGCTAAGCTGAGAGAGGCTTGGTATGTTTCTCTGCCTAATATTTCACCTCATCTACTTGTCACTTTCCTCTGCTGGCTAATATTGCTAAGCTGAGAGAGGCTTGGTATGTTTCTCTGCCTAATATTTCACCTCTTCTATTGTCACTTTCCTCTGCTGGCTAATACTGCGAAGCTGAGAGAGGCTTGGTATGTTTCTCTGCCTAATATTTCACCTCTTCTACTTGTCACTTTCCTCTGCTGGCTAATATTGCTAAGCTGAGAGAGGCTTGGTATGTTTCTCTGCCTAATATTTCACCTCTTCTACTTGTCACTTTCCTCTGCTGGCTAATATTGCTAAGCTGAGAGAGGCTTGGTATGTTTCTCTGCCTAATATTTCACCTCTTCTACTTGTCACTTTCCTCTGCTGGCTAATATTGCTAAGCTGTGAGAGGCTTGGTATGTTTCTCTGCCTAATATTTCACCTCTTCTACTTGTCACTTTCCTCTGCTGGCTAATATTGCTAAGCTGAGAGAGGCTTGGTATGTTTCTCTGCCTAATATTTCACCTCTTCTACTTGTCACTTTCCTCTGCTGGCTAATATTGCTAAGCTGAGAGAGGCTTGGTATGTTTCTCTGCCTAATATTTCACCTCTTCTACTTGTCACTTTCCTCTGGTGGCTAATATTGCTAAGCTGAGAGAGGCTTGGTATGTTTCTCTGCCTAATATTTCACCTCTTCTACTTGTCACTTTCCTCTGCTGGCTAATATTGCTAAGCTGAGAGAGGCTTGGTATGTTTCTCTGCCTAATATTTCACCTCTTCTACTTGTCACTTTCCTCTGCTGGCTAATATTGCTAAGCTGAGAGAGGCTTGGTATGTTTCTCTGCCTAATATTTCACCTCTACTACTTGTCACTTTCCTCTGCTGGCTAATATTGCTAAGCTGAGAGAGGCTTGGTATGTTTCTCTGCCTAATATTTCACCTCTTCTACTTGTCACTTTCCTCTGCTGGCTAATATTGCTAAGCTGAGAGAGGCTTGGTATGTTTCTCTGCCTAATATTTCACCTCTTCTACTTGTCACTTTCCTCTGCTGGCTAATATTGCTAAGCTGAGAGAGGCTTGGTATGTTTCTCTGCCTAATATTTCACCTCTTCTACTTGTCACTTTCCTCTGCTGGCTAATATTGCTAAGCTGAGAGAGGCTTGGTATGTTTCTCTGCCTAATATTTCACCTCTTCTACTTGTCACTTTCCTCTGCTGGCTAATATTGCTAAGCTGAGAGAGGCTTGGTATGTTTCTCTGCCTAATATTTCACCTCTTCTACTTGTCACTTTCCTCTGCTGGCTAATATTGCTAAGCTGAGTGAGGCTTGGTATGTTTCTCTGCCTAATATTTCACCTCTTCTACTTGTCACTTTCCTCTGCTGGCTAATATTGCTAAGCTGAGAGAGGCTTGGTATGTTTCTCTGCCTAATATTTCACCTCTTCTACTTGTCACTTTCCTCTGCTGGCTAATATTGCTAAGCTGAGTGAGGCTTGGTATGTTTCTCTGCCTACCTACCTACCTACCTACCAACCAACCTACCAACCAACCCACTTACTTATCTACCTACATACCTACCAATCAACCTACCTACTTACCGACCTACTTACCTACTAACGAACATGTGATACTCTTGTCCTACCAACATTTCCAGCCCTACCTTCCACAATTCTGAATCCCATCAACCAACATTCTCCATCAACCAACATTACCTCGACGCTGTCCGTATTGAACTGTGATATTTCTCAAGCTGTTATTTTCTTTCTTGCTTGTTATTTTGCCCTGGAGGGAGGGAGAGAGAGAGAGAGAGAGAGAGAATAAGGTAGCAGTGGTGGTAATGTTGACAGTTGTGATAGTAATGTTAGTAGCTGTGGCGGCAAATTGGTAGTTGTGGTGGCAATGTTGGTAGTTGTGGTAGTAATGTTGATAGTTGAGATAGTAACGTTAGTAGTTGTGGTGGCAATGCTGGCAGTTGTGGTAATAATGCTGGTAGTTGTAGTAGTAATGTTGATAGCTGTGGTAGTACTGTTGGTTGTTGTGGTGGCAATGCTGGTAGTTGTGATGGCAATATTGGTAGTTGTGGTAGTGCTGTTGGCTGTTGTGGTGGCAATGCTGGTAGTTGTGATGGCAATATTGGTAGTTGTGGTAGTAATGCTGGTGGTTGTGGTGGTAATGTTGGTAAATGTAGTGGCAATGTTGGTAGTTGTGGTAGTAATGTTGGTAGTTTTCGTGGCAATGTTGGTAGTTGTGGTAGTAATGTTAGTAGTAGTGGTGGCAATGTTGGTAGTTGTGGTAATGTTGGTAGAGGCATAATGTAGGGCAGACATGGCAAAAATGTTGGTAGTTGTGGTAGTGGCGGGGAATTCCCTGCGTGTATTACGGGGGAGGGGGGGAGAGAGAGAGAGAGAGAGAGAGAGAGAGAGAGAGAAGAGGGGAGAGGAAATGGAAGGGGGTGAGGGAGGGAGGGAGGGAGATAAGGAAGGAATGGAGAGAGAGAAAGAGAGAGAGAGAGAAGAGGGGGGAGGAAATGGAAGGGGGTGAGGGAGGGATGGAGGGAGACAAGGAAGGAATGGAGAGAGAGAGAGAGAGAGAGAGAGAGAGAGAGAGAGAGAGAGAGAGAGAGAGAGAGAGGCGAGACGGTGCAAGGAGAAAAGGTAGAGCGAGGGAGGGATGGAGGGAAGAAGGGGGTGAGGGGAGAGGGGGAAGGGGGGGAGGGGGAGTGAGGTTACCTTCGCCAACAAACTCTGCTCGTGGTGCTCACGTGCTCTCTCTCTCTCTCTCTCTCTCTCTCTCTCTTCTACGTAGCTTCCCCTCCTCTGGTTAAGATTTGAGAGAGAGAGAGAGAGAGAGAGAGAGAGAGTCTTGCTTTCGGTTATTGCAATGTTGCCTAGATACACAGATGAGAGAGAGAGAGAGAGAGAGAGAGAGAGAGGTGACGTTCTTAGGCGTGCCAGGTGACGTCACACAGGAGCAGCAAAACTGGATATGGGGACGATATGGGAGCGAGGGAGGTGAGGACGGAAATGGGTGTAAGAAGAGGGAGAGGAGGGAGGGAGGGGGAGAAGATAGGGGGGGGAGGGAGATGATATGGAGGGAGGGAGATATTGATTGCAAAAAAGGGAGGGATGAATGGGAGGAAGGGGGAGGGAGGGGGAGGATAGGGGAGGATAGGGGAGAGAGAGAGGGAGGAAGGGGTTAGGAAAAAGAGGTATGCTATGGTTGAATGGGGAGGGGGAGGGGGAGGGGGAGGTATGTAAGTGGGGATGGGACGGGGTGAGAGAGAGAGAGAAAGAGAGAGAGAGGGAGAACACCCACCCACACCCACAAACACAAAGCCTCCTCATCTCTCTCTCTCTCAAGTACCCTCCATAGAGCCACAACAACAAGATCAAACAACATCAACAGTGCTCCAGTCTTTCTCCCAATTATGTACAGTCGCGGTAAGAACTTCAGGACCCCAGAGATAGTGCGTTTGCAGAATAAATCGCTACGGAAGAGGCGTTACGGGATCCCAAACCTCACTACTGTTATTTATATCTTGTAAATATTGCTACACACACACACACACACACACACACACAACCTCATATGTACACCTAGTTAGAGATAGACAGCTAGTTAGAAAGACAGACAGCTAGTAAGAGAGATAGACAGCTGGTTAGATAGATAGACAGCTAGTTAGATAGACAGACAGCTAATTAGAGACTGACAGCTAATTAGAGAGACAGACAGCTAGTAAGAGAGATAGACAGCTAGTTAGATAGATAGACAGCCAGTTAGATAGACAGACAGCTAATTAGAGACTGACAGCTAATTAGAGAGACAGATAGCCAGTTAGACAGATAGACAGGTAGTTAGAAAGACAGCCAATTAGATAGATAGACAGCTAGTTAGACAGACAGCCAGTTAGATAGATAGACAGCTAGTAAGAGAGATAGACAGCCAGTTAAACAGACAGCCAGTTAGATGGATAGAGAGTCAGCCAGCGCCACTCTAGACAGCGGTGAGTAAGGGGTACAATCCAGCCTGAACCAGTTACTGCATCGCCTTACGTCCCTCCAGTCATCACCCTCTGACATGCCACGTTGCCTAACACATTCTCCTAAGCGATTTATCCCACATTTTACAGAATTCTGGGATCGCAGTACATTTTCCTAAGCGATTTATCCTACATTTTACACATCATTCTATAGGAGGGATCGCAGTACGTTTTCCTTGGCGATTTATCCCACATTTTACAAAGCATTCAACAGGAGGGTTCGCAATACATTTTCCTAGGCGATTTATCCTATATTTTATACAGCATTCTACAGGAGGGATCGCGATACATTTTCCTAGGCGATTTATCCCGTACTTTACAGCATTCTACAGGAGAGTTCGCAATACATTTTCCTAGGCGATTAATCCTACATTTTACACAGCATTCAACAGGAGGGTTCGCAATACATTTTCCTAGGCGATTTATTCTACATCTTGCACATTACTATTCTTTTTAAGCTTCAAGTTTTCATTTTCCTACACACAACCATCTCTACGTGACACAGGAGTCCCTAGCACCTTTTCTTTAGCGATTTATTTTGCATGGGACACTGCATCACCTTCTATTTCAACATAATAACACTGCTATTTGACTAGTAACCAAGGAGACTCATTCCGAAATTCACTCAATCATGACAGGATAGGTGTACCTGTGGCCCAGTTACCTCAGATGAACACAGGATAAATCAATTGTTAAAATGTGTTAGGAATATTTAACATCTTTATTGGCTACACAAAAAATTATTTAATAAGGCGCGCGCGCACACACACACACACACACACACACACACACACACACACACACACACACACACACACACCAAAATAGACACAACTCATACCCTAATCTAAACTTACACACCCACCCTCCCACCCACACACACTCCCACCCACCCACCAACCACACACACACACACACACACACGCGCACGCAAAACGTCTCGCCTCTAAGAAATAGGATTAGCAAGAAATGATTTAGGACAGATGGAAATGAAAGAATACGAAGAATGATGGAAAGAGGAAAATTATGCAGAGAGAGAGAGAGAGAGAGAGAGAGAGAGAGAGAGAGAGATGAAGGGAAGGAAGGCGTGAATGACTGAGGAAGGGAGAGAAGTGCATGACGTGAGGGAGGGAGGAAGTAAAGGGAGGAAAGTGCATGACGTGAGGGAGGAAGGGAGGAAAGTGCATGACGTGAGGGAGGAAGGGAGGAAAGTGCATGACGTGAGGGAGGAAGGGAGGAAAGTGCATGACGTGAGGGAGGGAGGGAGGGAAGGGAGGAAAGTGCATGACGTGAGGGAGGGAGGGAGGAAGGGAGGAAAGTGCATGACGTGAGGGAGGGAGGGAGGAAGGGAGGAAAGTGCATGACGTGAGGGAGGGAGGGAGGAAGGGAGGAAAGTGCATGACGTGAGGGAGGGAGGGAGGGAAGGGAGGAAAGTGCATGACGTGAGGGAGGGAGGGAGGAAGGGAGGAAAGTGCATGACGTGAGGGAGGAAGGGAGGGAAGGGAGGAAAGTGCATGACGTGAGGGAGGGAGGGAGGGAAGGGAGGAAAGTGCATGACGTGGAGGGAGGAAGGGACGAACTGCATATAGGGAGGGCAGAGGGAGGTAGGAAAGGAAGTGGAGGAGGGAAGAATGCGGAGGGAGGGAGGGAGAGAGGGAGGGAGGGAGGGAGAGGACGACGATCACGTGCTTCTCACGCCCTGTTCATGGTTCGCCCTCGCCGCTACCTCCCTCCCTCCTCCCTCAATTTCTCCCTCCCTCCCTCGTGAACAACTCCCTCCATCCCTCCCCTCCTCTCCCTCGTGACCCTCCCTCCAGCTTACTTCACACTCTGGCTTCTCTCTCTCTCTCCCTCCCTCCCTACCCACTCCCTCCCCATTTCTTTCTCCCTCCTTCCTACCCACTCCCTCCCCACTTCTTTCTCCCTCCTTCCTACCCACTCCCTCCCCACTTCTTTCTCCCTCTCTCCCTCCCTCCCCACTTCTTCCTCACTCCCTCCCTCCCCACTTCTTCCTCACTCCCTCCCTCCCCATTTTATTCTCCCTCCCTCCTATCCACTCCCTTCCCACTTCTCCCTCCCTCCCTCCCTCCTCACTCCATTGAGACAGACATAAACACTGCAACATACACCACGCCACACACACATCGTTTGACATTGCTCCATGACCTGTACCTTGCCTGACCCCTAACCTGGCCACACTTTGAACTCTTCTGGATAAAAATTGAAGTTAACCTTGCCATGGACGCTGACCTTTGACCTTGTATAAGAAAAAATAAAGAACAGGTCAACCATATGTGTAACCTTAAGCCCTTCCACCAAGTTTGGATAAAATCGGACAAAACAAACACACACGCCAAGCAAAACATAACACCCGCTCTCGCTTCTCGAGTGGAGTTGAAAAAACACGAATACCAAGGCTGACGGAAATACAGGCAGGCAGAGAGAGAGAGAGAGAGAGAGAGAGAGAGAGAGAGAGAGAGAGGGGTACTAAAAATTATACCTGCTTTGGCATTTAAGTACAGGAACGTGAGAGAGAGAGAGAGAGAGAGAGAGAGAGAGTAAGAAGACACACCCCCAGGAGGGCCAATGAGAGGTCTGGGAGACGTGGGAGCGACACAGACACGCCCCTCCCCCCTCTCCACATCTCTCTCTCTCTCTCTCACACGTTCCTATATATGTCAAAGTAGGTTTAATTTTTAGTACCCCCCCCTCTCTCTCTCTCACATCCCCTGCCTTCCTATAGCATCTACCAATCCCTCTTTCTCAACACATTCCCCTCCCCTTTCCCTCCCCCCTCCCCCTCCCCTTCCCTCCCCATTACGTCATGTCCTACTGTGCTATGGGCGGCTGGGTATTTCGTAGAAGCTGTTAATTTCGACACTGTAGAGGGCTGATGGAGTTTCCCGCGAAAAAGTACTTAGTGGTAGATGAAACGGGTAGATTATATTCCTACTACTACTACTACTACTACGACTACTGCTACCACCACCACTATTTCTACTACCACTATTACGACTACTCCTACCACCACCATCACTACTACTACCATATCAATAATACCACTACTACCTCTTCTACTATTACTACTACTATAGCAGCAATAACACTACTACTACTATTACTACTACTACAATAACACTACTAGTAATACCTCTACTGCTATTACAACAACTATTACTACAACAATAACACTACTACTATTATTACTACTGCTACTATTACTACTACTACTACTATAACAACAACACAACTAATGCTATTACTACTACTAATATACCAACAATAACACCACTGCTACTACTACTACTACTACTATTACTACGCTTATTTTTTCAACGCTCCTCTCAAAAATGAATCGCTTTTGCACCAGACCCACCAAAATACTCTATATAGGACAAAAAACATATTATTTTCCTTCATCGTGAGGCATCTGGGCGGCCGAAATTTGAAATAAAAGCGAAGATATGAAAAAGAATAGCCGAGATAATATTCCGAGGCGAAGGCGGCAGTGGCAGGCTGGATGTAAACAAAAAACTGGATCGCTCGGCCTACTCCTTTTTTCGGCTCGTGTTCAAAATGTCGCCTCTGAGATAACTGATTACGCCTACTGGGGAATTATCAATGAATTATAACTTTTAAATGTTACTTGAAGGCGTAGGTAACACAAGTATAAGTAGAGAGAGACGGAATGCAAGAACAGGCGCCGAACCCAACGTTCAGTAAGACATAACGGGTGACTGACTATTGTGGTGACAGGAAGCGTTAGAGGAAATACACTGAGGTGGTTTGGCCATGTGGAGAGGATGGAGAGCGAAAAACTAACGAGGAGAGTGTATGAATGAGGTCGAGGGGGAAAGAGGGAGAGGGAGGCAAGGACGAGATGGAGGGATGGAGTGGAGAGGTATATGAAAGAGGTAGGTGTGAGCTGGGAGCAGGCCAGTGAAATAGCGGGGGACAGGGCGACATAGAGGCGATTTATTTGTGTCCACCCCTTACGGGATTAAGGTTTGAGGCAATAGATAGACAGATAGATTGTTACAGTGATATTTTAAAGCCTAGATCGCAAAAACATTACATGAAGGCGCACACCACACCGTTATACAAACCGCTAGCACAGTAGGCAACATCAAAAACCAACATACACGCAGCAAAAGGTCGGATGCGTAAGATTTGATGTGAACTGGCGATAAGAAAGCGTAAAGGATGTTTATAATACCGGATTATTCTTCAAATGTCACTTGACGCCGTAGATCACACCAGTATAAGTGGATATATATACACGTCGAAATGTACGCAGTGTTACATCAGACGGACAGGATTTGGCGGGAAGCTGACTATTAATCGGTTTATGGGATATTTATCAGAGGATTATTATTCACATGTTACCTCAAACCGAAGATCTCTCTCTCTCTCTCTCTCTCTCTCTCTCTCTCTCTCACACACACACACACACACACACGCTCTCCCTCTCTCTCTCTCTCTCTCTCTCTCTCTGATTATTATGCAAGCTTAGACCTGAAGACCAACACACATGATCTGGACAGGGACGCCTTCACGTGGTGGCACTGATATAACCCAGCGGCTGTACTGCCTGGTTACACGAACTATCCCCCCAAAGGAGGATGGTGGACTGCAGGATGAGGGGTATTTCAGCCTGCAGTCCACTGGGTTCACGCTACAGATGAACTTGGGGCTACCAATGAGATACAACTGCTACAACTACTACTATTACCACCACCACTAGTACTATTACCATTACTACTACTACTACTACTATTGCTATTACTACTACTAATACAAGCTCATAAGTCCTGAGATGAGTAGCCCAATGCAACAGGGGTAAACCGGCCATCAATTAGACTACACCTGGCATGAAAGCAATGTTGATTGCCTTGAAGTGCTGGCTACCTTGACATCAACGTAACCTACATCAATATTGACTCTCTCTCTCTCTCTCTCTCTCTGACTACCTTGACATCAACGTACTCAACATCAATATTAAGTTTCTTTCCTTCGTTACGCTCTCTCTCTCTCTCTCTCTCTCTCTCTCTCTCTCTCTCTCTCTCTGCTGACCTCATCCTTGGGCAGTGCAAACATCAACCAGCTCTGCACACATTACAAAGACTCAACACCATAGAAAAAATCGCTAAGATACAAGGGTTGCGGATCTTCCTATGCCACCCAGAAGGCAGTTCCTCACCCCAGCCTCCTGCTATCCTTGTCTCTCACCCCTGACCTCAGCCCGGGCCAATGCAAACACCAGTGAATACATGACCACAATCACGCCTAACAACGACACGAAGCAGGAAGTCCACGGAATAAATCGCTAAGGAAGAGGTGTTAAGAAGTCTAGCAGGAAGTTCTTTGGAGATACGAGTCAATTCTGCTCTATCATGGTAAGTGCGTCACAGGAAAGAGATAGTGGAGAGAGAGAGAGAGAGAGAGAGAGAGAGAGAGAGAGAGAGAGAGAGAGAGAAAGAAAACTGAGTGCAAACTGAGAAGGCAGGGAGGAGGAGGAGGAGGAGGAGGAGGAGGAGGAGGAAAATGAGAAAGAGAGAAGTAAAGAAAGGTAAAGGAGAAGGAGTAAAGTGTTAGATGTTAAGGAATAAAGTGTGTGTGTGTGTGTGTGTGTGTGTGTGTGTGTGTGTGTGTGTGTGTGTGTGTGAGAGAGAGAGAGAGAGAGAGAGAGAGAGAGAGATCTTAGAAACAATAATCTAATCCTCTCCAAACATCAACTTTACTAAATTTTTCGGGGTTGTAAATTTAGGAACTCCTTAAGAGCTTTCACGCTGCGACTTATCCTACACATCAACCTCCGTATCCTGTTATGAACACTATATAAAGCAGTATGAAAGAAACTGAAGTGTAATATGCAAAATAAATCGCCAAGGAAGCGGTGTTAGGGGCGTCTTACCAAGGGATGTGACTATGGTGTTGGGTTGGTCTGCTCTCAAAATAAATCGCTAAGGAAGAGGTGTTAGGGGCTTGTGTCTTACCGAGGGATGTGGCTGGCTGGTGGCTGTTGGCCTGCTAAATAAATCGCTCAGAAATAGGTGCTGCGACAGGCGTTAGTGTCTCGCCCGGGGCTATGACTCTGGTGTTTGTCCGCTCTCTAAATAAATCGCTGAAGAAAGGGTGTTAGGACAAGGGTTAGCGTATCGCCGAGGGGTTGTGGGTGGGTGTTGGTAGGCTCTCAAAATAAATCGCCACGGACTGGGTGTTAGGGGTTAGTGTCCCACCGGGGGCTATGACTGGTGTTGGTTCGCGCTCAAAATAAATCGCTAAGGAATGGGTGTTAGGACATGGGTTAGTGTATCACCGAGGGGCTTTGGGTGGGTGTTGGTCCGCTCTCAAAATAAATTGCTAAGGAATGGGTGTTGGGGGTTAGTGTCCCACCGGGGGTTATGACTGGTGTTGGTTCGCGCTCAAAATAAATCGCTAAAGGAATGGGTGTTATGCGTTAGTGTCACCAGGGGCTATGATTGGTGTTGGGTCGCTCTCAGAATAAATCGCCAAGGGAAGGGTGTTACGTGTCTCACCAAGGGGCTGCGGCGGGTGCTGGTCCGCTCTGGTCGGGGAGGCTGGGTGAACTGCAGCCCCGTCACCTGAGGCATGCCCGACGTTAGCCGTGGAAGGGGAGGGGTGGGGGTGGGACTCGAGGGGGAGGGGGTGCGACTTCAAGGGGGAGGGGTGGGGGGGGTGAGGCTTACGGAAGAGAAAGGAGAGGGGTTCGAGGTTGTGCGCC
>NC_137001.1:22143845-22151345 GCF_032717465.1 Coenobita brevimanus | reverse complement strand
ATACACATGATTTTTTTTTTTCCTCGTGTGATTAGTCTCTCTCTCTCTCTCTCTCTCTCTCTCTCTCTCTTCTTCCTTTCTCTAACCTACACTCCTTTCACTTTAACTTGGCCTAAAATTGCCATCTCTCCATCTTGAAGACTGAGTTGTGACAAGATTTTAACACTAGATTATGCTAGTCACGAAGAAGTGCAATGGAATGATGTAGGGCAATAGCAATAGGAAGAACTTCTGAGCCAAGTTAAGGTGAAATTAGTACAGCAGTCGTGTGTGTGTGTGTGTGTGTGTGTGTGTGTGTGTGTGTGTGTGTGTGTGTGTGTGTGTGGTAAATATAACACTCAGATCTGGTGTTATGTTTGAGCGGGTGCTTTAATGGCGTATCAGAGGGACCGCATGTCGAATAGTAATGATATTCTCTCTCTCTCTCTCTCTCGCTCTCTCTATCTATCTATCTCACACACACACACACACACACACACACAAACCCCAACCCCAAACAATCATCCACTTTATCCCCCTCCAAACACACACATACACACACACAAAACCACGCACTCCATCCCCTCCACACACACACACACACACACACACACACACACACACACACACACACACACACACACACACACACACATGGTACAGCAATTCTCAGTACACGGGCACACGCAGTTCACAAAGGCAACACGTGTTCACCCACACACCCTCACACACCCTCAATGGGCTGCCTATCACGATAAGCTAAGTAGGAAAGAAGTGAGAGAGAGAGAGAGAGAGAGAGAGAGAGAGAGAGAGAGAGAGAGAGAGAGAGTCTTTGTCCACGCCTGTTACAGCAGTCCTTCCTTTATTTCATCAGTCCTTCCCTCCACCCCTCCCTCCCTCCCTCTCACTCTCACTTCCCTTCCCTCTCTGTCTCCCCCTCCTTCCCTCCCTCAGTGGGGCTCGAACCCACCCCAGAGCATCCCCAAAACGCAAAGCCAGCACCGTGCCAACTGAGCCACTACGGATTATCATATTCCATCTCTTACCAAGCACTGTCCACGTCTCTGTCTACACTGGGGCTTGATCTCGGGCACACACACACACACACACACACAAACACACACACACACACACACACACACACACACACACAATGATGTTAATGATGCGCTTATGATGACGATGACCTCTCTCTCTCTCTCTCTAATCTCTCTCTCTCTCTCTCTCTCACACACACACACACACACTTCCACGCCCCTCCCGCCTGACACCTATCCCAAGCGCTTCTTCCAGACAAAAGCTAACCTCAGCATGCAAACAGCCTCGTAGCAAGCACTGCCTTTGTGGTACTGGGTGGGAGTCAGCAGAGAGAGAGAGAGAGAGAGAGAGAGAGAGAGAGAAAGATATATACACAGACATGTAGATATGTAGAGTGATTGTGTGTGTGTGTGTGTGTGTGTGTGTGTGTGTGTGTGTGTGTGTGTGTGTGTGTGTGTGTGTGTGTGTGTGTGTGTGAGAGAGAGAGAGAGAGAGAGAGAGAGAGAGAGAGAGAGAGAGAAATATATATACACAGACATGTAGGTACGTAGAGTGATTGTGTGTGTGTGTGTGTGTGTGTGTGTGTGTGTGTGTGTGTGTGTGTGTGTGTGTGTGTGAGAGAGAGAGAGAGAGAGAGAGAGAGAGAGAGAGAAATATATATACACAGACATGTAGGTACGTAGAGTGATTGTGTGTGTGTGTGTGTGTGTGTGTGTGTGTGTGTGTGTGTGTGTGTGTGTGTGTGTGTGTGTGTGTGAGAGAGAGAGAGAGAGAGAGAGAGAGAAATATATATAGGCAGGTAGGTAGGTAGGTAGAATGACTGAGATTGTGTGTGTGTATGTGTATGTATGTATGTATGTATGTGTGTGTGTGTGAGAGTGAGAGAGAGAGATCACCTGCGAGGCAATGTGACCGTGTGATTGGCAGTAGGTAGGTCAACTGGGTGCCAATTAGGTTAGGCAAGAACAGTGTTTTTATCTTATCAGTTTATTTCTTACAGTCTGTACCTTATACCGTGCAAAAATACGTCACCAAAAAAGGTCCAATTCTCAACCGTTAGGGTGAAAATGAACACAATCATATTTCACCCATGAGACCATCAGTAATATTTTTAATGCAGGGAAGAAGAAACCCAAGGCCACAAGCCCGTAAGCCTGGTCCCTCCATGAACAAATATATACGAGGTAACAGAGAGCCAATTTCAAGAACATTCGTTTCAAGATGCCTGGACACACTGCGCTGAAAACACTGGTGGTCATAGGCAGGAGGAAAGACAGACAAAGGAAGACAGTTCCGTAGTTGGGCTATTGCATACACGAAAGACTGGGGGAAACGGTTGATGTGCACCCGCCGTAGTGGTGAAGGGATGCAAGCAGACAGTTCAGAGAGGCAGTGACAATTGAAGCAGCTGTAGAAAAGAAATGACGATGCAACAGTGCGGCGAAGAGACAAAGATTGAAGAGAGCCAGTAAGAGGAGGAGAGCTTAAGAGACGAAAAGCCTTTGACTCCACCCTATTGAGAAGAGCTGTATGTGGGGAATTGTACTCTAAACAGAGGCGAATAAAACCCCTGTATAAAGTCAACAACTGTGAAGGGGTTAAAAAGGCAAGGAGTCGGCTTAGCACATCTAATTTCTTGGAAGCAGGTTTTAAGAGAACGGGTGAGATTTGGACTCTTGTAGACATTGCATTTTCAAGTCCAAAGTTACCCCTTGAATAACCTCGCCAATTTACTGAATCTGGCATAGAAAACTGCATCAGATATGTTATGTTAAATTAGGCTAGATATGGACAGCAGGTGTGTGTGTGTGTGTGTGTGTGTGTGTGTGTGTGTGTAGGGGGGGGCTATGGCGTCTGGCACTATGGGGGTCAAAAGAGTGCCAACTGGGTTAGTGTGGCACCTACATGAATCCCTACACACCTACACCAATCCCCACACACACACACACACACACACACACACACACACACACACACACACACACACACACACACACATGAATCCTTACACCCACACCAACACCAACCACACACACACACACACACACACACACACACACACACACACACACACACACACACACACACACACACACATGACAGATGAATGTTTACACTCACTCACATTACAAACACTGACTCTCTCTCTCTCTCTCTCTCCAATACCCCAATCAACTAATTTCCTATACCCCGAAGAGAGGATGGTGAACTATAAGGAATGTCAGCATGAAAAGCAATAATAATAATAATAATAATAATAATGATAATAATGGTGGTGGTGGTGGTGAACTATAAGGAATGTCAGCATGAAAAGCAATAATAATAATAATAATAATAATAATGATAATAATGGTGGTGGTGGTGGTGGTGGTGGTGGTGGTGGTGGTGGTAGTAGTAGTAGTAGTAATAAAAATAATAATAATAATAATAGTAGTAGTAGTAGTTGTTGTAGCAGTAGTAGTAGCAGTAATAATAATAATAATAATAATAATAATCTATCTATCTATCTATCTATAGCCCGACGCCCTAATCCCGCAAAGGGTGGCCGCAGACAAAACGCCTCCAAGTCACTCTGTCACCCACCATTTGACTCCCCTCCCCCCAACTCACCCCCCCCTCCCTCATATACCTCTCAACTCCTAAGTTACACCATCTCTACGTCACTCAACATCCCATTTTTCGCTACATGTGCGTAAAAAACAAGTTCCTTCTCAGAAATGTTGTAGGAAAACTTTAGAGAGAGAGAGAGAGAGAGAGAGAGAGAGAGAGAGGCGGAGGTAAACAGAGGTAGACACAAAGGAGAAGGAATAAGTGCATAGATGTTGCAAGAGAGGTATATGGATGATGATAATGAGTGTGTGTGTGTGTGTGTGTGTGTGTGTGTGTGTGTGTGTGTGTGTGTGTGTGTGTGTGTGTGTGTGTGTGTGAGTGTGAGAGAGAGAGAGAGAGAGAGAGAGAGAGAGAGAGAGAGAGAGAGGGTGAAGATGCCACACAGACAATCCCTGATGCCATTCCTGTACCCAGGGGAAGTACTAGCTACATCCTAGTGCCCACCACGCCTGTGACGTCAAATACCACACCTGTTGAGCCACCTTACCTGTAGTTATCACCTGAACTCCACCTGTCCGCTTCCTACTGACTTTATTTTCCCCGTTCCCCTTCTGCATAAGTTTTTACTGCCTCTCTCTCTCTCTCTCTCTCTCTCTCTCTCTCTCTCTCTCTCTCTCTCTCTCTCTCTCTATCTCTCAACCTCTCCTCCCCTTTTTTCTTACACACACACACACACACACACACACACACACACACACACACACACACACACACACACACATCATAAAATAATGATGACGATGACCTCTCTCTCTCTCTCTCTCTCTCTCACTACCCTCTCCCCTCCCCTTCCTTCTCCCCTTCCATCCGCAAAATTCTCTCCTCCTCTCCCTTCTCCCTCTCCACCCACTTCTTCTCTTCTCTTCCTCCTCCTCTCCTCCTACCCCTCCTCTTCTCTTCCCTCCTTAACTCATTTTCTCCTGTATTCTCTCCCTCTCTCTCCCCCTCCTCTTCTCTCTCACCTTCCTTCCCCCCTTTCCTCTCCTCCCCTCCCCTTCCATACCTCCCCCCTCCACCTAACCGCTAAAAGATGCGGGTCAGTCTAGGTGTTATCAGAAGTGAGTCCAATTTACAGTTTCTGGGTTACGTCTGAAGGAACGAAGGAAGGAACGAAGGAAGGAACGAAGGAGGCAGGGAAGAAAGGAGGGAAGGAACGAAGGATGGAATGAGGGAATGAAGGCAGGGAAGGAGGGAGAAAGGGAAGAAGGGAAGGGAGGAAGGAAGGAAGGAAGGAAAGAAGGAAGGGAGGAAGGAAGGCAGGAAGGAAGGAAGAAGGGAAGGGAGGAAGGAAGGAAGGAAGAAGGGAAGGGAGGAGGGAGGAAAGAAAGGAAGGAAGGAAGGAAGGAAGGAAGGAGGGAAGAAAGAAAGAAAGAAAGATAGAAAGAAAGAAAGAAAGAGGGAGGGAAGGAAGGAAGGAAAATAAATATCTGATGGAACTCTGCTACTCCCAGAAATTCAAGTCCTTAGTGATGAGGTGTAGGAATGCGTCTCCTTGGTTACTAGTAGAAATCACTATTGCTATACTCTTTCTACTCTAACTTGGCCCAAAATTGCCATCTCTCCATCTTGAATACTGAGTTGTAAAAATAGATTAACACTAGAATATGATGCTTGTCACGAAGAAGTGCTGTGATAAATATGTAGAGCCTTATTTCTGTCTTTTTCTGTCAAAGAATTAAAGAGAGAGAGAGAGAGAGAGAGAGAGAGAGAGAGAGAGAGAGAGAGAGAGAGAGATTTTCTGCACTTTCTCAGCTTGAAGATGTGGTGTAGTTCTCTCTCTCTCTCTCTCTCTCCCCCTGGCAGAGATCCCTACCCTTTTAGCTCTCTAATGGTCAGGTGTAGTCAGACTGGAGAGCTTATTTGACTAGTAACCATGGAGACTCATTGCTACCTCGTAATTCGGCTCAGTTGATGGCCAAGAGCAGAGTGGAGAGCTGATTTTGACTAGTAACCAAGGAGACTCCAGCCTTACCTCTCAGTATCTGGACCCTATCAAATCTATATAACCCTGACTGTGTTCATGTAGTAGTGGACCAGTTCTCTCAGGTGAAAGCCAAATATAATAGCAGTAACAGAATGAAGAAGGGAAGGAACGTTGTGGGGTGGATGTGGATGTGGTTGAGAAGATTAGGAGAAATACACTGAGGTGGTTTGGACATGTGGAGAGAATGGAGAGTGAAAGACTGACTAAGAGGGTGTATGTAGGTGAGGTGGAGGGAGGGAGAGGGAGGGGTAAACCGAGGATGAGGTGGAGGGATGGAGTTGAGAGGTATATGAGAGAAGGGGGATGAGTTGGGGGGAGGGTAGTCAAATGGTGGGTGACAGAGCGACTTGGAGGCGTTTTGTCTGCGGCCACCCTTTGCGGGATAAGGGCGTCGAGCTATAGATAGATAGAATAGTTAGATAGAGCAGGTTATTGGAGTGAAGGGGTTAGGTGTGCAGTATAACATCAATAATCGACATTCTTTCCCCCTCCCCTTTCCACACTCCCTCTCCTCTCCCCCTTCCATACTCCCTCCCTCTCCCTCTCCCCTCCTCCCTTCAGTACTTGCTCTCCCCTCCCTCACTCCCCCTGCCTTTCTCCCCATCCCTACTCACCCCCTCCCCCTCCCTATTAACTCTTCCCTCCCTTCATCCTCACTCCCTCTCCCTACTCACCCCCCTCTCTCTCTCCCCTCCCCACTTCCCTACATTCTCACTCCCCCTCCCTCTCCCCTCCCCATCTCCCCACACCCCACTCCACTGCACTCGTCTCCTATCCTCCCTTCACTGCAACCTGACCTAAAATTGCCATATCTCTTGCAACATCCGTCTGTCTATGCAAATGATACCACCGTTGCATTTGTCTTTAAAGGCTATTATTCTGAGTCATATATATTGATTTTCACTGTTCTTCGTCCATTTCTTAATTCGTCATGCTTACTGCCGGGCTGTATTATCGTCCGAAGCTCCCTAACACCTTCTCCTAAGCGATTTACTCTGCTTATTACCTCTTACTGTCCTATTCTGTTCCGTAAATGATGATGGTGATGGTGATGGTGATGATGATGGTGATGATGGTGATGATGGTGATGGTAGTGGTGGTGATGCTGGCTATATAATTTTCAATCTTTTCCTACAGCTCTGTTTAATACTAAGTGGGTTTTCTTTGAGAGAGAGAGAGAGAGAGAGAGAGAGAGAGAGAGAGCACTGATATAACTAGGTGCTATCTTTGTCTTATCGTCATTACTTCCTGTGTGGAGAGAGAGAGAGAGAGAGAGAGAGAGAGAGAGAGAGAGAGAGAGAGAGAGAGAAAGAAAGAGAGAGAGAATATCTTTTCCAGTGCATACCAAGCTAATTAATATGCCTCCTCTCTCTCTCTCTCTCTCTCTCTCGTATATACAGTACAAGGGACAGGTGAGACTGGGGTAGATGCCAGTAGTATGCTCTCTCTCTCTCTCTCTCTTTCTCCCTCTCTCTCTCTACTTTTATCTCTCCCTTTCCTCCCCCTCCCCCCCTCCTCCCCGCCCTTGCGGCTCTTCAAACCACAAGTCGTTACACCGCCTGCAAACGTATTCCATTTTCCTCCAGAGCTGTAACTACCACCCTAACGACCAAACCACCCAATTGGACTATTAGCAGAACGAGTCTCCTTTAAATTAATTCACAAAAATGATGGAAAAAGCGAAGGGGAAGCTGAAATAAAGCCAAAATAGACAAAATATCCCGAGAGGTGAGATTTTGGCGGGCTGGGTTGGGACGCGAGCCAGTACCGTGAAGCGACATGGCTGCCAATCTTTCCCTACTTTTATCTCTTTTTAAAACGTAATTTCAAGAGTGTAGCCATTAACAGAGGAGGATGTATTAATTAAAGATTATTTCTAGACCTTTTAA
>NC_137001.1:22118845-22138845 GCF_032717465.1 Coenobita brevimanus | reverse complement strand
ACATCATCCTTTTGGGGGATAGGGGGGGAGTTGAAGGACATATGCATAACCGGGCAGGGAAGTAGCATAGTTATATCAGTGCCACGTCGTGAAGGCGTCCATCTACATCATCAACCTTTAGGGGGGATAGAGAGGGAATATAGCCGGGCAGAGGACACGCATAAACCTATCCGTGCCACCACGTGAAGGCGCCCCTCTACATCATCATCCTTTAGGGGGGATAGGGAAGAAATATAGCCGGGCAGAGACCACGCATAAACCTATCCGCACCACCACGTGAAGGCGCTCTGTACATCATCTTCCTTTGCGGGGATAGAGAGGGAATATAGCCGGGCAGAGAACACGCATCAACCTATCCGCGCCACCACGTGAAGGAGTCCAGCACCCTCTATATTGCGTAAAACTAAACACAGCAAATCACTACTATACTCACAGACGTCAACGATGCCTCAAGGAACCACATTCTTGACGAAGGTAATTTTCTCTCTGCTCTCAATTTTAAGCCTGCAGCGCACTGGGTTCAGAGGCATACAAGGCGGTCCCCCAAACGCGGTAGGAGTGTGGTACAGTGTGGTAGAAACGCGTGTGGTAGTGTGGTGGGCAAAGGAGAATGTGTGGTAAGCAAAACAGAATGTGTGGTAAGCTAACTAGAATGTGTGGTGCTTAAAGGAGAATGTGTGGTAGAAATGTGTGGTAGTGTGGTGGATAAGTAGAATGTGTGGTAGAACGGGTGTGTGGTAGTGTGGTGGATAAGTAGGATGTGTGGTAGAACGGGTGTGTGGTAGTATGGTGGATAAGTAGAATGTGTGGTAGAACGGGTGTGTGGTAGAGTGGTGGATAAGTAGGATGTGTGGTAGAACGGGTGTGTGGTAGTGTGGTGGATAAGTAGAATGTGTGGTAGAACGGGTGCGGAGCGTGTGGTATGATGTGGATCCGTCAGCCGTATGCAGAGAACTGGGCTGCACGTCACGAGGAGAGAGACTGAAGTGTGTGGTGGTGGTGGTAGGTGTGGTGGAGGGCTGTGGTAGAAGGTGTGGTGGAGACGTGTACAGATCTTGGCTACATTTCACAGGTGAGGTGGAGGAGGTGTGGTGGTGGTGGTGGTGGTGAAGTGATAAGTGTGGCTGTGGTAGTTGTGGTGGTGAAGTGTGGTAGTGCTAGTAGAGGTAAGAATACAGGTCGGTGGAGGTGGCTGATGTGGTAGGTTGTGGTGGAGGGGACTGTGGTAGTGTGGTGGTGGTTGTGGTGGAGAGTCAGCGTGTGCAGACTAAACTGGGTTGCGGAGGCGGCCGGGAACCTGACTGAGAAAGTGAGCGAGTGAGAGAGAGGGGAGAGAGAGAGAGAGAGACAGAAAGAGAGGTATGTGTGCGTAGGGACCGCCTCTGGTGTGGGGTTACGTCCCTACTCACTCTCTCTCTCTCTCTCTCTCTCGTCATGTACGTTAATTATTCACATACATTAGGCATGTAAAATCTCTCTCTCTCTCTCTCTCTCTCTCTCCCCTATCTTTCACACCACTCCCTATCTCAAATTATCTCCACTATCACACCTGCCTCTAAGCTCGAAACACCCTAACTCGAATCTCTCTAACTTCCGTCCCTCTCTCTCTCTCTCAATACAGAAAGTTAACACAGTAAAGACGATAATTCAACCAGGAAGTAGGAGGAAACGCGGGACTAAATCCTACTCACGTTCCAGCTATGTTTGGACTTAGGCAAATCGGATTACGAACACGCTTGCTAGCATTTTCTAGGAGAGAGAGAGAGAGAGAGAGAGTCGAAGTTTTATTTTGTGTGTGTGTAATTGCAACTGTTCGTCTGAGTGTATGAATGACCCTTTTGTGTGTGTGTGTGTGTGTGTGTGTGTGCGTTTACAAATCTGACAAAGATCCCTAACTCCTTTCAGCTCAGTTGATGGCCAGGTGTTGTCAGATTGGAGGGTCGATTTGACTAGTAACCAAGGAGACTCATTCCTACCATCAACCACTGTATTAGGGAGGGTACTGTGTTCTATACTGAGTTTACTCCAAGCTGGCAAAGATCCCTAATTTGACTAGTAACCAAGGAGACCCCCAAATTAAGCCAAGTAAGAGTGAAAGGAGTGAATTTTGGGCCAAGTTAGAGTGAACAGAGTGAATTTAGGCCGTCAGAGTGAACAGAGTGGATTTTAGGGCAAGTTCGTGTGAAAAGAGTGAATTTAGGTCGTCAGAGTGAAGAGTGAATTTTAGGCCAAGTTAGAGTGAAAAGAGTGAATTTAGGCCAAGTTAGAGTGAACAGAGTGAATTTTAGGCCAAGTTAGAGTGAGAAGAGTGGATTTTAGGCCAAGTTAGAGTGAAGAGAGTGAATTTTAGGCCAAGTCAGAGTGAACAGAGTGAATTTTAGGTCAAGTTAGAGTGAACAGAGTGAATTTTAGGCCAAGTTAGAGTGAACAGAGTGCATTTTAGGCCAAGTTAGAGTGAACAGAGTGAAATTAGGTCAAGTTAGAGTGAACAGAGTGAAATTAGGTCAAGTTAGAGTGAACAGAGTGAAATTAGGTCAAGTTAGAGTGAACAGAGTGAAATTAGGCCAAGTTAGAGTGAACAGAGTGCATTTTAGGCCAAGTTAGAGTGAACAGAGTGAATTTTGGGCCAAGTTAGAGTGAAGAGTGGATTTTAGGCCAAGTCAGAGTGAAAAGAGTGAATTTAGGCCAAGTTAGAGTGAACAGAGTGAATTTAGGCCAAGTTAGAGTGAACAGAGAGAATTTAGGCCAAGTTAGAGTGAGAAGAGTGGATTTTAGGCCAAGTTAGAGTGAACAGAGTGAATCTGGGTCAACATTCACTCTTCCATCCGCTCTCCACGTCACAAAGTGTAATTTTAAAACCTAAATATTATTGTAGACTCCAAATAAATGAAGGAAGGGAGGAAATGCGAGGATGAGGAGAGATTTGGAGTGACTAGAAACCAAGGAGATTCTACCTATGTATGTATGGATGGATGCATGTTTATCTATCTATCTATCTAAACCAAGGAGGCTCTCTCTATACACGTATGGATGGATGCATATTTGTCTGTCTATCTATCTGTCTGTCTGCCTCTCTCTCGCTCCCTCTCTCTATCTATCTATCTAAACCAAGAACACTACCTATGTGTAAATGGATAGATGGACGCATATATCTATCTATCTATCTATAGCCAGACGCCTTAATCCTGTAAGGGGTGAACAAAAAAAATCGCCTCCATGTCACCACGTCCTCTGCTGTTTGGCACAATTTCTCCACTCCATCCTACCATATCTTCCTCGGGCTTCCCCTCTTCCCTATCAACATCCCAGCATTGATTTATTTAGAACATATATATAAAAAAGGTAACCCAGAGTGACAAAGGTGTAATGTGATTCGGAAAATAAAAATCAATGTCTTTCAAACTGACTGGTTTGTTTTGGTCCGACGCCATGTTGTGACGTCACCTCCTACGTCACGATCAGCAGCCAATCACAACGCAGGAAATATTACTGTGGGATATGACCAGGCACGTGTGTGTGTGTGTGTGTGTGTGTAAAGTACGTGAGTTGACAAGAAAACAATGATTAGTGGACGGTTTGGTTTGTGTGTGTGTGTGTGTGTGTGTGTGTGTGTGTGTGTGTAAAGTAGGTGAGTTGACAAGAAAACAATGATTAGGGGACGGTTTGCTGTGTGTGTGTGTGTGTGTGTGTGTGTGTGTGTGTGTGTGTGTGTGTGTGTGTGTGTGTGTGTGTGTGTGTGTGTGTGTGTGTGTGTGTGTGTGTGTGTGTGTGTGAGAGAGAGAGAGAGAGAGAGAGAGAGAGAGAGCAAATGAGGTTTAATTAACGGTATGAATTAAACAGCAGGTGAGATAGCATTCACCTTTATATGTAGTAAATTATTCTACGAGAAAAAATTGACTTGAATATTCCATCTTTACACGGGTCCAAATCTCAACCGCAATGATGCTATAATTACTGATTCTCTCTCTCTCTCTCTCTCTCTAATTTACCTGTGAACACACCTGGCCACCCTCCGTCTCACCTGTGCTAATCTTAGACTCTCTTTTAATATAACTCCCACCTCTCTCTCTCTCTCTCTCTCTCTCTCTCTCTCTCTCTCTCTCTCTCTCTCTCTCTCATTTTATCCGTGTTCCTGAAGCGAAAGCCAATCATATATAATTTTATTCCCGTGTGTGTGTGTGTGTGTGTGTGTGTGTGTGTGTGTGTGTGTGTGTGTGTGTGTGTGTGTGTGTGTGTGTGAACCACTTGACCACCGCCCCAAATAAGAATACAACAGAATCTTACCGCCATCTTAAGAAATCTTCCTAAGTGTTATTTTATCTACGAATATCTTACGCAGAGATAGTGAAAGGATGCTGTCCCCATTGACGCACGAGAGAGAGAGAGAGAGAGAGAGATACATACATACATACATATAGATAGATAGATAGATATTTGACAGGTAAATAGGCTGACAGAAAGAGAGAGAGAGAGAGAGAGAGAGAGAGAGAGAGAGAGAGAGAACGCAATACAGACAGATAGATACATACATATAGATAGATAGATATTTGACAGGTAAGTAGATTGAAAGAGAGAGAGAGAGAGAGAGAGAGAGAGAGAGAGAGAAAGCAATACAGACAGATAGATACATACATATAGATAGATAGATATTTGACAGGTAAGTAGATTGAGAGAGAGAGAGAGAGAGAGAGAGAGAGAGAGAGAGAGAGAATGCAATACAAGTAGAGACAGACAGACGAAAAGGCAGATGACAGCCAGACAGACAGACAGCCAGCCAGACAATTCTTCATCCACACCCTCTTTGTCTAATTATCTTTAAATAAACGAGTAAAGAACAAATTTAATAAAGAAAGAAAGAAAATAAAGATAGCTTATACAGTCCTATATTATCCACTTCGAGGTGTAGGGTGCCGAGGCTAGTCACGAAGAAGTGCCAGGGTAGGCCAGTGGATTTAAAGGGAAGGTAACCAGGCTACTTCCTCGTCACACACACACACACACACACACACACACACACACACACACACACACACACACACACACAGTCTAAAAGAGTACAGTACAGACATAAATCTCTCTCTCTCTCTCTCTCTCTCTCTCTCTCTCTCACACACACACACACACACACACACACACACACACACACACACAGTCTAAGTATACGCATAAACACTAACACCAAGGTAGGTTTATATAGAGACAGAGCTGAGTCCAGTATTTTTTGGTAATATGAGAGAGTAATAAGCAAAACAAATCGCTTAGGAAGAGGTGTTACGGCCTAAGACGCAGGTTCCCACATAGACCCCCTGCGTCAGAGATAAGATGCCTTTGAAGACCCGATCAAGACCTCTTCCCTTCAGATTAAAGTCAAAAGAGCACATACCACTTCTTGCTGATGCCCCTATCTCTGTGACCCGCATGACCTCTGCGTATCAGTCACGAAAACGGGGATTGGGGTGATGGAGAGAGAGGAAGAGAGAAGATAGACAGGTGGATAGATAGATAGACAGATAGAAAGATAGATAGGTAGGTAAACATGCATATCACTGCTTGGTGGTACCTTTTCTCTGTGACCTACATGACCTCTGCGTATCAGTCATGAAAACGGGGATTGGGGTGATGGAGCGAGAGTAGACAGAAAGGTGGATAGATAGATAGATAGATAGACAGAGAGAAAGAGAGAGAGAGAGAGAGAGGCAGGTAGATATACAAACACACATATCACTTCTTATTAATGTTTTATCTGTGTGTGACCTACATAACCTCTGCTTATCAGTCAAGAAAACAGGGATTGGGGTGATGGAGAGAGAGAGAGAGAGAGAGAGAGAGAGAGAGAGAGAGAGAGAGAGAGAGAGAGAGAGAGAGAGAGAGTTAATATGAGCCTGCACTGGTAAGCATGAGTATAGTGTGTATAGAGTGAGAATAAGTAAGTGTGTAGGTAGTAAATGAATATAAGTGTGTATAAGTAAGTATAAGTGTGTATGAGGCAGTGTGGTGTGGAGTGGTATAATCTTCAATACCCTGATTCTATTTTGTTTTTTCTAATTCCTTATCATGTCTATCTCTCCCCCCTTTCCTCCCAGCCTCTCTACTTTCCTCCTCCTCCTCTCCTCTCCCTCCCTACCCTCCTCCTCCTTCTCTCCCCTTTCTCCTCCCGTTTCTACCTTCTTCTTACTCTCCCTCTGGTCCCTTCTCTGTTACCTCAACCTCCCTTTCCAACCACCTCCACCCTCCTTCTCTCATTTACCCTCCCTTCTTCTACCTCCTCCCTCTTCTCCCTTTGCCTGCTCTCTTCCCTCCCCTCCCTCTTCTCCCTTTGCCTGCTCTCTTCCCTCCCCTCCCTCTTCTCTCCTTCCTCCCTCCTTTCCTCTCCCTCCTACCATCGCGCACTGACACACACAACAACACTACATTTCCTATTCGTTATTCACATGCATCTGTTTGCCTCCCCTTCTCCTTACTCTCTCTCTCTCTCTTCCTCTCTCTCCTCCTCCCTTTCCTCCCTCTCTCTCTTCTACCTATTCCCCCTTTCCTCCCCTTCCCTGTTACTACCACTATACTGTTATTGTTATTATTATTATTATTATTAATTATTAGTGTTACTTATGGTTATTACTCTTGTTCCTTTAAACATATTTATGCTACTGCTGCTACTACCACCACCACAACCACCAACACCACTACTATTACAATAGGTGGATGTGTAGTGTGACCCTGCGTGCAAGGTCCGGGGGGGCTGGGTTTACGATGGAAGAGTTGAGAGGTAGGATGGGACTGGAGTGTATTGGTGTTGTGATGAGGAGAGGTAGATTGAGATGGTTTGGGCATGTGGAGAGGATGGGGGATGATAATTGGGTGAGGAAGGTGAGAAGTGTTAATACTGGGGGTGGGGTTATGAGGGGTAGACCGAGAAAGACATGGGACGAGGTCATTAAGTGTGACATCAGGGTTAAGGGACTGAACAGGGAGGCTGCAATGGATCGTGCAGCGTGGAGAGCCGCCATTAGGTGACCAAGCCCGACACATGCAAGCATGTTGGAGCCTTTAAAAACGAAAACGAAAACGATTATTATTATTATTATTATGATAGCGGCGGGCAGGTTAATCTTGTCAACATGACCATCACAATCAATTATATTATCTGGGTTGCATCATTCACCTCAAGTGCCACTCAAGAGATACTTAGACAACACTCCCCACAACACCCCCACTACACCTGACTCCTCCCACCCTCTCACCTCCCACCTACACCCCTCCCACCCTCAACCACACCTACACCAACCCCCTCCTCAACCCCACCTACATCAACCCCCTCCCACCCTCAACCACACCTACACCAACCCCTTCCTACCCTCAACCACACCTACACCAACCCCCTCCGCCTACCCACACACTTACACCCTCCCCCACCCTCTCACCTCCCACCTACACCCCTCCCTCCCCCACCCACACACTTACACCAACTCCCTCCCACCCTCAACCCCACCTACACCCCCTCCCATTCCCCACCCACACACTTACACCCTCCCCCTCCTCATCTCTCATCCACACCTATACCCCCTCCCATTTTCCCATCCCCCACGTACACCAACCCCCTCCCACCCTCTCACCTCCACCCCACCTACACCCTCCCACCCACACAAAGACCCCCACCTTTATAAATGGACTTAACTGTATCTTTCTGAACAAATTTGAACATACCTGAACTTATAATTGAACTTAACAACATTTAAGAACATTTTTGAACTTAAAATTGGACTTACCTGGACATTTCTGAACAAATCTGAACACACCTGAACTAGTAATTAAGCTTAACTATCTTTATGAACATTTTTGAACATATAATTGGACCTCATTAAACTGATTTGAACTTATATTTGAACTTAACTGCACTTTGGTGAACAGAACAGAACATTTTTTGAATATATATGAACAATGGTTTAGCCTGACCTGATTTTTTACCTATGTCAACTTATAAATGAACTCAAATGGACCGAGATGGACCTGTGCTTACCTCAATGGACCGAGGTGGAGCGAGATGGACCTGTGGAGAGAGGAAATGGACCTTCAGTACCGTGAAAGACAATATTATTTTTCATTCTTGCTTTCTCATTATTTTTACTCATGAAAAATTATTACTGGCACTGAGTCTCCTTGGTTACTAGTCATATCAACCCCCCCCCCAACCTGACTACACCTGGCCATCAACTGAGCTTAAATGGGTTAGGGATGTGTCAGGTTAGGGTAAACGCACTACGTAACATTGTACCCTCCCTAACTGTGGTGGATGTGGGATGAAATGAGTCTCCTTGGTTACTAGTCAAATCAACGCTCCAACCTGACTACACCTGGCCATCAACTGAGCTTAAAGGGGTTAGGGATCTTTGGCAGGTTGAGTAATAGAAATCTGTACCCTCCCAACTGCAGTGGAAGAAGGTTAGAGTCTCCTTGGTTACTAATCAAATCAACCCTCCAACCTGACTACACCTGGCCATCAACTGAGCTAAATGGGTTAGGGATGTGTCAGGTTAGATTAAACGCATCTGAGAACATTGTACCCTCCCTACTGCAGTGGAACAAAGTTGAAATGAGTCTCCTTGGTTACTAGTCAAATCAACCCTCCAACCTGACTACACCTGGCCATCAACTGAGCTAAATGGGTCAGGGATATTTGCCAGTTAAACGCATAACCATTTAGTATTTTCACCTTAACTTGGCTTAGATTTTCGTCCTTTTGCAGCTTACTTTGCTCAGTTCAGTGGCAGCATAAGACAGTACTACAGGTCTACATCCTTTCCATAGCACTTCTTCGTGACTAGCATCATACTCGTGTTAATCTATTCCTTCAACTCGGTGGCGGACAAATGAGTGTTCTGTCTCTCCATCCTTTCCACAGCACTTCTTCGTGACTAGCATTTATTCTAGTGTTAATCTATTGCTACAGCTCAGCATTCAAGTTGGAAAGATGGCAATTTTAGGCCAAGTTAAAGTGAAAAGAGTACAGTGTGTGTGTGTGTGTGTGTGTGTGTGTGTGTGTGTGTGTGTGTGTGTGTGTGTGTGTGTGGAGAGAGAGAGAGAGGTCAGATACATACATGTAGGAAGACATACAGATAAAGACATGAGAGAGAGAGAGAGAGAGAGAGAGAGAGAGAGAGAGAGAGAGAGAGAGAGAGAGAGATGGACGCAGTTACCAGAAACATGGTGATAGAGACGGAAGAACGCGGAGGAGGAGGAGGAGGAGGAAGTGTGAATTATGATGATAGGAGAGTTATAAAATGAGGAGGAAGGAAGGAAGGAAGGAGGGAGGGAGGGAGGGAGGGAGGAAGGGAGAGAAGGAAGGAAGGAAGGAAGTAGGAGGCGGAGAAGCAAGTATGTAACATGGAGATAGGAATTATAATGTAAGGATGGAAGAAAGGATGAATGAATGAATGAAGGAAGGAAGGAGAGAAAGAAGGGGAAGAATAAGGGAGAGGAAAGGAGACAGGAGGAGGAAAGTGAGGTATAATATAAGAACTCAAAATACCGTAATTTTAAAGCAAGAAGGAAGAAAAGAAGAATGGAAGGATGGAAGGAAGGAATGACGTGATGGATGGATGGATGAGTGGATGGATGGAAGGAAAGAAAGGAGGAAGGAAAGATGGAAGGAGGGAGGGAAGGAGGGAAGGATGAAATGAATGAAGGAAGAAAGGAATGACGAAGCCAGAAATGAAGAAAGAAGGAAGAAAGTATAGGTAGGAAAGGAGGAAAAGAGGGAAGGAAGGGAGGGAAAGGAAGGAGCGAGAGAGAGAGAGAAGGAAAATCAATGCCAGGGGAGGTGACAAAGAGAGAGAGAGAGAGAGAGAGAGAGAGAGAGAGAGAGAGAGAGAGAGAGAGAAGCCTGTAAAGTCTCCTTGGTTACTACAGTTCACTCACTTCAACTTGGCAAAATTTTTCGTCCTTCTGCAGCCTATCTCACGTAGCTTAGTGGCCGAATAAGACAATATGACGACACTGCATCCTTTCCATAGCACTTCTTCGTGACTAGCATCGTGTTTTCGTGTTAATCTCTTGCCACAACCCAGCATTCAAGATCGAGATGGCAATTTTAGGCCAGATTAAAGTGAACAGAGTACGGAAAAAAATTTACTGGTGGTAGTTATGTGACTTACAAAATAACACAGGAATGAGGAAGGGAGGGGGGGAGGGAAGGAAGGATGGAAAAACAGAGGAAGAAAGAAGCAGAAGGAGGGAGAGACATGAATGAATGAATGAATGAAGAAAGGATGGAAATAAAGGAAGAATGGAAGAAAGGAGAGAAGTAAGGAAGAAAGGAAAGAAGGAAGGAAGGCAGGAAGGAAAGACGGAAGGAAGGAAGGAAGGCAGGAAGGAAAGAAGGAAGGAAGAAAGGGAGGAGGGAAGGAAGGAAAGTAGGAAGGAAGGAAAGAAGGAAGGGAGGAAAAGAGGAAAGAAGGGAGGAAGGAAGGAAGGAAGGAAGGAAGGAGGGAAGGAAGAAAGAAAGAAAAAAAAGATAGACAGACATAGAAAGAAAGAAAGAAAGGAAGGAAGGAAGGAAAGAAGGGAGGTAGGAAGGAAGGATAAAAAGAAGGAAGGGAGGAAGGAAAGAGGGAAGGAAGGTGTTGTCAGACCCACCCAAATGGCTATTTCAAGGTCACTGGGCTTCCTTCTCTCCCTTCCCTCCTTTCCTCTCCCCCCCTTCTCTCCAACACCACCAACATAACTCCTTCCCTCCCTTCCTTCCCTTCTCCTCCCTAGCCTCTCTCTCCACTGCAGTCTTATCCTTCTTCCCTTACTCTCTCTCTCTTTCTCTTCTGGACTAGAGCCAACTCAAATCCACCAGACTCATATTCCCAAACCAGATAAAGTCAGTTTGAGAGAGAGAGAGAGAGAGAGAGAGAGAGAGAGAGAGAGAGAGAGAATCTATATAAAGATAAAAGCTATAGTAAGTCATATAAACCTGGCATATATAAAAAGCTATGACGTTACTCCCAAAAATTACGTAACTCCCAGAAATCCACGTAACTCCCAAAAATCTACGTTACTCCTAAAAATTTACGTTACTCCCAAAAATCCACGTAACTCCCCAAATTTCACGTAACTCCCAAAAGTCTACGTTACTCCCAAAATCAACGTAACTCCCAAAATCCACGTAATTCCCTAAAACCAACGTAATTCCCAAATCTACGTAACTCCCAAAAATCTACGTTACTCCCAGAAATCTACCTAACTCCCAAAATCTACCATTGCCAACTGCACAGGCCTGGATTTGAATTTCTAAAGGCTCTTGGTGTAATTCATATTTTAAAACGTTCCTAAACTTAATGTAATTATTTTCGTCTTCACTCACACGACTGCCAAAAACTTCAAAATCCCTCTGACACTAGAATTTATTTGAAAACTGGATCATACAATACCATGGTGTACTAATGCAAAATAAAATGCCAAACAGGTGCTAACAAGCCTATTATGCCACTCCAAAATCAGACACTAGAATTCATTTAAAAATTTCGTCTCAGCATACAATACAAAGTGTAATAATGCAAAATAAATCGCCAAAGAAGAGGTGCTAACAAGCCTACTATGCCACTTACAACAGTCCTCAAATGGCCTCTATTTTAACCTAAATTATAAATAAAAACACGAAGATACACAATATAAAAGGCTCCATTAATCTCCTTGAATTATAAACACGAGGCAAAGATCTCCAACCCGCTACGGCTCAGTTGCTGGCCTCGTGCTGTCAGATAGGAGGGTTGATTTGACTAGTAACCAAGGAGACTCATTCCTATCTCATATTCTTCATCGATTTACATGCAGCCAGGACATGAAACTCAGGTTGTGGAAGTAGTACAATTCCGTCAGATGAAAACATACTAGCAAAAAAAAGGCGTCGATTTTGACACCATGTGGCTGCTGCAAGGATTTTGAATTTAACAAATGGCATGCAGTCATTTACCTTTGTTTTTATCCCATTTCGGGAGATATATGTTGCTGTGTGGGCCATGTATTATCCCTGTGTTGCCAAGAAGATATCTGGATATTTGCCACATGGTTTCTCACTCAATAAAAGCAACTGCCTTGGTAAATTCACGAGGTGTCACCAAACGCCATCACACGTTCAGTTTAGTTCAGTTGATAAACAAGTAACATTTGTACTTTTGTAAACCATATTTTTTAAAAAGATTATCTCGTAACTTAAAAAGAAATATTTATAAAATACTAAACCTATATAAAGGAAGCCAATTTACATTCTATAATGACAGTTTATTAAAATACTTGCAAAAATTTCTATTACGAATGCGAGATATAAGCCAAAACAACGCATTTGGCAAAGTTCGACCACATGACTTTGACTTTAGCCTAAAATTTTATACTATTTTCAGGTAGCGTCAACTTCTCCATTAAATATACAACCTACTGCGCTTATTTCGTTTTTTACCTACCAAAATTGCAAGGAAAACAACTGAACAGCCTTTTTTACGTTAATAACTTAGGAGCGCCCGGCGGCAGTCATTTTGCAAGCATCTGAACACAATGTTGTCATCTGACAGCATCAGTGACGTCACCAGCGGTACCGCATGATGTTAAGGCGGGAAGTGCAATGGAAAAAAGATGAAATTTGAGTTATTTCTGAAGTAACTATCAGCGTGGTGGCCAATAATATGATGCGTGAACGTAAGATTTTGTTTGTAACGGCATAATTTGCGGCTGTAACTGAGAAATATAGGAAAAACGAAGAAGTGAAACCCAGGTGACATCCAGGAGTTATTCGGTAAGAGACAATGGGTCATGTTTTTCGTGGCATAGGTTTCGTAGCACCTCTTCCGTAGCAATTTATTTTCTCTGTTGCATCTTGATATCCTCCTCTTCGTTTATTATGCACTATTAATGCCCACAGGTCGCCTTAGTAAAGTACGCAGTGATAAAAAGGTGAGGATTCAAAATCGGTACGGAAGAGGTCTTACATATTTGCCACATAGCCTACCCCCATTCCAAGTATCAGGAAGCTTCAAAACACCTCTTCCTTGGCGATTTATTTTTTCTATAACACCTTAACATCCTCATCAATGTTATTTTTATATTCCTGATTCCTACACAGTTTGCCATAACGTGCAGACAAAGAAGCAGTTATCTTCCCAGTCCCGTCTGAAGTTAATTTACAACTGACTAAATGCAGTGAAAACCCCTATCTCTACCAGTGCTTGTGTCAGATGGTTCGATTTTTCTGCTAATTATTCGTCAGACGTTGGGGAACTGCTTGTGTGTCCGTCTGTACATAATGAAGAAAGTGTAATATGCAAAATGTAGTGAGACTGAAGGTGTGATTTGACTAGTAACCAAGGAGACTCATTTCACCCTCATAACTAATGTTCATCGAATTGTATAAACGAAGGATTAGGTATTGCTGTGACTACTCCATTTCTGTCAGATGAAAACAGACTGACTGAGGCTAATGTAGTAGTAGCAGTAGTACTAGCAGTTAAATGGCAGTATTAGTAGTAGTGGTAGCAGTAGTAGAATGGTGGTAGTAGTAGTAGTAGTAGCAGTAGAACGGTAAAAGCTGTAGTAGTAGTAGTAGTAGTAGCTGTTGTTGTTGTAGTAGTAGTGGTAGCAGTAGTAATATGGTGATAGTACTAGCAGTAGCATTAGAACGGTAGTAGTAGTAGAAGTAGTAGTATAGCAGTAGAACGGTAAAAGCTGTAGTAGTAGTAGTAGTTGTTGTTGTTGTTGTAGTAGTAGTGGTAGCAGTAGTAATATGGTGATAGTAGTAGTAGTAGCATTAGAACGGTAGTAGTAGTAGAAGTAGTAGTAGCAGTCTTATGGCAGCAGTAGTAGTAGTGGTATGGTAATAACAGTAGTTGTAGTAGAAGTAGTATGGTAGAATAGTAGTAGCAGTGCATGGGTGTTTTGAGGTGACAGGCATAAAGGGTAACAAAAGTGACCCCGGTTAAACGCAGCAACTCTCCCGATCTTGCCCCTGTTGCACTGACACATGGAGAGAGAGAGAGAGAGAGAGAGAGAGAGAGGGAGGGAGAGAGGGAGAGAGAGAGGAGTTTGGGTACAGAGGGTAGAATATCAGGTGTTTGCAATGACCTACCTCAATATCGCTATTTATTCTTTCACTGGCAAAGGGAGAATATACCCACACAGTCTGTCTATCTGTCTATCTATCTATATATGTACCTGCCTACCTTCCGATCTCTCTCTCTCTCTCTCTCTTTCTCTCTCTCTCTCTCTCTCGCTATATGTGTACCTGTCTACCTGCCTACCTACCATCTTTTCTATCCATTTAGCTGTATCTATCTGTCTGTCTATCTATCTATCTCACTTTCAGAGTCTATCTACCTGTCTACCAACCCACCTAGCTATCTATCTCTCTGTCCATCTGTGAATCAGTCTGTTTCTTTGTCACTCTGTCTATCTATCTGTCTATATCAATCCATCTATCTATCTGTCTGTACCTGATTGCCTACCTACCTACAAATCTCTCTCTCTCTCTCTCTCTCTCTCTCTCTCTCTATCTATCTATCTATATTTTTCTGTCTTCCACTGAGCTACGTAAAGTGAACTTCAAAAGGACGAAAATCTGGACCAAGTTAAGATGGAGGGTATATAAAGACGTAAATGGAAGTGATAGACTGACTGATAGATAGCAGAAGGAATAGATACATAAGTAGGTAGATAGACAGGATAGACAGACAGTTATATTTGATTGCAATACCTCCAGTCACCTCTTAGGGGATCAAACTCACTCGTATTGCAAGGCCGTCATTGATTACACACACACACACACACACACACACACACACAGACACACACACAGACACACACACACACACACACACACAGACACACACACACACAGACACACACACACACACACACACACACACACACACACACACACACACACACGTGGCACAGTCAGTGGAGGGGAAATTTTGGCATAGAATACTGGGACACAAGGACAGGACAGTAAAAAATTGCAATAAAAAATAATGAAATAATAATAATAATAATAATAATAATAATAATAATAATAGTTGTTGTATTAGTGGTGGTGGTAGTAGTAGTAGTAGTAGTAGTAGTAGTGGTAGTCGTAGTAAGAAGAAAAAGAGGGAGAAAATGTGGTCGAGGAAGACATATGAAAATAGATAGTTAAGCAGATAGATAGGTAGATAGATAAATAGGCAGAGAAAGAGAGAGAGAGTCTTCTAAGTAACAGAGAATAACTTCACCGTAAAGGAATGTACAGAGTTATATAAGAGATTATGTCAGAGAAGAGAGGGAGGGAGGGAGAGATGGAGAGAAGGGAGGGAAGGGACAGGGAGGTTATGAGAGAGAGAGAGAGGGAGAGAGAGAGAAGTGGCACATTAGAGCAAGAGACATCAGGATCAGGTTGATAGCTATGATGTTTGTGAAGAAATGAGACAAGAGAGAGAGAGAGAGAGGGAGGGAGGGAGGGAGAGAGAGATGGGGGGGAGAATGTATAGGTATTTATAAACACATGTCCTTTGTCACGAAGTGCCAGATGTCACCAGAAGAGAAAGAGAGAAATGGGGAGAGGAGGAGGAGGAAGAGGTGAAGGAGGAAGGAGGAAGAGATGAAGGAGGAGGGAGGAAGAGGGAGGGAGAGGAGGAGAAGGAGAGGGGGAGGACAGTGAAGGGAAGGGGAGGTAAAGAATATGAGGAGGGGATATAAAGAAGGGGAAGAGGAGAGAGAGAGAGAGAGAGGGGGGGGCATTATTGGTGTTTACTGCCAGCCAATACACACAAGTGGTGGTGGAGGGACGCCTTCACGTGGTGGCGCTGATATAATTCACCGTCGCCATTACCAGGTTATACAAACGTCCCTCACCCCCCTCCCTGTCCCCACCACCACCACCACCACCATCGTCCTCCTCCTCCTCCTCATCATCATCATCATCAGCATCATCATCATCATCATCATCATCATCATCATCATCATCATCATCATCATCATCATCATCATCCCTACCCATCCTTGCACAACCTCAAACGATATAACAGTAGCGGCAGTAAGTAAATAGTCATCATTTACATATGTCAATGTCACTTAAATGTCAGTATAGCCATTGTTTTTGTTGCTTATTTTTGTTCTTGTCCTTAGGTTGGCACGGGATCTGATGAAGAAGATGAATGAAGGACGAGGAGAAGAAGAAGAGGAGGATGGATGAAGGACGAGGAGGAGAAGAAGGAGAAAATGAAGAGGATGATGATAAATGTGAAGGACGAGGAGATGAAGAACATGATGATGATGATGATAAGTGCAGTGTGAAGGACAAGGAGGAGGAGGAAGAGGAGAGGAAAAGAAGAAGAAGAAGAAGATGATGAAAATGATGGAAGAGACGATGATGATGATGAAAGAAGAGAAGAAGACGAAAAGAAGATGATGATGGTGATGCTTATAGTGAAGATGGAAGATGATGATGATGATGATGATGGTGAAGGTCAAGGAGGAGGAGAGGACGACCACAACTACAACAACAGCAAAAACAAAGTAAGTGCCATGTATTCTGACATATACCTGCGGACATGCATCGTGACGCACTCCATTGAACGAAAAACAGCGAGTGACTGAACGATAAGTCTTGCATCCCACTGAGGAACGAACAGTCTTTTCAGAATATTACGTAACAGTCCCAGAATTATTTGACTTAAAGGTGGAACATGATTTTTGTCCGCAATTGCACTTTTACTAGACTGATGTTCAAGGTGACGTGAATTCGGTACCCGGCTGAGGCAGGGAACAGCTCATAGATCTGAATTTTGTGAAGGCAGAGGGAGGGGAAGACCGAAGATGAAGTGGAGGGATGGAGTTGAGAGGTATATGAGGGAGGGGGGAGTGAGTTCTGGCTAAGGTAGTCAAATGGTGGGTGACAGGGCGACTTGGAGGCGTTTTGTCTGTGGCCACCCTTTGCGAGATTAGGGCGCCGGGCTATAGATAGATAGATAGATTCTGGTAATTATCCCAATAGTATTCAGTATGGACGGCGCGTATTAGTGCCCAAGTGGTGACGTAATAAACACCCCCCCACACATACCATCACAGCAGTTATGAATGAGGCTTAGCAGTATTCAGTATGGACGGTGCGTACTAGTGTCCAGGGGGCGATATCGCTAATAACATCACACCAGTTATGAGACAGCCCTATAGCATGTATTCAGTATGGACGGAGAGTATTGGTACCCACGTGGTGACATGTAATAAAAAACACCCACGCTCATGCCATCATACCAATCCTGAATGAAAGTCCTAGTATGTATTCAGTATTGACGGTGGGACCCTCTAAATTACGCATAACCTTCTGTCTTGTTATTAAATAGATAAATAAATAAATAGATAGACAGACAGACAGATAGATAGATAGATAGATACATACATACATGATTGCTTGCCTAAAGTACTCAGTTTGTTTACATGTGTCATTTAAAAGGCTGATTAAATGCCTTGCTGGGATTTAAAAGGATTGAATTTCTCGTGTCCTATAATAATAATAATAATAATAATAATAATATCAAAGTCTTACCTTGAAGATTTTTTGTGTCTGGTAAGGTGTTGTTGTTGGTGTTGGTGGTGTGGTGGTGGTGTGGTGGTGGTGCTGGTGGTGGTTGTGGTGGTGGTGCTGGTCTGTTCTTCGGGTGTTCAGTTCTTCGGATATTCAGTTCTTCGGATATTCAGTTCTTCGGGTGTTCAGTTCTTCGGGTGTTCAGTTCTTCGGATATTCAGTTCTTCGGATATTCAGTTCTTCGGGTGTTCAGTTCTTCGGATATTCAGTTCTTCGGATATTCAGTTCTTCGGGTGTTCAGTTCTTCAGGTGTTCAGTTCTTCGGGTGTTCAGTTCTTCGGATATTCAGTTCTTCGGGTATTCAGTTCTTCGGGTGTTCAGTTCTTCGGGTGTTCAGTTCTTCGGGTGTTCAGTTCTTCGGGTGTTCAGTTCTTCGGGTATTCAGTTCTTCGGGTGTTCAGTTCTTCGGGTGTTCAGTTCTTCATGGGTTCAGTTCTTCAGGGGTTCAGTTCTACAGGCGGGTTGTTCATATGTTCATTCTTCTATCGATTTTTTGAACTTGGATATAATTTACGGTAGGTGTATTTGAATATATAAATCCACCGAGAGAGAATTTTGAATAAATCGCAAAGTCAAAGTTAATAAGATCCAGAATTTTGAAACTGATATAGATTTAATTTTCAGGTAGATTTACGAGAGACAAATATATGGTGTTCAGTTTCGAATTTTGAAACAGAGAGAATTTTGAACACTAGAGCACAGTTATGAAGCCACTGTGGATGATTCGCCAGAGGAAAAGCGTTGAGAACAGGAAGTTATAATAGAAATCGAGTGTATTCCATCCCAAATTTGGAAAACAGAACCAGAATGCGGTCTCACAAATTATTATTATTATTATTATTATTATTATTTCTATTATTATTATTATTACTGTTATTATTATTATGATTATTATTTTTTTGTTATTATTATTATTATTATTTGCTGGATATACAGACAGGGTAGCACAGTCCTCTCACCTTAACTTGGCCCAGATTTTCGTCCTTTTGCAGCTTATTTCACGTAGCTCAGTGGCAGAAATAGACAATACTACGGCTCTACATCCTCTCGATAGCACTTCTTCGTGACTAGGACCTGTGGTGTTAATCTCTTGTTACATCTCAGCATTCAAGATGGAAAGATGGCAATTTTAGGCCAAGTTAGAGTAGGAAGTAGCTGATGGTGGTAGTTGTGGTAGTGGTGGTAGCTAGTTGTGGTAGTTGTGGTGGCGACTAGTGCCCTGTAGCAGCCACTAGCCCTGGGACTAGTGCTATGTGAGGCTCAGGTAGCTGCTAGTCGACATCATGGTGCTCTCTCCCCAGTTCATCTGTTAAAGAGCAAAATGGCAGGTGTTAGGAAGCGTTAGGAGAAATACACTGAAGTTAGGCGGTGTTAGGAGAAATACACTGGGGTTAGGAAGTGTTAGGAGAAATACACTGGGGTTAGGAAGTGTTAGGAGAAATACACTGAGGTGGTTTGGCCATGTGGAGAGGATGAAGAGTGAGAGACTAACGAGGAGCGTGTATGTGAGTGAGGTGGAGGGGGTAAGGGGAGGGGGTGACCGAGGATGAGATGAAGTAGAGGGGCATATGAGAGAGGAGGGTGTAGTTGGAGGGAGGGCAGCGAAATGACAGAGGAAAACAATACTACGGCTCTACATCCTCTCCATAGCACTTCTTCGTGACCAGCATCATATTCTAGTGTTAATCCCCAACCCTTCCTCACATCTCTCTCTCTCTCTCTCTCTCTCTCTCTCTCTCTCTCTCTCTCTCTCTCTCTCACTTTTTCCATACTGTCTCGCCTTTTTTCTCTCCTTTTTTCGTCAAGGGAATAATTACATGGTTCTTACGGGCTCATTTTAAACCTTGACTGCATTCCACATAGCTTCGTCACCGCCCTTGAGAGAGAGAGAGAGTAGTAGTAGTAGTGTTGGTGATAATAGTATAGTAGTTATAGTAGCAATGGTAGTAATAGTAGTAGTAATAATAGTAGTAGTAGCTGCAGCAGTATAGTAAGAATAATAATAATAATAATAGTAATAGTAGTAGTAATAGTGGTAGTAGTAGTAGTAGTTGCAACCCCAGACTCAACGTGAACCCAGTGGACTGCAGGCTGAAGTTTCCCTGCAGTCCACCATCGTCCTTTCGGGGGATAGGGAGGGGGTTGAGGGACGTGTGTATAACCAGGCAGTGGATCCGCCTGGTTATATCAGTGCCACCACGTGAAGGCTCTCTCTCTCTCTCTCTCTCTCTCTCTCTCTCTCTCTCTCTCTCTCCCCCCCCCTCAATGCTAAGGAAGAGTTAAGTGTTCCCTGTTACCCCGGGTCCCATTTTCTTCGTGGTGGAAGCTACGTTGCACCGTTTTCTTAGTGACTTATGCCTACTAACACCTTGATATTTGTGTGTGTGTGTGTGTGTGTGTGTGTGTGAGTTAG
>NC_137001.1:22033845-22113845 GCF_032717465.1 Coenobita brevimanus | reverse complement strand
ACACACACACACACACACACACACACACACACACACACACACACACCAGCTTAACCTTTCTCCAGTTTAATTTATGTGATGTATTGACGTCAGAAAACAACCATTATTATTATTATTATTATTATTATTATTATTATTATTATTATTATTATTATATTATTATTATTATTGGTGGTGGTGGTAGTAGCAGTAGTAGTAGTAGTGCAGTAGTAGTAGTAGTAGTAGTAGTAGTTGTAGTAGTGGGAACAGTTGTGGTGGTGGTGGTGGTTGTGGTAGGTAGGTAGGTAGGTCTCTGTGGGTCTCTGTGCGAGCAAACCCGTCAGTCACAGGTAAGCAAGTGGTTCTGTGTGGCCGTGCTACAGGTACAGTAGGGTACATACACCATGTAGGGATCCGGCGCCCCTTATGGTACACACCGCCCCACCAGGGTCACACCTGTGTCCTTCCCACGGCGAGGTGCAGGGAAATATGTGGTGGTTTGGCTCCTGGGTGGACGCCGCAGCTGCTCCACCCAGTGTTCACAGTGCCACCACGTGTAGGCTCCTTTGTGTATGAATTTGGTACGTGGACCGCTCCCTATGACCCCTGACACTTCTGACATAGCGATTTATTTTGCGATATGGTTGATATCCCTTTGTACGTTATGTATGCAGGGTATGGCGATGTTGGAAGGATTTATGTAACACAGAGTACCACAGTTAAGTGTAATAAGCAGAATAAATCGCTTAGGAGGATGTATTAGGGAGCGTCCATACCGGTGAGAGTAGCCCTTCCCACCCTGCACCCAACCCGAACCGGCCCCTGCACCAGCGTGGAATGCGTAGTCTGTCCTATACTATTTTTATTCTAACTTGGCATAAAATTGGAGGCGATTTGTTTGTGGCTACCCTTTGCGGGATTACGGTGTCTGGCGATAAATAGATAGATAGATAGATAGATAGATGGACACAAGTCAAAAGTAATCTCAGCTCGGAACTAATCTCACGGCTGGACGAAAATCTGGGCCAAGTTAAGATGAAAGAACTCTCTAGTCACGAAGAAGTGCTGTGGGGCGAATGTAGAGCCGAAGTATTGTCCGTTTTGGCCATAAGCTCCAAAAGGACGAAACTCTTGGCCAGGTTGAGGTGAAGGGAGTATAGGTTAAGGAAGGAATGTAGGTGACGTATGTGCTGCTGTTGCGTCATTGCTCTCCTTCGCCTTAGTCTGTCACGTGACCAGGTCCTTGAGACAGCCACTTACCTCCACTCCCCTCCTTCCCTCCACTCCCCTCCTTCCCTCCCCTCCCTCCCTCTTTCCTCCCCTCTTTCCCTCCTTCCCTCCCCCTCTTTCCTTCCTGTTCCTCTTCTTCCCTTCCTTCTATTCCTCCCTCCCTTCTTCCCCACCTTCCCTCCCTCCTGCTCCTCCCCATCTCTCCTCCCTTCTTCCCCTCCCTCTTCCACTTCTCCTCGACACTCCCCATCCCCACGCCCTCCACTACCTAGCCCCCTACCACTTCTCCACTACACTTCCTCCACCTCCCCCTCCCCCTCCACTCTCCCCACCCCCACCCCATCCACTCTCCATACCTCCACCTCCTCCATTCTTCCTCCCTTACCCCCCACCTCTCCACTCCCCTCCACTCTCTCCCTCCCCCCCTCCCCCACCCTTCCACTTTCCTCCACTACCCCCTCCCCCCTCCCTAGCCCCCCCACTCTCTCCACACCCCCCTCACCCCGTAATTTCTCACTCGTATCAAATCGGAATCAATCGGTGTGACGTGCATGCAGAGCCGGATCTTTTCGGAGGGAGAGTGACAGCCAGACTTGACCCTGTGCCATGCTGGTGAAGTACGAGAAAGTGTGTGTGTGTGTGTGTGTGTGTGTGTGTGTGTGTGTGTGTGTGTGTGTGTGTATGTGTTTATGTGCGTTTATGTAAGTTTATGTGTGTGTATGTGTTTATGTATGTATTGGTGTGTATGTATGTATGTTTATATTCTCTGTTTTCATCCAAGGGAACTGGGCTACTGAGGAATTAAGTACCTGAGTTGTGGTGTGTATGAGTCTCCTTGGTTACTAGGCACATCCACCAACGACTGGGCTCAAAGGGGTTAGGGTCCCTTGTCAGGTTGGAGTAAACGCACTATTGGTGATCTCTCTCTCTCTCTCTCTCTCTCTCTCTCTCTCTCTCTCTCATCTGTGTATCTTGGCAACATTGCAATACCCGAAAGCAAGACTCTCTCTCTCTCTCTCTCTCTCTCTCTCTCTCTCTCTCTCTCTCTCTCACGGCATAATATTACCTCGCTCACCGTCAGTCTATCCTTCACATTCTCTCTCTCTCTCTGTCTCTTTCTCTCTCTCTCTCTCTCTCTCTCTCTCTCTCTCTCTCTCTCTCTCTCTCGCTAGTCACGAAGAAGTGCCTTAACTCTTTAAATAGGCCGAAAAATTGCTATACCTCCATAGTGAATGAGATTGATAATAGAATATGATGCTAGTCACGAAGAAGTGCTGTGGAAGTGATATGGAGGAGTATGTATTGCCTTTTTCATCCTCTGAGCTATAGATAGATAGATTGATAGATAGATAGATAGACAGACAAATAGATATATATACGGATAGATAGATAGATAGATAGATAGATAGATTGATAGACCAAAAGGTAAATATGAAGTCAGTTAATAGACAGATAGATAGATAGATCGATAGATAAATAGATAGATATAATAACATACCCAGGTGTACATATTGAGGAGGAGGAAGAGGAAGACGAGGAGGAACAGGAAGACGAGGAGGAACAGGAAGACGAGGAGGAACAGGAAGACGAGGAGGAACAGGAAGACGAGGAGGAACAGGAAGACGAGGAGGAATGGGAAGACAAGGAGGAATGGGAAGACAAGGAGGAATGGGAAGACAAGGAGGAATGGGAAGACAAGGAGGAATGGGAAGACAAGGAGGAATGGGAAGACGAGGAGGAAGAGGAAGACGAGGAGGAAGGGGAAGACGAGGAGGAAGAGGAAGACGAGGAGGAGGAGGAGGAAGACAAAGAGGAAGAGGAAGACGAGGAGGAAGGGGAAGACGAGGAGGAAGAGGAAGACGAGGAGGAGGAGGAGGAGGAGGAGGAAGAGGAAGACGAGGAGGAGGAGGAGGAAGAGGAAGACGAGGAGGAGGAGGAAGAGGAAGAGGAAGACGAGGAGGAGGAGGAGGAAGAGGAAGACGAGGAGGAGGAGAAAAAGGAAGACGAGGAGGAGGAGGAGAGGAACTGTAAGAGAAGTTGAAATAAGGAAGAGGAAGAGGAGAAGAAGAAATTTACAAGGGAGAGAAGAAGGAAGCGAGGTGTTTACATAGCCAGAAGAGAGAGAGAGAGGTCAAATAGGTGAGTGAGGAAATAAGGAAACAGTGTTGTAAGGACACACACACACACACACACACACACACACACACACACACACACACACACACACACACACACACTTTCCTCTGCTGGCTAATATTGCTAAGCTGAGAGAGGCTCGGTATGTTTCTCTGCCTAATATTTCACCTCTTCTACTTGTCACTTTCCTCTGCTGGCTAATATTGCTAAGCTGAGACAGGCTTGGTATGTTTCTCTGCCTAATATTTCACCTCTTCTACTTGTCACTTTCCTCTGCTGGCTAATATTGCTAAGCTGAGAGAGGCTCGGTATGTTTCTCTGCCTAATATTTCACCTCTTCTACTTGTCACTTTCCTCTGCTGGCTAATATTGCTAAGCTGAGACAGGCTTGGTATGTTTCTCTGCCTAATATTTCACCTCTTCTACTTGTCACTTTCCTCTGCTGGCTAATATTGCTAAGCTGAGAGAGGCTCGGTATGTTTCTCTGCCTAATATTTCACCTCTTCTACTTGTCACTTTCCTCTGCTGGCTAATATTGCTAAGCTGAGAGAGGCTTGGTATGTTTCTCTGGCTAATATTTCACCTCTTCTACTTGTCACTTTCCTCTGCTGGCTAATATTGCTAAGCTGAGAGAGGCTCGGTATGTTTCTCTGCCTAATATTTCACCTCTTCTACTTGTCACTTTCCTCTGCTGGCTAATATTGCTAAGCTGAGAGAGGCTTGGTATGTTTCTCTGCCTAATATTTCACCTCTTCTACTTGTCACTTTCCTCTGCTGGCTAATATTGCTAAGTTGAGAGAGGCTTGGTATGTTTCTCTGCCTATTATTTCACCTCTTCTACTTGTCACTTTCCTCTGCTGGCTAATATTGCTAAGCTGAGAGAGGCTTGGTATGTTTCTCTGCCTAATATTTCACCTCTTCTACTTGTCACTTTCCTCTGCTGGCTAATATTACTAAGCTGAGAGAGGCCTGATATGTTTCTCTGCCTAATATTTCACCTCTTCTACTTGTCACTTTCCTCTGCTGGCTAATATTGCCAAGCTGAGAGAGGCTTGGTATGTTTCTCTGCCTAATATTTCACCTCTTCTACTTGTCACTTTCCTCTGCTGGCTAATATTGCTAAGCAGAGACAGGCTTGGTATGTTTCTCTGCCTAATATTTCACCTCTTCTACTTGTCACTTTCCTCTGCTGGCTAATATTGCTAAGCTGAGTCAGGCTTGGTATGTTTCTCTGCCTAATATTTCACCTCTTCTACTTGTCACTTTCCTCTGCTGGCTAATATTGCTAAGCTGAGACAGGCTTGGTATGTTTCTCTGCCTAATATTTCACCTCTTCTACTTGTCACTTTCCTCTGCTGGCTAATATTGCTAAGCTGAGAGAGGCTTGGTATGTTTCTCTGCCTAATATTTCACCTCTTCTACTTGTCACTCTCCTCTGCTGGCTAATATTGCTAAGCTGAGAGAGGCTTGGTATGTTTCTCTGCCTAATATTTCACCTCTTCTACTTGTCACTTTCCTCTGCTGGCTAATATTGCTAAGCTGAGAGAGGCTTGGTATGTTTCTCTGCCTAATATTTCACCTCTTCTACTTGTCACTTTCCTCTGCTGGCTAATATTGCTAAGCTGAGAGAGGCTTGGTATGTTTCTCTGCCTAATATTTCACCTCTTCTACTTGTCACTTTCCTCTGCTGGCTAATATTGCTAAGCTGAGAGAGACTTAGTATGTTTCTCTGCCTAATATTTCACCTCTTCTACTTGTCACTTTCCTCTGCTGGCTAATATTGCTAAGCTGAGAGAGGCTTGGTATGTTTCTCTGCCTAATATTTCACCTCTTCTACTAGTCACTTTCCTCTGCTGGCTAATATTGCTAAGCTGAGAGAGGCTTGGTATGTTTCTCTGCCTAATATTTCACCTCTTCTACTTGTCACTTTCCTCTGCTGGCTAATATTGCTAAGCTGAGAGAGGCTTGGTATGTTTCTCTGCCTAATATTTCACCTCTTCTACTTGTCACTTTCGTCTGCTGGCTAATATTGCTAAGCTGAGAGAGGCTTGGTATGTTTCTCTGCCTAATATTTCACCTCTTCTACTTGTCACTTTCCTCTGCTGGCTAATATTGCTAAGCTGAGAGAGGCTTGGTATGTTTCTCTGGCCATAGATGATTCTCTCTGATATGATGCGTCAGGGAAGAAAGTGACGCACGTGCCCTGAGTGTGACGCAGACGCAGTGGAATTGTAAACCAACTTTTGCAACACTGTCTCCTGTAATTTGGAGTTCGGGAAGTGGGACAGTTATTAGGGTATTTCAAAATATGTGTTTTTGCTTTTGAAAATGTAAAGGACAGAGAGAGTGACCATGATTAGCTGTGTGTGTGTGTGTGTGTGTGTGTGTGTGTGTGTGTGTGTGTGTGTGTGTATGTAGCTATATGTAATTCTTTTCTTGTGTGTGTATTTAAGTGTAATTCTTTTCACGTATGTTTTTCCTGTGTGTGTGTGTGTGTGTGTGTGTGTGTGTGTGTGTGTGTGTGTGTGTGTGTGTGTGTGTGTGTAGCTATATGTAATTCTTTTCTTGTGTGTGTATTTAAGTGTAATTCTTTTCACGTATGTTTTTCCTGTGTGTGTGTGTGTGTGTGTGTGTGTGTAGCTATATGTAATTCTTTTCTTGTGTGTATTTAAGTGTAATTCTTTTCACGTATGTTTTTCCTGTGTGTGTGTGTGTGTGTGTGTGTGTGTGTGTGTGTGTGTGTGTGTGTGTATGTGTGTGTTTGTGTGTGTCTATGTGTGTGTGTATGTGTGTGTGTGTGTGTGTGTGTGTGTGTGTGTGTGTGTGTGTGTGTGTGTGTGTGTGTGTGTGTGTGTGTGTGTGTGTGTGTTGGGGGCAAGACTTTCGTCATGTCTGCCCATACATCACCCCACTCCATCCTTGAACTTCTCAGTGTGTGTGTGTGTGTGACCTTACATCGATGTTGACATGACAATCTTGTCCTTCCTGCTCACAAGTTGGATCATATCGCAGTGATGTGTGTGTGTGTGTGTGTGTGTGTGTGTGTGTGTGTGTGTGTGTGTGTGTGTGTGTGTGTTGGTGTGTAACTTCCTGTATGTATATATATACGTGTGTGTGTGTCTGTATCTGTTCCTGTGCGTGTGTGTGTGTGTGTGTGTGTGTTAGCTATATCAAACACTTATCTAGACTTCCCCTTTTCATTAACGTTGCATCCCCTCTATCTCATTGTCTATTCCACCCTCTCTGTCTCACCATGTCTGTTTTACAAATATGTTTTTCCCTCTGCCTATGACCTCCAGTCTTTAAAATGCAATATATCAAGAAAGGCATATATTTTTGGAGAGAGAGAGAGAGAGAGAGAGAGAGAGAGAGAGAGAGAGAGAGAGAGCGCAACACGTGGACACTATAATATCACCATTAGGTTGATCAATATTGAAGAAGCGAGGCGTTAGTACTAGAGCCAAGGGTAGGGGAGAATTATGAGAGAGAGAGAGAGAGAGAGAGAGAGAGAGAGAGAGGAGGAACAGACTTAGTTACAAATATACGGATCAGAGAGAGAGAAAGAGAGAGAGAGGGGGGGGGAGGAACAGACTTAGAGTTACAAATATGCGGATCAGAGAGAGAGAGAGAGAGGTGGTAGTCGCCATGTGAACTAGTATAGCATAGGATTTGGGTAGGTGTGGGTGTGGGTGGGGGTGTGGGTGGGGATGAGGGTGGGGGATATGTACTTCCACGCCACTACGTCCACCCTCTTGCCAGTAACATCACACCCTCATCGACTTATTCTATTCCAAGGCTTTATAAGGAACGTCGGGTATGTTATATGTAGTAGGGCGGGAGCTGCACCTCTCTCTCTCTCTCTCTCTCTCTCTCTCTCTCTCACTGCGCAATTTTAGACCAAACTTAGCATGACGCATATAACCCCTTCTTTTGATTGTGTGTGTGTGTGTCTGAGAGAGAGAGAGAGAGAGCGAGAGAGAAGCAGGAGAAAATGAGATAGGGTAAAAATGAAGACCTGTCGAGTGAGAAAGGAAGTGTGTGTGTGTGTGTGTGTGTGTGTGTGTGTGTGTGTGTGTGTGTGTGTGTGTGTGTGTGTGAGAGAGAGAGAGAGAGAGAGAGAGAGAGAGAGAGAGCAAATATGGCTAAATACCATGATCGTATCTTCTTGTTTTACGTATGTATGTATGTAGGTAGGTAGGTAGGTAGGTAGGAAGGTATATGTGTGTAGTGTACAGTATGTATGTATGTATGTATGACTGCGTAGCGTATATGTAGGTATGTGTGTATGTATGTATGTGTGTATTTATGACTGCGTGGCCTATATGCAGGTGCGTGTGTGTGTGTGTGTGTGTGTGTGTGTGTGTGTGTGTGTACTTACATAAGGAGGCCTCAAAGGTACGCACACACCTATTTTACGCACATGGTCACATCGCCTCCGTCTTAGAGTATACGTAACAGGTAGAGAGAGAGAGGGGGGGGTGAAAAAGACATTGTTAATAGATGGAGAGAAATAGGCAGGTAGGTAGGTATGTATGTATGTAGGTGGGTAGGCAGAGAGAGAGAGAGAGGTGAAGAAGACATTGTTAACAGATGGATAGTAATAGGTAGGCAAGTAGGAAGGATTGTAATGGATAGTTTGTAAAATAAATCGCTTAGGAAAAGGTGTTAGGGAGCTTCCTTTACCTGTATCTCACCTCTACTACCTTCACACCATCTATAACTACACAGATGACCTTGGGATGGGGCTATAATTGCCTCTGCCCTAACTACCCAATTACACCTTAACGACTGATGTGATGCTATCTTAATTATACTAGTGCAGTGTTGTGTGTGTGTGTGTGTGTGTGTGTGTGTGTGTGTGTGTGTGTGTGTGTGTGTGTGTGTGTGTGATCCTATGCTTATTACATCTCATGCAGTGTGTGTGTGTGTGTGTGTGTGTGTGTGTGTGTGTGTGTGTGTGTGTGTGTGTGTGTGTGTGTGTGTGACAAGTAGAAGAGGTGAAATATTAGGCAGAGAAACATACCAAGCCTCTCTCAGCTTAGCAATATTAGCCAGCAGAGGAAAGTGACAAGTAGAAGAGGTGAAATATTAGGCAGAGAAACATACCAAGCCTCTCTCAGCTTAGCAATATTAGCCAGCAGAGGAAAGTGACAAGTAGAAGAGGTGAAATAATAGGCAGAGAAACATACCAAGCCTCTCTCAGCTTAGCAATATTAGCCAGCAGAGGAAAGTGACAAGTAGAAGAGGTGAAATATTAGGCAGAGAAACATACCAAGCCTCTCTCAACTTAGCAATATTAGCCAGCAGAGGAAAGTGACAAGTAGAAGAGGTGAAATATCAGGCAGAGAAACATACCAAGCCTCTCTCAACTTAGCAATATTAGCCAGCAGAGGAAAGTGACAAGTAGAAGAGGTTAAATATTAGGTAGAGAAACATACCAAGCCTCTCTCAACTTAGCAATATTAGCCAGCAGAGGAAAGTGACAAGTAGAAGAGGTGAAATAATAGGCAGAGAAACATACCAAGCCTCTCTCAGCTTAGCAGTATTAGCCAGCAGAGGAAAGTGACAAGTAGAAGAGGTGAAATATTAGGCAAACATACCAAGCCTCTCTCAGCTTAGGAGTGTTAGTCATCAGAGGAAAGGAAGGAGTGGAGGAGGTGAAATATTAGGCGGTATAGCATTTAAGAGCAGAGGAACAATATAAGCCTCTCGTAACTTAAGAATATTAGCCTGCCGAGGGAAGTGAGAAGCAGAGGAGGTGAAATATCAGATGAATCATACCAAGCCTCTCTCAGCTTACGAATATTAGCCAGCAGCGGAAAGTGGGGAGTAAAAAGCTTAAATATTAGGCGAAATATTTAACCTGTGAACAAAGAAATATGTCAGGCCTCTCTCAGCACAGGAATATTAACCAGCAGAGGGAAGCAGGAAGCAGGAGGGGTGGAATTTTAGGGGAATTCGTGCTCCCGACTGCTGGGCCGGACCGATCAATGCACAGCACATGTGTAGCTGGAGCGCCCGGCATTCCCACCTCCCCTTATTTCACACCACCACACCTCGATCTCGCATTTTCCCGCCATTTTGCCTCTCGCTCTTACTTGAAGGATTTATTATCTAGCTGAGTTGCAAATATGGCGGCGGAGAAGGGCCTTGAAATGGGTGAAAATAGACAAAATCTGTACTCACTTCTAAGCAGCGTGGATGAGAACGGTCACCATCAAAGTGCCACTGGTTGGGTTGCCAAATGTATCGTCACAGATGCCGCTAAACTGGCACTCAAAACCCGCTTACAATCACTAAATACATGTCTCCAGAAAACAGAGTGCTGAGCTGTCTGGAATATCACTAAAAATCTGTAAAAATCATTGCAGCACTAGACCTCCTGCTGTTAAACGTTTAATATTGCCGCAAAGTGAGGGGTGAATATATCTAAATCTAGCTGAAAAAAGTGCTAGATTGGCAGCACAAGAAGGTGAGACTCAGCTGTAAAGTTGGCGCCAAAACAGATGAAGCTTTTGATGCGTATTCGATTAACATTCACGATTGTATGTAAAATCTGAGCTTTTAAAGATATGAGTAAGCCCTCCTTTTTTTTTTTTTTTTAACTTTATGTGATGCCTGATGCCGTTATACGTGATCAGCCTGCATCCCACATTGCAGAGTGCAGTTAGCAATGATGCAGGAAGATCAGGTATATTGCATCTTCATCAAATGCCTCAGAAACCATCGATAAAAACTGGAAAAAAAAAATAGACATCTAAAGTTACCCCACGAGAGAACGCAACCAGTGCCAGTGTTTTCAGAGAGAGAGAGAGAGAGAAAGAAAGAGAAGGGGAAGGAAGGCAGGGCTAGGAGCGAGGGGAAGGGAGGGGGAGGGGAGGAAGAGAGGAAGATAGGTTGGCGGAGAGAGAGAGAGAGACTATAACATCTAGCATTTGTGTAACTAGAACAATGAAAACCTCTCAAATACACCACATGGGTGAACAGTACCCATTCCAGGAAGTGAAGGAGACGATGGTGTAATTCAAACTTTCCTTCAGCCAGTCTTAGCATATATAAGTGTGTAGGTGTGCCCGGTGGTTAGGTTATATTCGGTTACATATCACCTTTCCTTCTGATAATGTTATGTATTTATTGTTTATCAGGGCTGAGAATACAGAAGGCTTTGTAATACAGGACCTGGAGCTTTGTATATTTGTGTTAATGGTTGTGAGACTATGGTGTGGTATGCAAATGAAAAGTCAAGAGTGAGAGCAGTGGAGATGGGACTGCTGAGGAATGTATGTGGAGTACAGAGGGTGGATAGGATACGAAATACTGTGATTCGTGAGAGATGTGGAGTGAGGAAGTCTGTGGACACCAGAATCGAAGAGAGTGTATTATTAAATATTTGATCAGCATAGTTTACCCGCTTCACACACAATCGTTTTCCTTCTACAAAGTCACTTGGACACTGGTTGTGGTGGTGGTGTGTGTAATTTTGAAAAAATAATGGCATTCTGTTATCAATTTCTTCTGCAGTGCCTTGAAAATATTGACAAATCTTGAAACACATTTGATGCACATCTTGACAGCTGTGGTGGTGCTGCCTGGCCTCACAGGTGGCAGGGTTAGTCAGTTGTATCGTGCAGGTGTACAGGAACACTTTGTATATCTGGACAAAGTGTTATTATTAGGCAGGGCAATACCTCACTTACTACTTCACCTTAATGTTATAGAGAGAGATATCTAATGGAAAGGGTCTACTAGAAGTGAGGCTTAATATTACCCAAGGACTGTATTTACCCAGGTGAGGGTACCCTCCAGGTGAGGGATACTCCCAGGTGAGGGATACTCCCAGGTGAGGGATACCCCCAGGTGAGGGATACTCCCAGGTGAGGGATACTCCCAGGTGAGGGATACTCCCAGGTGAGGGATACCCCCAGGTGAGGGATACTCCCAGGTGAGGGATACCCCCAGGTGAGGGATACCCCCAGGTGAAGGATACTCCCCAGGTGAGGGATACTCCCAGGTGAGGGGTACTCGCAGGTGAGGGATAGGCTACCTCCCAGGTGAGGGGTAGCCACAGGTAAAGGTAACCGGCAGGTGGGGCTACTCACAGGCAGGGCGGTACACAGTCAAGGGTAACTGCCAGTAAATACACGAAGGTATTTTCAGTAGCCTCGGTGTATTAATAACAGGTGCAGCACAAAGAGTCATTCCTGGCTCAGTGTTGGCGTGGGTGGGGCACACGTGGACTCCCTTGTCAGTGTAGGTCATGATATTCGTCGTGGGGAAAACATCAATGTTCATAACGCATCCTGTCCTTTTACTTAGTTTACCAGTAAGAGCAACAATGTTCAGGGACGCTGTCAAAGAACTGCTATAATACCCATCTTTCACGTGCACCTGTTCACCATCACAATCGTGGCTGTTTTGGTGCAAAGTATTTTGTTGATTTTTGTCCTGATTTTGATATAGTGTACTTTTTTTCACCCCAATCAGAACTATGTACCGTTGGCCACACATGCATCTGGGACAGTGCCTGCGTGAAGCGGAGGTCCAGCTAGAATTTCGGACGTTCATGCATCACAGTTCCTTCGTCTGTCTATCTGTCTATCGCCAGATTCCTTAATCCGGTAAGACGTGGCCACAAATAAATCGCCTCCATGTCGCCCTGTCCCTCCCTATTTCACTGCCTTGCTTCCAGCTCACAGCCCTCGCTCATTTACCTCTCCACTCCATCCCTCCATCTCATCCTTGGCCTCCCCCTCCCTCACCCCCCTGCACCTCACTCACATACTCTCTCCTCGTTAGTCTCTCGCTCCCCATTCTCTCCACACGGCCAAATCACCTCAGTGTGTTTCTCCTAAAGCTTTCTATCACATCCACATCCACACCACAACGCTCCTTCACTTCCTTATTTGTCAGTCTGTCTCTCCATGTAACTCCAGATCCACCTCACTCACATACACTCCCCTCGTCAGTCTCTCACTCTCCATCCTCTCCACATGGCCAAACCACCTCAGTGTGTTTCTCCTAACGCTTCCTATCACATCCACATCCACACCATAACGCTCCTTCACTTCCTCATTGGTCAGTCTGTCTCTCCAGGTAACTCCACATGCTCAACTCGTTTCCCCTGCTCTCACTCTTGACTTGTGTCCCTCCAACAAGGTCCAAGCTTCACTTCCATACGTTAATTACCTGGTCATTTCCACTAATATTTAACACCGTTCATTCCTCTCAATGCTACCAATAAAGAGGTGATTAGGTCAGAGTTGTTAGGTGTACCGAATGATTGACCTCTGCTGCATATTGATCCTGTACCAGGATTATATGATGCCAGCTGTACATTGTCGATCCCTTGCTCGTAAGAGAGGGAGAGAGAGAGAGAGAGAGAGAGAGAAGGGGGGGGGATTTTAAGATTAGGAGAGAAAGGAACGAGGGTTAGGCGACGAAGAGAGGTTGGTGGAGAGAGAGAGAGAGAGAAGGGAGGTAAGACTGTAGGAGAGAAGGGAAGGAGGGTTAGAGGAGGAAGAGAGCTTGGTGGAAAGAGAGAGAGAGATACTGCACTTCATACTCCCTCTCCCTTCCTGCATCTCTTCCTTGACACCTCCTCCTTAGCGATTTATTTTTTCATATTACACCGTCATACTCTCATATTTTTATTTTGAAAGTTTGCATCACTATAATCTTTTTTTCCCATAATTTTTCTCTCCAGCTCAATTAATATAAAGTGAACAGGTATTCAGATCGGACTCATTTTGACTAGTAACCAAGGAGACTCATTCCTGCCTTATAACCAGAATAGGGTACAGAGTGGCATAAAAAAAAACTGAGGTGTTCTGCATGAGACGAATCTCCTTGGTTATTAGCCTACATATGTATGGAGCACAGCAGCCACACACACACACACACACACACACTAATAGTAGGGAAATGTGTGCATGTAACTGTGGTGGTGTGGGGAGGTTGCCATGGTAACACACTGGCAGCACACACACACACACACACACACACACACACACACACACACACACACGATCAAGGTAGTTATGGATGAATGCACAAACCATACACATATTGAAAAAAATTGCCCCTCTCATGGTTTGAAGAGCTCTGTAAGCTTATAGTAAACGTCCTATAGTTGACTTGGACCAGAGATTAACACTAGAATACGTGGTAGTCATGATGAAGTGCCATGGAAAAGATGTAGAGCAGTAGTATTGCCATGGAAAGCATGTGGAGCCGTAGTATTGCCATGGAAAGCATGTAGAGCCATAGTATTGCCATGGAAAGCATGTAGAGCCGTAGTATTGAAATGGAAAGTATGTAGAGCCGTAGTATTGCAATGGAAAGCATGTAGAGGCGTAGTATTGCAATGGAAAGCATGTAGAGGCGTAGTATTGCAATGGAAAGCATGTTGTAGAGCTATAGTATTGCAATGGAAAGCATGTAGAGGCGTAGTATTGCAATGGAAAGCATGTAGAGCCGTAGTATTGCAATGGAAAGCATGTAGAGGCGTAGTATTGCAATGGAAAGTATGTAGAGCCGTAGTATTGCAATGGAAAGTATGTAGAGCCGTAGTATTGCAATGGAAAGCATGTAGAGCCGTAGTATTGCAATGGAAAGCATGTAGAGCCGTAGTATTGCAATGGAAAGCATGTAGAGCCGTAGTATTGCAATGGAAAGCATGTTGTAGAGCTATAGTATTGCAATGGAAAGCATGTAGAGGCGTAGTATTGCAATGGAAAGTATGTAGAGCCGTAGTATTGCAATGGAAAGTATGTAGAGCCGTAGTATTGCAATGGAAAGTATGTAGAGCCGTAGTATTGCAATGGAAAGTATGTAGAGCCGTAGTATTGCAATGGAAAGCATGTAGAGGCGTAGTATTGCAATGGAAATCATGTAGAGCCATAGTATTGCAATGGAAAGCATGTAGAGCAATAGTATTGCAATGGAAAGCATGTAGAGCCATAGTATTGTCTTTCTGCCACAGAGCTACGTGAAATAAGCTGCGAAAGGACGAGAGTCAGGGCCATTTTAAAGTGAAAGATTTATATTTTGATTTTAATATATCGTTTGCACAGTTTTCCTATTGTGTTTTTATTCTTACTTGGCAAAGATACCTAACCCCATTTACCCTAACCCATTTACAGAACAATTGATGGCCAAGTGTAGCAGAATGGAGGACTGATTTGGCTGTACTGTTAACTTGGTGTAGATTTTCGTCCATTTCAGATTATTTCATGTAGCTTTAATGGCAGGAAAAGGCAGTGCTACGGCTGTACATCCTGTGAAGAGCTCTTCTTTGTGATTAGCATCGTTCTTGCGCTAGAGTTATACCGTATTTCAGCAATCAAAATGGAGAGATGGCAATTTTACACCCAAAGTGATCAGAGTTCAGTAACCGAAGTGATTCATGCACACCAAGTAGCTGAGACTCATTCAGTTTTAGCCAACCATGAAAGTATTCAAATTTTGGGTCATTTCCGTCACATGAAAACAGTCTGGTAATAAATAAGTAAATATAACAAGATGCAATAGTATGCCTTCAAAATTAATGTTATGATACATTTTCTCTCACTTTAAAATGAAAGAAAACGATCATTGCATTAATTTATAGGGTATACTGTTGCATCTTGCTGTATTTGCAAATTTTGTTCCCTTGCAGCTTATTTCACGTAGCTCAGTGGCAGAATAAGACAGTTCTATGGCTCTGTATCCTTTCAACAGCACTTCTTCGTGACCAGCATCGTAACATACTGTAGTAGTAATCAAATGTTATGAACTCAAGATAGAGAGATGTTAGTGTCAAGACAAGATGGAGTAAAGAGGGCATAGTCACTGTTTTAAGCCCAGGTTCTTCAGAAATATGAACCCAGTGGGCTCCAGGCTGAAGCTATCTTTCTACAGTCCATCATTCTCCTTTCGGGGGATTGGGAGGGAGATAATGGGGGTTTAACCGGGCAGTGAAGCCGCACAGTCATATTAGTGCCACCACATGAAGGAACCCCACTCTAATCCTACAGGAGCAGTAAATTATGCTAAGTAACAAGAAATCTTTACTGCACACGCATTATAGCCGGTTTGTTTTCATCTGACGGGACTGGGTTACCCTCACAACCTGAAATCAAAGTTGTGGTTTGAATAATATAAGGTGAATACTAGTTGTGTGGTAGGAATGAGTCTCCTTGGTTACTATTGTCGGTTTTTCATCTAAGTCGTGGTTGCATAAAATCCGATGTGCCTTTGTTGTGAGGCTGTAGTGAAAGTAAATTGCACAGTTTGTATCAAGAGTATGTATAGGGGATGGGTATGTTGAATTCAAATCAAAATAGAGCCAGGGTGAAACTGAAATAAAAACTAGATCCTATGAAAATCGTGTATATCGGATGTTGCAAGAATTTGATAGGACAGTTTCAGCTGTATTGGACATCTTCTCTTCAGTAGTCCCTGCCTGATTTGCTGTAATGATTAAATGTCCATCTTCGTGGGACTTGAGAATTAAAGTTTCGAATGGCGGAGACACTTGAAATTTGAAGGGCGGATTAATACCCTGAGGAAGACCAGAAGGAGAGGCAGTCATGAGCCTACAGTCGAGGTGGGAGGCCGCGCGCTCCTGCCGGGGAACCATGGCGCCCTTCTGTGGAATTTGGAAGTTCTTATTGATTCTCACCATCATTTTCAACTATGAGAGCGCCAGAGTGTACACGAGAGAATTTTCCAGCATGTCAGGTGTCACGTGCCAGTCCCTTTGCCAGATGACCAGCGAGCAGTCTCCGTTGACCAGTAAAGTCAGTTGAAAATTAAATTTTGGGTTATTATTCTAAGTAGATCTAGTTTTCTTAGCATCTCTTCCTTAACGATTTATTCTGCAAATAAAGCCCTAATATCCTTCTCCTTGTTGGCGGTGGTTTGTTGCGTATTTGGAATTTAACACATTTTCCTCAGCGTGTTAGATGAAAAGTTGAAAGTTTGGGGGTTGTGCTCTGAGTTTAGTTTTCGTAGTACCCGTTCCTTAGCGATTTATTCTGCATATAACACCTTGATATCCTCTGGTTGGCTGTTGATGTACATTGCCTGTACTAAAGCGATTCAAATAACCATCACTTGGTGGTGGTGAAAGTCAAGGTTGAGAAGAAGGGAAGGACAGGAGGTAGTTCTTACAAGGAGGGTGGAAAGGTTACAAGAGGATGGAAAAAAAGGGAGAGTATAAGAGAGAAGTGGAGGAGCGATTGGGTAAATATGATTTCGAGCAGATAGATGACGTGGAAGGTGTGTCAAAGATATTCGCAGAAGAAATCTGTGAAGCATGTGAGGTGGTGTGTGGGGTGAGAAGACGAAAGGGGGTGCAAGGAACAGCGAGGTGAAGAGGTGAAACAGGCTGTGACACAAAAGAGAAAAGCAAATAGTGAGTGGTTGAGAAACACGGGTGTGGAGGGAGTCGAGAGACAGAAGAGTTATATGTAGAGAGGAAGTGAGAGGTGAAAAGAGTAAGAAGAGTGGATGTGGAATTTGGGAGGAATTTGTGTGTAAAGTGGAGGGAATGTAAGAAAATGCTCTGGGAAGAGGTAAAGAGAGTTAGGGTGTAAAGAAGCTTGCTGGGGAATGAAAGATAAAAACGGTAGCTAGATTACTAGTGGAGAAGGGAGAAAAAGTGAGCATATGGAGAGAACACTTTAAGGAGTTGTTGAACATAGAGGATGGAAGTTAATGCGAGTAAAAGTGGCTGGGGAATGGCTGGGAGAAGGAGGGAGGTGAGAAGAGAGGAAGAAATCAGTAGGATCGAAGTTGTGGAAGTAGTGAAGAAAGTTAAGATGGGGAAAGCCCCAGGTATTGATGGAGTGTGTAGTGAAATGCTGAAGCATGGGGGAGAGATAGTAGTAGAATGGATGTGGAAGATGTGCAGATTGGCCTGGGAGGAAGGTAAAGTTCCGGAGGATTGGAAGTCAGGTGTAATTATTCCCCTGTACAAAGGAAAAGGGGGAAAAGAAGTGTGTGGGCATTTGTCTTTTTAGTGTAATAGGAAAAGTAAATGGTAGGATACTTATCGACAGAGTTAGGGAAATAACAGAGGAATTAGTTGGAGAAGACAAGGGAGGTTTTAGGAAGAGAAGAGGTTGGAGATCAGACATTCATAATTAGGTCTTTTGTGGAAAAGTTTCTAGAGAAGGAAAAGAAGTTGTCTGCGGCCTTCATGGATTTGGAGAAAGCATGACAGGGTGGATAGACATGGAATGTGGAAAGTATTAAGAATTATGGAGTAAATGGGAATTAAGTTGTTGAATGCTATGAAGAGTATGTACCGGTATGAGGGTACTAAGGCTGCAGTGTGTATGTGGACAGTGAACCGAGTGAATTTTTCTATTTGAAGGTTAGACTGAAACAGGGATGTGTCATGTCTCCATGGTTGTTTAATTTGTTTATGGATGGGGTTATAAAAGAGATACAAGGTAGGGCAGTGAATGTTGGAGCGGCCCTAATGAAAGAAGAGTGTGTGGAATTTGGAAACTCCCTGTACTGTTATTTGCAGATGATACTGGATTGTTAAATGAAGACAGAGGGGAGCTGCAAGGCTTGGTGGATGAGTCTGGGAGAATGTGTAAGAAACGGAATCTAAAGGTGAATGTAGGGAAGAATAAAGTCATGGTCTCCGAGAGAAATGAAGTCAGTAAATGCACAGTGAGGCTGGATGGGGAGGAAATGGAAAATGTGGGTGCGTATAAGTACTTGGGTAGTGTGATGAGTAAGGGTGGAAGTTTAGTGGATGAAGTGCTTGTAAGGGTACGAGGAAGAAAGGTTGCTGGTCCTTGGAAAGCAGTGATAAGAAACAGGAAAGTGAGCATGGAAGTGGAAGTTACTGCGTGACAGTATTGTGGTACCACTTCTTCGTGACGAGCATTAAATTCTAGTATTAATCTGTTACAACCTAGCATTCAAGATAGGGTTGGCAATTTTAGGCCAAGTTAGAGTAAAAAGAGTATAGTTACGAATAGAATGGGTGTGGAGCCGTAGTAAAGTCTTATTCTGCTTCATAACCAGGAGAAATAAGCTGCAAAAGGACGAAAATGCGACAGGTGAAAGTGAATACATTATAGGTGGAGATATTTGTCCTTTTTTTTTAGCTTATTTCACGTAACTCAGTGACAGATAAGACGAGAATGTGGCTCTACATCTTCCATGGCACGTCTTCGTTACCAGTATCAAATTCTAGTGTTATTATCCCCACCACTACTCTGCTACTACTATTGTTACTACTACTACTGCTACTTCTACTAATACTGCTGCTACTTCTACTAATACTGCTGCTACTACTACTACAGTCTGATAATTACAGGCATGTGTGCGTGGATGCCAAGCTTGGAACGGGCTAATGAAGGGACCCTCTAAGGAAATGGTTAAGTCCTGCCATGCCAGTAAGTAAAATGCTCTTTGTTCGTAGCTCATTTTCTTCAGCGATTCATTTTTCAGTCTCAGTAGGTGAAGTGCTGTCCTTATTATTTTTTCTAAGGCTCCGTAGCACCTTTTATACAACGATTTATTTTCCCTAGCGTGTTATACCGGTAAATAAAGTCTTCATGAATATTTGTTGATCAGCCTTATATTGAGTGACATGATGGGCTCCCTAGCAACTTTTCCTCAGCGATTTATTTTATGGTTTCTTTTGTTCTCTAGACAGTTTCACTCATTAAGGAACTTTGAACTGAATGGAGTTAGATATAGCCTTCATTAATCACTTCACGGTGAGAGATCCTAAATTAAATGAACATCTTGAAGCAGTGGTACATAAACAACACAGACACACACACTCACACACAGGGGGGTATATGGGTCAGGGGGTGAGAGGGGGGGGTTAAAGAGAGAGTCTAACACTTTTCACTTTGTTTTCAGCGTGCAGCAAGTTGTATAAAGACTCAAGCCGGTCTGAAACCAAGCTCCAATGCCAACAGGGATGTAACGCTGCCAGAGACATGCAGATGGGGACGCGGGTAAGTGTCCTTTCTTTATTATGTTGGTAGGTGGGTGATGAAGAGAGACGCCATCACGTGGTCTACTCCACTGCTCAGTTGTACAAAGTCTTTACTTCTCTCCCTAGCCTATTAAAGGACGATGGTGGACTGCAGTCGGCATTTCACTGGGTTCACATTGAGATGAGCTTGAGGCTGCCGCTGCTACAACTACTGCTTCCTAATGGTAGGTGGGGGCGCCCGTCATGCACTCACTTGATGTAGTGCTGTCTGCAGGTGATTCTGCACTGAGTTACAATGCAAATGGTTTCTTGTAACCCAGCAAACCATTTACCAAGCAGGGTGGTAACCAAACATACAGGCTAGTCCATAAATAAAGCTCTTTTTTTCAGTTATCTGATGTCATGGAGTCCGAGGAAGCATCAGTCAGGCAGCCAGTCAATCAGCCTACATACATCACCAAGGAAATGAGCGCCAACACCACAGTCAACTTACAAGGCTCCGTTGCAACGAAAGGGAAGGCTGATGAGACGACGGAGCCCAGGAATGCAGAGGGAATCCCGGGCGCTCAAAAACTGTCCGAGGTAACGTCGAGGGAAGTAGCCATTGATCTGAAAGGCAGCATCGCAAATACCTCCGAAATGGAAGGAGTCGTGAAGTCACCCCAAGAAAAGCTACAGAAAATTGAGAGCAAGGCCGATGAGAATGTTGTTTTAGATATCCAAGGGCAAGTTTCTCAGTATGGTTCCTCGTCGCTGCTTATCAAGGAGGGAGATGGGAAGAAAAGACTGAGTCCTGAGGTTACAGCGCGTGCAAAGGTGACGCCCCCAGTGACTAAGGAAGCGAGAAGAAAACGCGAAGTGGCCAAGGTTGCAGAAAAGAAACCCAAAGCAACTGAGAAGAAACCCGGAGTAGTCAAGAAACCCACAGTGAAGGTTGCAAAGCCCAAGGTGATCCAGGCTGCAAAGAAGCCTAAAGTTATTAAGGCCGTTAAGAAAACACGCAAAGAAGTCAGGGCAGCAAAGAAACCTATAGTGGTCAAGGGTGCTAAGAAGAAACCCAAGGCAGTGAAGGTAACAAAGAAGCCCAAAATAGCCAAAGTAGCTGAGAAGAAACCCAAAGTGGTCAAGATAGCTAAGAAAACACCTAGAGCAGTCAAGGTAACGAAGCCCAAAGTAATCAAGGTAACAAAGAAGAAACCTAGAGTGGTCAAGGTTGCAGAGAAGAAACCTGGAGTGGCCAAAGTTGCAGAAAAGAAGCCTAGAAGTGTCAAAGTTGCTGCAAAGAAACCCAAAGTGGTAAGGGTTGCAGGAAAGAAACCCAGAGTGGTCAAGGTTGCAGGAAAGAAACCCAGGGTAGTCAAAGTTGCTGCAAAGAAACCCAAAGTAGTCAAGGTTGCAGGAAAGAAACCCAGAGTAGTCAAAGTTGCTGCAAAGAAACCCAAAGTAGTCAAAGCTGCGGAAAAGAAACTCAAAGCAATTAAGGTTGCTCAGAAGAAACCCAGAGTGGTCAAGATTGCGGAAAAGAAACCCAAAGTAGTCAAGGCTGCCGAAAAGAAACTCAAAGCAATCGAGGCTGCAGAGAGGAAACCCAAAGCGGTCAAGATAACTAAGAAGAAACCCACAGTAACTAAGAAGCCCCCATCAGTCAAAGTTACTAAGAAGCCAAAAGTTGTTAAAGTAAGTGGGAAGAAACCCAAAGTGATTAAGGTTGCTGAAAAGAAACCCAAAGTGATCAAAGCAACTGAGAAGAAACCTGGAGTGGCCAAAGTTGCAGAAAAGAAACTCAAAGCAGCCAGGGTTGCAGGAAAGAAACCCAGTGTAGTCAAAGTTGCTGCAAAGAAACCCAAAGTGGTCAAGGTTGCAGGAAAGAAACCCAGTGTAGTCAAGGTTGCTGCAAAGAAACCCAAAGTGGTCAAGGTTGCTGCAAAGAAACCCAGTGTAGTCAAAGTTGCTGCAAAGAAACCCAAAGTGGCCAAGGTTGCAGGAAAGAAACCCAGTGTAGTCAAAGTTGCTGCAAAGAAACCCAAAGTGGTCAAGGTTGCAGGAAAGAAACCCAGTGTAGTCAAAGTTGCTGCAAAGAAACCAAAAGTGGCCAAGGTTGCAGGAAAGAAACCCAGGGTAGTCAAAGTTGCTGCAAAGAAACCAAAAGTGGCCAAGGTTGCAGGAAAGAAACCCAGGGTAGTCAAAGTTGCTGCAAAGAAACCTAGAAGCGTCAAAGTTGCTGCAGAGAAACCCAAAGTGGCCAAGGTTGCAGGAAAAAAACCCAGTGTAGTCAAAGTTGCAGGAAAGAAACCCAGAGTAGTCAAGATTGCAGAGAAGAAACCCAAAGTAGTCAAGGCAGCAGAAAAGAAACTCAAAGCAATTAAGGTTGCTCAGAAGAAACCCAGAGTAGTCAAGATTGCAGAAAAGAAACCCAAAGTAGTCAAGGCTGCCGAAAAGAAACTCAAAGCAATCGAGGCTGCAGAGAGGAAACCCAAAGCGGTCAAGATAACTAAGAAGAAACCCACAGTAACTAAGAAGCCCCCATCAGTCAAAGTTACTAAGAAGCCAAAAGTTGTTAAAGTAAGTGGGAAGAAACCCAAAGTGATTAAGGTTGCTGAAAAGAAACCCAAAGTGATCAAAGCAACTGAGAAGAAACCCAAAGTGATCAAAGCAGCTGAGAAGAAACCCAAAGTGATCAAAGTAACTGAGAAGAAACCCAAAGTGATCAAAATAACTGAGAAGAAACCCGGAGCAATCAAAGTAACTGTGACGAAACCCAAAGTGATCAAAGCAGCTGAGAAGAAACCCAAAGTGATCAAAGTAACTGAAAAGAAACCCGGAGCAATCAAAGTAACTGTGAAGAAACCCAAAGTGATCAAAGCAACTGAGAAGAAACCAACAGTGATTAAAGTAACTGTGAAGAAACCCAAAGTGATCAAAGCAGCTGAGAAGAAACCCCAAGTGATCAAAGTAACTGAGAAGAAACCCGGAGCAATCAAAGTAACAGTGAAGAAACCCAAAGTGGTCAAAGCAGCTGAGAAGAAACCCAAAGCAGTCAAAGTGAGTGGAAAGAAGCCCAAAGTGATCAAGATTGTTGGGAAGAAGAAAGGTCCTGTAATAAAGATTGGAGAGAAGAAAACTCCTCTGGTAAAGACTGGAGGGAAGAAAACTGTAATAAAGATTAGAGAGAAGAGGAAAGTTCCTCTGATAAAGGTTGGAGAGAAGAAGAAAACACCTGTAATAAAGATTGGAGAGAAGAAGAAAACACCTGTACCGGTTACACCTGTAATAAAGATTGGAGGGAAGAAGACACCTGTAATAAAGATTGGAGAGAAGAAGAAAACACCTGTAATAAAGATTGGAGGGAAGAAGAAAACACCTGTGATAAAAATTGGAGAGAAGAAGAAAACACCTGTGATAAAGATTGGAGAGAAGAAGAAAACACCTGTAATAAAGATTGGTGAGAAGAAAACACCTGTACCGGTAATAAAGATTGGAGAGAAGAAGAAAACACCTGTACCGGTAATAAAGATTGGAGAGAAGAAGAAAACACCTGTAATAAAGATTGGAGAGAAAAAGAAAACACCTGTAATAAAGATTGGTGAGAAGAAGAAAACTCCTGTACCTGTAATAAAGATTGGTGAGAAGAAAACTCCTGTAATTAAGATTGGAGAGAAAAAGAAGACTCCTGTACCGGTAATAAAGATTGAAGAGAAGAAGAAAACTCCTGTGATTAAAATCGGAGGGAAGAAGAAAACGCCTGTACCGGTAATAAAGATTGGAGAGAAGAAGAAAACTCCTGTAATAAAGATTGGAGAGAAGAAGAAAACACCTGTACCGGTAATAAAGATTGGAGAGAAGAAGAAGACACCTGTAATAAAGATTGGTGAGAAGAAGAAAACACCTGTAATAAAGATTGGAGAGAAGAAGAAGACACCTGTACCGGTGATAAAGATTGGAGAGAAGAAGAAAACACCTGTAATAAAGATTGGAGAGAAGAAAACACCTGTAATAAAGATTGGAGAGAAGAAGAAAACACCTGTAATAAAGATTGGAGAGAAGAAGAAGACACCTGTAATAAAGATTGGAGAGAAGAAGAAAACACCTGTAATAAAGATTGGAGAGAAGAAGAAGACACCTGTAATAAAGATTGGAGAGAAGAAGAAAACACCTGTAATAAAGATTGGAGAGAAGAAGACACCTGTACCGGTGATAAAGATTGGAGGGAAGAAGAAAACTCCAGTGATAAAGATTGGTGAGAAGAAAATGCCTGTAATAAAGATTGGAGAGAAGAAGAAAACACCTGTAATAAAGATTGGTGAGAAGAAGAAAACACCTGTACCGGTAATAAAGATTGGAGAGAAGAAGAAAACTCCTGTGATTAAGATTGGAGAGAAGAAGAAAACGCCTGTGATAAAGATTGGGGAGAAGAAAACTCCTGTAATAAAGGTTAGAGAGAAGAGAGCAGTTCCTCTGATGATGATTGGAGAGAAGAAACCTGTAGTAAAGGTTGCAGAGAGGAAGCCTACTCCAGTAATAAAGATTGGAGAGAAGAAGAAAACGCCTGTAATAAAGATTGGAGAGAAGAAGAAAACACCTGTAATAAAGATTGGAGAGAAGAAGAAAACACCTGTAATAAAGATTGGAGAGAAGAAGAAAACACCTGTAATAAAGATTGGAGAGAAGAAGAAAACACCTGTAATAAAGATTGGAGAGAAGAAAACACCTGTAATAAAGATTGGAGAAGTGAAGAAAACACCTGAAATAAAGATCAAGGAGAAAAAGATAATCCCAGTGATCACAATTGTTAAGAAGCCCAAAATCAAGACAGACGAAAGGAAGAAAACAGTGGTCAAGATACAGTAGTCGGTCAAAAAAAAAACTGGGATTGGAGTTGGGGAAAAGAAACCAAGATTGGAAGTCAAAATTGGTGGGAGAAAGAAACCTCAAGTGACGATTGGTGGCAAGGAGAAAACTCAGGTATTGAAGGTTGGTGGAGCAAAGAAACCAACAGAGATCAAGATTGGTGGGGATAAAAAGCCAGCAGTGATCAAGGTTGCAGAGAAGAAACCCAAAGTCATCAAGGTTGCTGAGAAGAAACCCAAAATAATCAAGATTGTAAGTTAGGAATCTCCAGTGGTCAGGACTGGAGGATACAAAGATGAAACTTCCAATGGCCTTAGATTTTGCGTGGATAAAAACTTAGTAGGAAGAAGAAACTTACAGTGATCAAGGTTGCTGAAAGAAACCCCAAATTATCATGGTTCTTAGAAAATAGAAGTCCTCATTTGTCAATCTTAGAGGATAGAAAGAGAAACTGATGTAATCATAAAGGTAGCCGGGGGGGAGGGGGTAGAAAAGAAAATAGCTCTCAGTTGAAGCAATGACTGAACAACGGAAGCATTATTATCACGGGAAAGTGAATAGGGAACATAATTTATTTTGAAGGTTTAGAGGATAAAATGCAGATGCAACTGTTTAATAAGGTTATAAATTATTTTTCCACAAATCAACGTTAGTATCAAAGGTTCAGATGGCAGATTGTCAGCAAAAGCATTGTTATTATCAGGGTAAAAAGGGCTTGTCTAATTTTGAAGGTTGTGGATTTAGAAGATAAACTGAAGATGCAGCCATGATAAGGTGATAATTTATTTTTCCCGGTGAGAGTAATATTTCCTGGTGATAGATTATATTTACTGGTGATAAAGTTTTTTTTTTTTTTTTTTCATGTAAATAACGTTAATATTACAGGATTCAAGTGAAAATATAGATTGAAACTATGTGCATTGTGGAAATTATTGTTGTTGTAATCTGTGGATGTAAATTTATTCCTGTAAGAGTACAAAACTTACGGAAGTTGTACATATATCTTTAACAAAGTATTTATTATAAGTTATGGAGTAAACTATGAGGGTTTCTTTCCTTCCGAGTTTTGAGTTGAAATGTTGGCTGTTTTACTTCGTGGTGGAGAGGGATTCCTTCACGTGTTGACACTGATGTTCTTACGTAATTGTATCTTTACAGGAATGAGTCAAGCTCGTACTGTTCCGTGTTTAAGGGGAGCGCGGTAGCTCGGTGGCAGGGTGTCGGGCTCGTAATCGTGAGGTTGCAAGTTCGCGCCCCGCCCGGTGGCTGCTGTTCTGGGAGGGGTAGCGCTCTCCTGTAACCCTAGCAGGGCTATATGATCTGATGAGGTCTAGCTCGGGGATTAATACCCCTGTTCCGTGTTTGAACCATTTGTATCATACATGTCTTTAAGTTTATGATTTCTTTTGGCACACTATTTCATTCGGTAATGCGTTCCACTGATCAACTGCTGTATTTGGGAAACTGAATTTCCTACCGTCTTGATCACTTTTTTGTGTAGTTTTCTGGTGTCTTTTTTAATGTTACTTCCCCATAGGTTATATACTCATTTACGTCTAATTTCTCTTTTCCTGTGATGCATTTATATAACATGATCATGTCTTTTCCTTCTCTCCTGTAATGTTGGTAGGTTTAATATTTCGAGTCTTTCTTCATAGCTTAGGTCCCTTAAACTTGGTGCCCATCTTGTAGCGGCCCTTTGTACGTTTTCAGTCATCTATGTGTTTTTTGAGATGTGGATTCCAGACTACTGATGCATACTCCAAAGTTGGTCTGTTGAATGATACTTTCTCAGCATGTCTTCATTTATGTATGTGAATGCTACCCTCATATTAGAAAGCAGTGTGTACAATTCTGCACGTTCCTTACTTTTTCATTTATGTGGTCAGCCGGTGAAAGTCTGTTATTGATAATCACTCCTAAATCCTTTTCCCTTTATGATGTGTGTAGGGTTGAACTTCCTAATTTATAGTCCAGTCTGGTCTTTTTTTCACTTTTACCAAATTTTATTACATGGCATTTGTGATCAGAATTGCTAAAGCGCTGTGTGGTGGGGCAAAAGTAACGAGAAAGGTATGGCATGGTGGGATGATGAAGTTAAGAGCAATGGAGGAAAAGAGGAAGTGACTAGAGTGGATACAGGACATGGGTTCAATTGAAATAAGAACAATATATTGAGAGCAAGAAGCACGTAAAGAGACTAGTGAAGAGGAAAAAGAAAGAGGTAAGTGATGATCTAGGAAGAAAAATGAATGCAGACTACTCTGAAAATAGGAAGTTGTTCTGGAAAGGTGCGGAAATGTTCAAGTGTAAGCTGAAAGAAATGTGATGGTGTGAAGGATGTAGGTGGTAGATTATTAACCCATGGGGATGAAGTAAGGACCAGGTGGAAAGAATATTTTGAAAGCCTGTTGAATGGGAATAGAGAGAGCAGAGAGGCTGTAGTGGTAGTTGTTGTTCCCTAGGCAGTCTGGCCGAACAGCCCCGAGTCCCTTAGGAAGGCCATGGCCGAGACCGGGCATTCCCACAAAGCTCTCAAAGAGTGTATGTTGTGTTGTTGGGGTAGGTGATTGTGTGCAATGCAGTCTTCCATAATGTGCTTAATAGTATGGGGTGCTGTGTTGCATCCTGGACAGGCATCAGCGACGGAGTCATCCAGCCTCTTCTGGTAGCTTAAGAGAGCTGGATGGTGCCCACATCTTAGCCTGGCCAGGTGGACCCTGTCCTCACGAGGAAGATAGGATTCAGAAGGGTGGATGTCAGGAGGCCGTGCATGCAGTTGTGTGTTGTCTTTAAGCGACCGAATGGAGTGGCAAGTGATCTGAGCGTGGATATGCTGCAGAGCGGCTGTAAACATGATTGGTTTTGAGGGTGTGCAGAGAAGGAATGCAGTGCCAGGAGATGTGACACTCGCACATGTAAAGAGCGCTGTGGAGCGGCTGAAAAATGGGAAAGCAGCTGGGGTTGATGAGGTGGACGCAGAGATGATTAAGTGTAGTGGAGAAAGCGGAATGAAGTGCTTGTTGGATAATATGTAAGAAGGCATGGATAAGTGAAACTGCCAGCAAAGTGGAAAAAGGCTGTGATTGTACCCCTGTACAAAAATAAAGGTGAGCGAAGTGAGTGCAAGAATTATCGTGGCGTAAGTTTGTTGAGTGTTGTAGGGAAAGTATATGGAAGAATTATTATAAAGTAAGAAAGATGTCAGAAGTCCTAGTGAGTGATGAACAGGGTGGCTTTATCAGTGGCAGAGGACGTTTGGATAAATATTTGCAGTGAGACAGACAGCAGAGAAGACTTGTGATAAGGACCATAAGGTGTTTATGGCATTCACGGATGTGGAAAAAGCACCTGACAAAGAGGACAGAGAAGGATTGTGGAAAGTAATGCGCATGTACGGTATAGATGGTAAACTGCTAGGTGCCGTCGAGTTTTTTTTATGGCAGTGAAGCATGTGTAAGGGTTAATGTAAGTGAATGGTTCACGATCGGTGTGGGGGTGTGACAAGGTTGTGTGATGTCCCCATGGTTGTTCAGTATATATATGGAAGGGGTGATGAGAGAAGCAAAAACACGAGTAATGGAGAGGGGGATGGCGTTGGTGATGGATGGAATATCTCAAATTCGTCGCATGCTGCTGATGCAGTGCTACTTGCAAATACCGGACAAGAGCTAGGTAGAGGAGTTCAGAGTTTTGCTGATGTCTGAGCGTCATTCCTTGAGAGTAAATGTAGAAAAGAGTAAAATGGCTATTGAGAGAGGTGACTCCCAGTGCGATGTTACAGTAAATGGAGAGACTGGAATTGGAGAGTGAATTCAAATACCTGGGTACAGTGATAGAAGGGAGAGGAAAATGTGCAAAAGAAGTGGAAAGTAGAGTAACACAGGAAGGAAATTAGCTGATGCAATGAAGGCCTTGATAAGAAGAGACTTGAGTGTTGCAGCTGCACGAGGCTTACATGAAGGAGTGTTGGTGCCAACTTTAACATATGGATGTGAGACTATGGTGTGGCATGAAGATGAAAAGCCAAGAGTGAGAGCAGTGGAGATGGGACTGCCGAGGAATGTACTGTATGTGCAATACAGAGAGTGGATAGGATACGAAATAATGTGATTCGTGAAAGATGTGGAGTGAGGAAGTTTGTGGACACCAGAATCGAAGAGAGTGTACTGAGATGGTAAGGTCATGTGGAGAGAATGGATAACAATAGAGAAGTGAAAAAGGTATATCTGAACGAATTTGCAGGAGGGAGGAGGCGAGGTAGGCCAAGGAGAAGGTGGAGAGATATGGTGGATGAGTGTGAGGAAGAGAGGTTTGGAAGTCGGTAAGGCTAGAGAACTGGCAAGAGATCGAGCTAGTTGGATGAATATTGTGAGAAGTGCATGATCAGGGATTTGGCATCCCTTTTAACGTGACAGCGTCCGGACTGTCTATCGGATACGTTTATGTGAAGGTACAGAACGTGGTGAATGTTTTTTGGAGTATGCAATAGAGCCAGGATTATGGGGGTTTAAATGATGAGTGAATGGAAGCGTGGGGCAAGTCTGGGCTGTCTGAACATTGCTACTCCTCACCCTGCCCTGGTGTGGGAAAGGAGGTCCGGAACTCCGGATGATGATGATATTTGTGACCGAGCGGTAGTGCTGCCCGGTTGTACTAGCGTCCCTCGGCCCCCTCCCCAGTCCTAGTCCCTCAAAACGAGGATGGTAAGGTGCAGGAGAAGGACATCTGGGTTCACGTTAAGATGAGGCTGGTGTTGCTACTAGTACGTGCATTGCTGCTGCTACTACTGCTAGGTGTTTTATTTATGAAAAGATTGAAGAATGGGAAGTCAAAAGTGTTTCAAATGGGGTTGAAGTTGGTATATGGTGAGACGAAGTATTTCCCATCAGGTGAAAATAGGTTGCTGTATCTGGTGTTTTCATCTGATGGAACTGGGGCACGCTCACTGAATAAGTAATTGTTGCTTTGATGTTTTGAGGTACGGAAGCGTCTCCTAGGTTACAAGTCAAATTTATCCTGCAGCCTAACTACACATAATGGGGTTAGGGATCTTGGCCAGGTGATAGCAAAGATTATTAACTGAACTGGATCTGCATATAAGTGCAGAACAGTGGACAAAATCATTAATGTATACAAGAGCCAGGAAGCCGGGAGCTTGAATAGGTGAATAATTGTGGCCAGATGCAGTGGGGAAGCTGCTGATTAGTTTTTCCACTGTCATTTTCCCCATTTTCCTTACTTTCTGGATCTACCTAACCACACATGAGGATGGGGAAAAAAAAAGTTGGATAAGACGGTAAAGAGAGAAAACTGCACTGTAGAGAGATATGTAGTGCCTATAATATGTTCACTTTAGGCGGAAAATTGCCCTTTATCCTAAATACTGGCTGTTACAAAAGATGAACACTAGAATATAGTGCTAGTCACGAATAAGTGCTGTGCAAAAGATGATGAGCCCTAGTACTGTAGTCTGCCACAGCCATGGGAAGTTGCAAAAGGGTGGGAAAAAAAAAAAAAAAAAAAAAAAGGCCTAAAATTGACATCTTTCCATCATAAGTCTTGAGTTGCACTAAGTGATCAACTGTATGATGATGCTAGTCACGAAGACGTGATCTTGAAAGGATGCTGAACCTTATGCAGGTATTCTGCCACTGAGCGACGGGAAGTTGCAAAAGGCTGTAGTTTGTTGCATTAAAATATTGAAAGTGCTAGATATTATATGTTACTGTATTCATTTATTTATTAAATTATTCACACGGTAGTATCTTGTACGTACACTAAGTAAATGAACTTATAATTGCCCGTTGATGCACTTGCGAATGTCCAACAGTTTGTTTACAAACAAAAAGCAGATGACTGTGTTGTGCGGTTTGAACGCGTCCTCTCGTGACAGCATAGATTATCTAATAGTTACGAAGTATTTACGTTAAATGCGTTGAGGGCGTGTCGTTTAAACCTTCATGGCAGCTGTTATTGAGGTGATATTGTGCATAATGGTGCTTAAGACCAAGCCAAGTGTGGTTACCGGTAGGGTGTTTCCGTCAGCGCACAGAAACTCATATTTACCTCGACAGTTACAGTCCATTTAAGTAAGTTAAGATCATTATCGTTTCAAATTGTGTGGGAAAATAGCACTGGTTGATATTAGTGGCCAACTTGATAATGGCAGCTCCACAAGTAAAGCCTCAAGATGTGGGAAAGGAATCTGGCAGGTCTTCAGAGTCACACACGGTCAGTTCCTGTCAGACGGATTTAGACACCAACAATGCAGATCAAACTCTGTATGTTGTCACCAGTATTGGCAGCAAAGAGAGTGGCCCCATGACGTGCCAGGCTTGTTCTGACCCTGGCGATATTAATAGTGAGTTGTGTGATCCGGTACACAGTGTTAGAGATTCGGATAAACCCATGCCTGCGAAATCCACAAGGACAGAGTTTTCAGAGGCGGATAGTTGCCGTACAGGGAACAAGGAGACTAGGTTGCATGAAAATGTGCACGTTGAAAAGGAAAATGAGGAGCAACCAAGTAAAGAACACACCACCGTGACATCTGATGACTTGGCAAATAAGATTCAAGTAGTTTTTAACCTGGATGGCTTCAGAGAAAATGGGGGTGAGTAAACTTTTTTTTTTTTTTTTTTATGGATAAATGTGGTACATTTGCAGGTTGAACAGTCAGGGGTCTTTTTTTTTTTTTTTTTTTTTTTTTTTTTTAAGCTAACCTAACCTAAGAAACAAAGCCTGCCATACCAGATTTAAGTTAATCTACTCAAACTGGCCTTACACTTAAACCTAATCAGCCAAAGCTAACTAGATAGGCTTAATCTAACTAATTTACTCTAACATAACATAACCAAGAGGCATGACTGTCAAAAACTGCAAATACAGTATACAATAAATAGAACCTTTGGTGAATTAATGCACTTGTACAACCCCAGACTCTGGTGATTTCCTTGTGCCAGTCGATGTATGTCAGTAAATTTACCGTTTTGGACAACTCTCGTCGACCTAAAATCGAAACAACAAAATTTAACCAAACCAAACATTAACTAACCTAACCTAAAAATGCCTTTGAGTTTACTATATTATTCTTATCTATCTGTCTGTATATTGCCAGGTGCCATAATCCTGTAAAGGGTGGCCATTTGACTTTGAGTTATTTGTTTTACAGGGAGGGGCACTAACCCTCCTTCAACCCACGTGCTGACATGTAGGGAACACGTATGGTTTGGTTATATGGTTACCACCCAATGTTGTAAATGGTTTCTTGGTTTACAGGAAACCATTTGGCTTGTCACTCAATGTAAAGCCACCTGTAAAGGAAAGAAAAACAATAAGAAGTGACAGGAATGATGGGAGAAATAGGAAGAGAGGAGGGCAGGCACAGAAAAAGAATGATAAAGGCTAAGGAAGAAGTAGCCAGCACTACATCAAGTGAGTGGATGATGGTTGCCACCACCCACCACTCCATATTATTGATTGGTAATACAGGTAATTAAAAAGAAATTGGAGGCATTGTCCAAAACTGCAATAATACCAATAAATCTGATAATCAACACAGGAATATTTCACATAGTATGGTACTGGTACTGCATTTTAATAAGATGTGGCACTGGTACATTAAATTAGCATCACACTGGAGTCATTAATTGTATTGTACCTACACATTTCCTAGATCCTTAATTGATATGTTTTATGTTTTCATTTCCAGGATTGTTATACATGGGATGCAAAGATGACATCAGCAAAACTAACCCTACCAAGGTGAGTATTGAAATAAAACGTGTGTGTGTGTGTGTGTGTGTGTGTGTGTGCAGTATACCGGTACTGTATTCATCATCATCATCATCATCATTCCCACCCTAGGACTGAGGTGAGGTTGGGTCCATATATCGAGAAAAAGCATGATAGAGGCAGAATAAACAACAGCATGCCAGTCAGGTAGGCCACACTGCCATTCACTCACCATTCAAGAACCCAAAACCTGATTCCTCTACAAGTTCATCAACTATGAGAGGTCTTAAGTTTGAGATGGTTTGGTCATGTGGATTGGATGGAGAATGAGAGACTGACAGGAAAAGGGCATGTGAGGGAGGTGGAGGGAGAGGGGGAAGAGTGAGAGCATGGATGATATGGAGGGATGGGGTGAAGAGATATATATGAGAAGGGGGTATGAGTTGGAGGAAGAGCAGCCTAATAGCAGTGAATAGGATTATGTGGATGTTTGTTTGTGGCCACCCCTTACAGGATTAAGCTAAGGCATCTGACTGTAGTATCAGAAATAAGAAAGAGGTCAGATTTTACTGAAAGCATGGTTGGTGCTGCCTGCATACTGTGTGAACTATTTTATTTCAAGGTAGTCAATAGCAGTTAGCATGGTATACTCTTTTTACCTTAACTTGGTGCAAGTATTTGTCCTGTTGCAACTTAAGCCTATGTCACATACCTCAGTGACAGAAAAAGACAATACTATGGCTCTGCATCCTCTCCATAGCACTTCTGAATGGCATCGTATTATGTTACTTTTGTTACTGCTGGGTGTTCAGACTGGAGAGATGGCAATTTTAGGCTAAGTTAGAGTAAATAGAGTATAATACACTAGTCAGGTAAAGGATACTGTATTAATTGCAGCAGTATGATGACATTTAGGTTTTGAACCCAACCCCGCCCCACCCTTAGGAGAGAAAAGAGGTCTGGATGATGATGATAATGACAGTAATGGTGATGATGGTGTTTTTCTCTCCTTTTCAGATAACAGAATGGTTCAACACAGAGTTTCTCAACCTCCACCGCATATATGCCATCAGGGAGGAGGAACCATTTTACCTGAGAATCTTCACACGCAACCATGAAGCCATAAACAAGGGCATCAGACTGAAAGGTGGTCGAAAAGTAAGACAGCGCTGCGTGTTTAAAGAGTTTATGAGTATTGGAACAGTGTAGCTGATAGGTAATGTTGTTGTTGTTGTGTTTAACTCCAGTCTGTCTGGCAGAGAAGAAAACTCCTGTAATAACTTGACCACAAGTAAGGAACTTCTGATGTGGGGTCATCCTACAGGTACTGTACAATACATACACCATGTAAGGACCTCCCCCCCCCTCCATTTGTGGTAGACAGCACCTCACCAGGCTCCTTCCCACAGTGAGGTGCAGGGAAATATGATACAGAAGGTAATGCAAAGTATGTAAGTGTGGATGTTCGTGCCTGTGAAATGGAGTCAGGATTCCAGGTACTTGATTGGTGAGTGAATGAGAGTTTGTCTCTTTGAATTAGGCAGGCTGATGTAGTTTTCCCTCTTTCAGGTTTTTCCTTGCACTCTGAGTCATACCTTTATCCATCCTGAGGCCGGAAAGGAGGCCATGATAATGATAATGATGATGATAATGATAATGTTGTCTCCTGTGATGCTAGTGTGGTAGGAAGTGTTTGGAGACATGCTGCTGGTGTGTGAGTGGTGTGGGTACTAATCTGCTACTATTATTGCCACCACCACCAATAGCACAAGCGCAACCACTACTACTACAGGTGATGTTGATGGGGCAGGAGGTGTTTGGTGATGTGCTGCTGGCATGTGGACGGTGTGGGTACTGGTCATATGAGGGCAGCAACGTACGCCGCCACCTCAAGAAGGCAGTGTGCACGAAGAAACGAGATTACCGTCAGGAGGATTTAGTGGGACTGAATAGAACAGAAAGGCGGAAATTCCTTCGCCGTGTTGCATCGGCCAAGTGTCGGGCCAAGAAGAAAGCCAGAGGTGGGTATAGTGTTGTTGTTGTAGCCCCAGGTTTATATGAATGCTGACCCAGTGGATCACAGGCTAAAGTTGCTATACCCTTTTTACTCTAATGTAATACAAAATTGCTGTTTCATCATCTTGAGTACTGGGTTGCAGCAAGAGATTAACAGTAGAGTATGACACTAGTTGTGAAGAAGTGCTACCTAAAATCCACTTCAAATCCCAGCTCCCAGTGAAGGCTGTGTGGCTGAGTAAAATATAGATATGAGTGATACCAGACAGAACATCAGTGCATCACAGAATGTCAAAACTACTCCTTTTACTCCACTTAAAATTGCATCACACATAATCTCCATGCTAAATAGTACAACTAATTTATCTGTTTCTTTTTCTAGCTTTCAGTGAAGGCTCTACTGTAGATCAGAATGTGGATGCAAGTGACACCAGACAAAACACCATTGCTTCACAAAATGTCAACAGCTACCCTGTTTACCCGGCCGTACCTGCAGAAACACCAGCAGCAGCAGCAGAAGGGAGGACGTCAGAATATGCTGAGTGTTTTGTGGAGATACAGGAAACACCAAACTGTGGAGGAATACCACATCCACATTCGGTCAGTGGATCTCCTGTTCTCTTTTCACTTTATTCATTCATTCACTCATTCATCCAATCCCAGTTTTTCCCATGTAAACAGGAATGTAGGGGCCTGGGGCTAGGCTACTTAGTCCTGACATTGAGGGCAAGGGTGACACGTCTTACTTTCCCCTGAGCAGCATTATGTGAGTGAGAAACCCCAACCATCCCTCTGATGAAAACCCTTACAGACCCCATCTGGTTGGAGCACCTTAACTCACTAGACCACCAGGTATCATTTGGTTGTATGGTTACCACCCAGCATAGTAAATGATTAACTTGGCCTAAAATTGTCATCTCTCCATCAGTGCTGAGTTGTAGCCGTGCATCAAAACTACAATAATGCTAGTCACAAAGTAGTAGTATGGAATGGAGGGCAGAAGATTAGAATATGCCCAGTACTGTATTTGTTGGAGATACAGGAAATACCAAACTGTGGAAGCTGCCACAAATATTCTTACTTGGTTAGTAGGTGTTCTATACTCTATTCACTCTAACCTGACATAAAATTGCTGTCTCTTCATAGTAAATGCCCAGCTGTGGAGGCCATGTACTGTACAACTGGTCTGCTATTGTTCTTCACCTTAAGTGGGCCCAGATTTTTCCCATTTTGCAGCTTCTTTCACATTGCCCAGTGACAGAAAAAGACAATGTTACAGCGCTGCAACTTCTCCATAGCACTGCTTCATGACTGTATCCTTTTCATCTCAACTTGGCCTGAGTTTCATCCCATTGCATCTTATTTTACATAGCTCAGTGGCCAAAGAAAACAATGCTGCAGCTCTACATCTTTTCCATAGCACTAATTCATGACTGTCATCATATACTAATGTTACTGTGTTGTTATAGCTCAGCATTCAAGATGGAGATAGGTCAGTTTTTAGTCAGAGTTAAAGTTGGACTAAAATGAAATGGAGTAAAGTAAGAGGAAAAGTTAGTGTAGGCTAAATAAGTTGAAGTTGGGGTAAATTAAAGTAAGTTAGAGAAAAATGAGTCATAGTAAATAAATTAGAGTAAAATAAGTGTGGTAAACCTGGAGAGTTGACTAGAATACGATCTTACAATGCCGTGTATCTCTGCAGGAGGTGGATCCAGGCCTGACCGGCACCCAAGGGATAACAAATAATCGGGAAACCAAGAAAAAGAGAAGGACACCAAGGTACAAACCATTGTTGTTGGGACCCGCACTGGCGTCAGAGGTGGTCCAACACGTGCCCTATGATATCTTTACTGTCAGTGATAAAAATGAGAGGGTGGCGTGGAAGCCCCCCGTGTGCCATAAGGTAACATCCTTTCTTTTGCCTTTTATGTCTTTTTATCGACATAGACTGCATGAATAAAGCACAAGAATTTAGTAACAGAGCAGAATCAGAAATAAACCAGTAAGGAAGAGGTGTTAGTAACCTTCCTGACCACGGCAGAATACCGGCCTTAGCCAGTTCTTCACCTTAACTGTGTCTTTTATTATGGTTTATCATGGTTAATGCCAGTCTGTTTTTCTTTGATTTGATTAATGCATATTTTCTCAGTATTTATCAGCATACACTATTTATCTCCCATTAAATCCATCCATCCATCCATCATCCAGTCCTACATTTCTCTATGAGGAGTGTAGGAGCCTGGGGCTAGGCAAGTTGGTCCTGATATTTAAGTTGGGAGTCACATTTTAAAATTGAATTCTTGCAGTCACTAAACAATTTTACTTAACTTAGTATTGGAGGAATTAATTAAGGCAGTATCTAATTCCCCCCCTTTTAAAAGTTTGTCTAGAACTGAACAAATTGTCTGGTGGTAACAATAAGAGAATGTAATATTGTATGTAGCTGTGTCATTGGCGTGGTCAGTCTTCCTCTTCTTCTTAAAGTGTGGTGCAGGACGGGACTCCAGACAGTGCCAAATAGTGTTCCGGGGAGCCAGAATGAACCGTCGATGTTTGGATCTGCCGCTGCCGCGGATGTTGGTGTACCGCAAACTGGAGTGCAAGACCCACCACTGTAACTTTACACTCTTCCATCCCAGTGTGCGTCACGCCTTCACTGCCGACGCCAGTGCCAGGGCCTCGGTTTTAATCAAGATGTGTAGTGGTGAGACCTTCCTGTTTTATCTTACTGTTTTTGTGATAATTTTTGAGGATATTTAGGATTGGGTGTATTTAGGATTAGTAAGGGGGATGCCCATTATCCACTCATTTGATGTAGTACTGCCATTAGATGACTGCACTGAGTGACAGATCAAATGTTTTTCTGAAGATTGAAACCATGTACTCTGTTGAGTGGTAACCATATAACCAAGTGACACCTGTTGATTTAGTAGGTTAACTCAGTATGGTGTCCATTCCTATAGTGAGATGGAGGGAAATATGAAAAGGTTTAGCTCCTGGGTGGATGCCGCAGCTGCTTCACCCAGGGGTCTACAGTGTACTGCTTATAGGCTTGTCATCAGTGCCTGTTGTAGAAGTAAATTACCATAATTAAAATGTGTTATGCTGAAAATACACAATGATATGCATCCATAGTTAAAATTCTGATAGACTTGTACAGGTGTTTTTAGTTTTGCAACAGTGTTTGAACCATGCCTGTTATAACTCCCTCCATTCCACCGCAGATATTGTGATGACACAAGAGTTCTACCACTACATCATCTCCCTGCTGACCATTATGAAGATGAACTCCTCCCAGACAGCACGGCACCTCACTGGGGTTTGGGAGACCATCCTGGCTGAACGACTGGGCACCACGTCTGTTCCTGACCAGTACCGAAAAATTATAACTCTCTCGGAACAGACAGTAATAAGCTTGGGGTTTTATCTGCTTTTTTTTTTTTTCTTTCTTTCTTTCTTTCTTTTTTTATTGTAGAATCATTAAAGTCTCCGTTTATAAATAGGCAGACACCTTAATCCCATAATGGATGGCCACAAATGGATGCTTCGATGTCACTCTGTCCTCTACCATGTGGCTGCTCTCCTTCCAACTCACCCCCCCCCTCTATATATCTCTTCACTCCATTCCTCCATCTTGTCCTTGGTCTCCCCCTCTGTCTTACTGACATGCACACTCTTGTTCAGTCATTCATTTCCCATCCTCTCCACATGGCCAAGCCATCTCAGAGTATTCCTCTTAACACTTTCAGCGTTAAAGTGTCAAGCGCTAATTCTTTACTGCGTTTTAATAACTAAGGTGATGAAGTTACAAAGTGCATAGGCAGGCTGCATGGGTAGGTAATGGATATAGTGTACTGTAATTATCAGTAATGTTGAAATTTCAGCACATTTTTTGTACTCCTTAGTAACAGTGATCTAATTTTTTTCTTATTCCTTTGTACTGTCAGTGAACAAAGTTGTACAAGTGGAAGGTTTGTACAGTATTTTTACATTGCCTCAGACCTGTATTTTTTAACATATATTTATTTTTTGGAGGTAAAGTTAATATGGGACAATAATGAGAGTTTTTTATCTTATTAATTTATTTATTTTTAGGTAAAGTCAATATGGGGCAGCAGAGAGGAAGAACCAGGGAAAAAAGGACTGAGAATGCTGAAGAACCCCAAACGCAAGAGGAAAGTCCCTCCACCCACCTCCACCGCCTCCTCTGCTTCAGCTCCCGTTACCTCTGCCGCCCCACCTGTTTCTGCTCCCCATCCCCACCCTCAAGCCGGCATGGCACCACTACCTCACCCGGGACCTGTGCCGTGTGGGTTGCCGCAGACTTGCATGACCCAACATTGCATGAAGCACACGGGATCTCAGATAACAACAAAACCACCTCCCCCTCCGACACACCCACCCCATGGTACAACTAAGACTTCTATGATGCCTCCTCCTCCTCCTCCTAAGAATACCTCCATGATGCCTCCTCCTCCTCCAAAGTCCACTTCTATGATGCCTCCTCCTCCTCCTCCTGTTCCTCCAGCTCCCAGCCACCCACCACCTCACCAGCACACCACCACCATGCCACAGGTAACCCACACACATTGGTTAGGTCAGGCGGGGACACAATACCCCCACAACATGACCCCCTACCCCATGGCACCTCCCCCCCCACCTCCTGGCTCAGAATATTATCACATGACAGGGCATTTTGTGGCTCAGTACACACCTACCACCATGGGAACCTCACCCTGACCACCACAAAAATAGCAGTCAGTCAGTCAAAAACCCTCATGCTTCCTCCTGTAGGACTCCCCATACTGTGGTTAGCAGTGGTGCAGCTGATGTTTTGTAGGGACTGCGAGCTAAACCAAGTGCCAAAACTAGCTAATTTCTTACCAACAGTTGCTGGAAACCTGTTGGGAAGAAAATCTAAGATGCACAATAAGTTCTGCAAAAATGTGAGAGTCTCAGCATCAACTTTGACATATAATACTTGTGGCTGAGTTCTCTGCCTGGGAGTGATGTCTGTGTGGCTGGTTACCAAGCTTGTAGCCACACTTCAGTCTCATGGTAGTGCCTATCAGAGTTCATGGTAGCCACCCAGCTGGTACCAAAAGAGAGTGAAGATAGCAAGAATAAAATAAAAAAGTATTGCCTCTTGTTGAACGGGTTAAGTGCTGGAAAAACATTATACTTTGTTTTCATCTGACAGAACTGGGCTGCTTTCACTACTTCAATACTAAGTTTTGATTCCATGAAATTCGAAGAACCTTAGTTATGAGGTAGGAATGAGTCTCCATGTTTACTAGTCAAATCAGTCTTCAAGTGACTACACATAACCATCAACCAAGCTGAACGGGGTTAGGGGTCTTTGTCAGATTAAAGAAAGACTATGTGGGTGCAGTTTTGGTCATGTTAACTTGATTCCTTACCAGTGTGTGAATGAGTAAGATCTTGAAATTTAAACGGGAATGCACAGAAGTTGAAGTATAGGTGTGTGTGATGTCAAAATAAGTGATCAGTACTTGAACATAATAGATTACCACTAGAATATAGTGCTAGTCAAGAAGAGGTGCAATGGAAAGTTTGGTGGACTGTAATATTGTCTTTTCCCTCCATCGATCCATGTGAAATAAGCTGCAACAGGATGAAAATCGTGGCCAAATTAAGGTGAAAGAAGTATAGTAACCAAGGAGACTCATTCCACCCTCATAACTAAGCTTATTGAATTTCACACAACCACAGTTATGTATTCAGGTTGTGAGAATAGCCTAGTCCCATCAGATGAAAACTAATTGACTATAGAGAAGAATGGTTAAAGAACTGACTGGTCCTCTCTCAGCAAAATACCTTCCTTGAATTATTGGAATGTAGGATGAATTGTATTAGTGAATGGAGAGGTTAATTTATTTATTTAATTATTTTTTTAAATAATTTTTGCTGAATAAATACTGTAATGACTTTTTATTGTCTTTTGTAAAATGTTCTTACCTTTCCTAATTGTTCTTACCTAATTGTATCTTTACAGGAATGAGTCAAGCTCGTACTGTCCCGTGTCTTAAACCATATTTATCGTACATATCCTTAAATTTGTGAATTGTTTTGGCACACACTATTTCATTCGGTAGTGCATTCCATTGATCAATTGCTCTGTTTGGGAACCTGAATTTCCTTACGTCTTTATCATCTCTCTTCTTATGCAGTTTTTTGCATTGTCCTCTTGCTGATGCTTCTCCATATGTTAAGTAATCATTTATGTCTATTTTCTCCTTTCCTGATATGCACTTATATAGCATTATCATGTCACCTCTTTTCCTTCTTTCCTGTAGTGTTGGTAGATTCAGTTTTTTTTAGTCTTTCTTCGTAGCTTAGGTCCCTTAAGTTTGGTATCCATCTTGTAGCGGCCCTTTGCACTTTTTCAATCTTGTCTATATGCTTTTTGAGATGAGGACTCCAGACTGTTGATGCATATTCCAGGGTTGGTCTAATGAATGATGTTATTATCCTTCTTAGCATGTCTTCATTTATGTATGTGAATGCTATTCTCATATTTGCAAGCAGTGTATACATGTTCCGTACCTTCTCGCTGATGTGGTCAGCCGGAGATAGTCTGTTATTGATAATCACACCTAGGTCTTTCTCTCTTTCTGATGTGTATAGGGTTTTATTTCCCAACTTATAATCCCAATCAGGTCTTTTTCCACTTTTACCAAACTTGATTACATGACACTTGTCCACATTGAATTCCATTTGCCATGTACTACTCCATTCATGAAGTTTATTTAATTCTTCTTGTAGCTCCCTACAAGAGTCTGTGCTAGTAATTCTCCTTTGTATTTTTGCATCATCTGCAAACATATTCAGATAGCTCTCATTTCCAGTGTTACTGTTTATATCATTTATGCACACTAAAAACATGATTGGTGCCAGCACCGAACCCTGTGGTACTCCACTAGTCACTTCTTTCCATGATGAGTAGTTTCCTCTTAGTACTGTCCTCATTTCTCTTTTTATGAGAAAGTCTTGCATCCAACAAAACAGTTTGCCTCGAATTCCTCCTTGATGGTACAGCTTCCATAAAAGTCTTTGGTGTGGTACTGTGTCAAAAGCTTTCTTGAAATCTAAATAGATACTGTCCACCCATCCTTCCCTTTCCTGTATTGTGTTTGTTACTCTGTCATAGTAGCTCAACAAATTAGTAACACATGATTTTCCTTTTCTGAAACCAAACTGTCTTTCTGTTATCATACTGTGTTCTTGTAGATGATTTACCCAAGCTTTTCTTATAAGTTTTTCTAATACCTTGCTTACAACACTGGTCAGTGATACTGGTCGGTAGTTGAGAGGATTTTGTCTATTTCCTTTCTTGAATAAGGGGACTATATTTGCTTTTTTCCAAATATCAGGTAGTTTCCCTTGACTCAAGGATTTCTTGAAAATTAAAAATAATGGTTTACATAACTCCTTTGCACATTCTCGTAACACCCAACATGAAATTTCATCAGGACCACTTGCTTTTCCTCTGTCTAATCTACTTAACTCCTCCTGTATTACTTTTTCTGCTATTTGTATATCTGGTAGTATGTGTGGACATGCGTGTTCCACATAGTCCCTCTCAAAATTTTTTTCTTCTGTAAAAACTAATTGGAAATTCATATTTAGTGCTTCACAAATATCTTTCTCTTGTGTATAAGTGATTCCCTCGTCCGTAATGGATTGTATTATATCTTTTACTTTGGTTTTGCTTCTGATATAGCTGTAAAACAGCTTTGGTTGATCACTACTTTTATTTATTATATCCTCCTCAAACTGTTTTTGGGCTTCCCTCCTTATTCTTGTATAGTCCCTCCTTATTCTTGTATAGTCGTTTCTTGCCTGTTTGTAATTATTATACGCCCTTTCACTATTGTGTCTTCTGTATCTATTCCACAACAAATCTCTTCTTTCTTTTGATTTTTTACATTCTGTATTGAACCATTTCTGTATTTTCTTATCTGCTTCTTTGTGCTGTGGGATGTACTTCTGGACTCCTATTTCATAAAATTCACAAAATTTTTTATATACAGCATTTAAATCCGCCTGGGAACACCAGATGCTGTTGGCATCCCTACGTGTCAAGTGGGGTTGGTGGAGGATTAGTGCCCCTCTCCCTGTAAAACAATTAACTCTAAGCCCTTGGCCACCCCGTTTGGGATACATGGCGTCTGGCAATGAATGAATGAATGAATGATTTAAATCTTGTCCTCTAAGCTCATTTTCCCAATCAACTTCTAAGAAATACTTCTTTAGGTCTTGATAATTTCCCTTTTTATAGTTTAGGCTCTTTTTGTAACTGTCATTGCTGTTTACTATGTCATATGCTATCCTGAAGTTATAATTTAGTACTGCATGATCGCTTTTGCCAAGTGGAGGGTGATATATTAAACTGTCAATGTCATTTTCTTGCCTAGTAAATATTAGATCTAGCACTGAAGGTACATCAAGTCCTCTTTTTCTAGTGGTTTCCCTCACATGTTGCGTTAAGAAAAACTCTTGTATGAGATCCAGGAGCTTTTGGTCCCAACAGCTTTCTTGGCTATTTATATCTAGAGTATTCCAATTTATATTTGTATTGAAGTCCCCAGTTAGTATAATTCTTTCCGATTTCTCTTCCATTTTATGTAGCAAGGATCTTATACTCTGAATTGTACTCTCTGCCAGGTCCTCATATTCGTCTCTTTCCCATGTGTTTGATTTGGGTGGCATATACAAATTGGCTACAATTACTTTACCTTCAGATGTGTTGATCTCTACTGCAATCAGTTCTACTTGTGATGGTATATCTAGGTTTATTTCCTTGACTTTTAGATTTTTCTTAGTTAATATTATAATTCCTCCTCCTTTTTTTAAATTTCTGTCTCTTCTCCATATATTGTATTCCTCTAAGTTTAGTATGTCATTGGATATCCTTGGTGTTAATTTTGTCTCAGTTAGGCATATTATTTGTGGTTCATTTTCTCTGACATAATTATTCATCTCTAGTAATTTAGATATCATTCCATCCACATTTGAGTACATCAACTTTATCATCTTGTTTATATACTTGCCATGACATGGTTCTACTAACTTCCTCCTTTTTCTTCCATCCTGTTTGTGTACCACTTTCGTACCTGCAATCCTATTACAGTAATTTGTAAAAAAAATTTCTTCTTCTCCTCTTCTGATCTTCCCTCATTTTTTGTTTTTGCTTCCTCCCTTTTCTCTTTCAGTAATTCCAGTTCCTCTTGTGTTAGGCATCTTTTTATCCATACATTTTTGAACTCCTCTTTTTCCATAAGATTCTTTGCATTTTTTAGTATCTCTTCCACAGTGTTTACACTCTGGAAAGTCACCTTTAGAGGTCTTGTCTTGCTTTTCTCGTATTTCCCTAACCTTTTGTGTTCCTCTATGTCTTTACTACAGATTTCCTCTGATACTTCTTTCAGTAAGCTAATTACATTTGCCATCTCCTTTTTGTCTCTAGTGATCTTGTTTTTAATTTCATCCTCTTCTATACCAGTGATTACTATTGATTTATTTATTTCTACTGAATCTCTGACTAACTTTGGATTGTTTTGGATTATTCTTTTCACTTCCTTTTTAATGCTTTTTTCCTCCACCCTTGTTTCTAAGTCTTTCTTTACTTTCACCATTTCAGCATACGTGGTTTCTACATCATTTTTGTAGCTTTGCACAGCTTCATTCACCTGTGTTATCTTCTCCTCAATATCACTGCTCTGGTCCATAAGACTGCTTGCTTGTCTAATTGTCTCTGTGTCATTTTTTAACTCTTCCATAACACTCTCGTGATTGACTACTGTACTTGCCATTTCACTCACTTTCTTCCTAAGGGTATTCAATTCCACTGTTAGTTCACTGATGGTTGTGTCTTTCTTATTGGCCTCCCTTCCCAGTTTTTCTATCTCTTCCTTTTGCAAGTGCATTTGCTTCTTTATTTCATCAATTTCATTTTTGAAAGCCATTTCTAGTTTGTGTACACGTTCAACCAGTCTATTGTGAGTCTCCACTTCAACCAGTTCCTGGTAGAAATCATCATTTTGCTTTTTACTTTTATCCCTTTTCTTTTCCAAATTTGTTTTACTGAAGTATGGATCCATTTTGTAATACTAAATGAAGAGTATGTACTTACAGAGTATGTACACTTTCCCCGTGTTGCAGTAATATAAACAAACCCAGCTGACTCAACGCATCGTGGTTCTATGTTCTGTTTGAACCAGTCTTATTTAAACTTATTATTTCTTTTCCTTTTAATAATGAAAAATCATTTAGTCTAACCTGGTACAGAGCTTGACTCATTCAAAGATACTTGTTTAGGTAATGCCTCTGGCCGTGTTGAGCTGGTATGGAGCGCCGGTAACGGACGTCTATCTCCGACAATGCCCTGTGTATGAGAGAGAGGAAAGGGGGAGGTTGATTTTGCGTGAGGCACTGAATTTATGAGTGATGGTAATACTGTACTTGGATCAAGCAGATTCGTCTTCCACAGGTAAGTAACTAATTCTATGGATCCGTGCTACAGGTACAGTACAGTACATACGCCATGGTGGGATTCAGTGCCCCCTTATGGTATACAGTGCCTCACCAGGGTCCTTCCCATGGTAAGATGCAGGGAAATACGAGAAAGTTTGGGCCTTGGGTGAGTGCCACAGCCGCTCCACCCAAGATGCACAGTGCCATGTGTGGCCGCATCATGAGTGCCACACCACAGTGTAAAAAATAAAAATAAGAGAGCACTGATGGAGAAGAGAAAGTGATCTGATGAAGATGAGAAAGTGATCTGAGGGAGATGAAAAAGTGATCTGAGGGAGAAAGAAAGTGATCTGACAGAAGAGTGATGATGGACAAGAGAAAATGATCTGAGAGAGAGAGCATTTTAATTAGCCAGGTGGATGCATCAAGGAAGCTGGGGTGTGGAGAAAACTGTTGTTGCCATAGCTCATCTGAACTCAACCCTGGTGGGCTGCAGGCTGGAACTCCTTTTGTAGAGATAAGAGAGTTAAGGAAGGAGAGAGTTTGGGGTGAATGGGAGAGAGAAGTGAGGGAGGGATGAAGAAAAGGAGGGAGGTAGGGAAGGAAGAAAAGAAAGTGGGAATTAAAGAAGTAAGGTTGGAATGGGGGAAGATCTGATGAAGATGAGGGTGAGGAAAGGAAGGAATGATTGTGAAGGATGATATGAGGGAAGGATACAGAGAGGAGGAAGGTGGGAAGGTGAAGGAATGCAAGAAGATAGGGGGGGAAAATGAATGTTTCAAAGAGGAAGGAAGGAGGAAGAGTGAAGGAAAGACAGGTAAGGGTGTAACATAAAGAAAAGGAGTGAATGAAGGAGAGAGGGAAGGGGAAGGAGGAAAGAAAGGGAAGGGAGTTATATGAGAAGGAAAAGATGCTGCGGAAGGGGGAGAGGAAAGGGAAATGGAAAGGCAAGGAATGAAGACGAGGGAAACAGGAAGGAAGGAGAAAGGAAAGGTTTTGCGACTGGTACAGTGTATAATGATTGCCCATGAAGTAATATTTGGATGTTACTGATATGTTGAGATCGGTAATAGCAAAAAAATGGCAATTAAGAGAGGTTTTGTAGGCAAAGACACCTCATCATTCCCCTGGCGCCTTATAATAGCGTTAATTTGTCTATCTTGAAGTAATTTGAACTTCCCGCGAGGTATAGGATAAACGTTGTAAATTTCTCTAAATCCGCATTACAGAACAATAATATAGTAGCATGTAATAAAGGTAACACAAAAGTATGACGAAGATCTTGTAGCCAATTTGTTATATCCATTTAAAATAAGCTATTTGAATAATCACCTAACACTGGAAAAGGCTGGGGAATAATTTTGCAACATAAGCGACGCCAACGGAGGCCGTGGTTCAAATGGCGATGCAAGTTGCTCCTCCTGAGATGTTTTTTTTAGAGTTTTTGGGACACTGACGGCTTGAATTTGGAAAGTGGGTATTGGTACATTATTCATATGATGTATAGATGAAGTGGAGAGTGTAAAAGTAAATATAAATCAGTGGTAGGGGGGTACATGACTGATGGTACATGGAGAGGCTGGAGCGATAAGTTTTTAAAAAGTCGGTATATCTCGTTGGTATGAAAGCCGGACGTTACACCATTGATTTTTACAGTCACGGTGATCTAGAGTATTTTTATGGTAGCCAGGGTGTGTATTGGAGGGTATTAGAGGTAGACTGCAAGGTAATGCTGATTTTGTGTGGGTGGTGTGTCAGGGAGAGCAGCAGGTAGAAATTGTTGGCCATGAAAGGACTGATCCTCCTGGTGAGTGTCGAGTGTGTAGAGGAGCTTTATTATTTGGGGGACATGTTATGTGCTGGAGGTGGAGCTGAAGCTAGCTCTGTGGCTGGGTAAGGAGTGGTTGGAGGAAATTCAGGGAGCTTTTGCCTCTCCTGACGTTGAGAGGGCTCTCCCTCCATGCTAAGGGATCTTTATATGTGGCAAGTGTTAGGAATGTAATGCTGTATGGTAGTGAGACCTGGGCAGTAAAGGAAGAGGATATTCACATGCTCAAACATACAGAAATGACAGTGATTAGGTGAATGTGTAATGCATCTTTGTATCCAAGGGCTGGGGTGGCTAGGTTTGTAATTGAAGAGTTGAGGGGAAGGATGAGACTGGAATATATTGGTATTGTGATGAGGAGGGGCACATTGACATGGTTTGGACATGTGGAGAGGATGGAGGGTGCGGAAAGTGAGGAGCATGAACGTCGGGTAGGGTTGCAAGAGGCAGACCAAAAAAGACCTGGGACGAGGTCATAGTGAGTGACCTCAGGGATAAGGTATTGAATAAGTAGACTGCCAGAGACTGAATAGCATAGAGAGCTGCCATTAGGTGACCAAGGCTGACGCATGCAAGCAGGTTGGAGCCTTATAAACAATAGGAACTGGTACGATTATTACAGTACAGTTATTAACATTTTCTCTCTCTTTTCAGGGGTGTACAGAGTGAGTCTGCTATGCTGTTATTATTATTATTATTATTATTATTATTATTACTGTGATTATTATTATTAACATTTTCTCTCTTTACAGGGGTGTACAGAGTGAGTCTGCTATGCTGTTGTTATTATTATTATTATTATTATTATTATTATTATTACTGTGATGATTATTATTATTAACATTTTCTCTCTCTTTTCAGGGGTGCACAGAGTGAGTCTGCTATGTTATTATTATTATTATTATTATTATTATTATTATTATTATTACTGTGATGATTATTATTATTAACATTTTCTCTCTCTTTTCAGGGGTGTACAGAGTGAGTCTGCTATGCTATTATTATTATTATTACTATTATTATTATTATTATTATTATTATTATTATTATTGCTTTGATGATTATTATTATTAACATTTTTCTCTCCTCTTTTCAGGTGTGTATATCATCAACAGAAGTCCACACATCATACAGCAGTTGGTTCATCACACTGACTCTCCACCACCAGCACCAGCACCCATGTCTGCCCACCACCAATTCACTTCACACCTTTTCTGCAAGATTTATCTGTTTATTGTTTGTTTATAATGCAGGTTAACTCAGTGACAAGTATTTACTGTCTTATAACCTGACAAAGATTCCTTGCCCCTTGTAATGCAGTCCATTGATGGCCAGGTGTAGTCAGATTGGAAGGTTGATGTCACTAGTGACCATGAAGGCTAATCCCCCTTTGATCAGACAAAATTTTTATGCAGAGTAACCCAGTTCTGTCAGGTGAACACAGTAACTTTAGTACCATATACTTTTTAACAGCCTTTTGAGTATTTATGTTGCACATTTGAGTGTCCCTTGCAGAATTATTAATCTATTCTATTCTTTTCTGCAACCCACCTCCCTTCCTCACCTCCCCCAAGATCCTAGGTCATTATTTACTGACCTCTGTAAATGTGTACCAATAATTCCCCTGACTTAGCCTGCCCTGTTACATGGAGTCCTCATTATAAGCCACATTTTTTTCATTAGTTTGGCTACTGAACCAAGAGTAAAGTAAAGACATATTGCCAGTTAAAGATCCATTGCAATGTATGAAGCTGATTTACGAGTTTCCCCCAAATTTACAGCACCAGTTAAGCGTAAAAGGTAGTGGTGATGTGGATGAATCTCTGGCCTTTCTTATAGTCATTTTCTGCTCTCAGTTACAAATTAACAGAAAAGGCTTCCCTCATAAAAGTTCCATTGGTATTTATAGAGCACAAATCTTGCCTTCCCTCAGATTAACAGCATCAGTTTAACATAAAAAGTCATAATATTTTGCCAGCTTCCCCTTAAGGTCACAGTGGCTGCCAGATGTATGGCAAGTTGTAATATTTTGGCTGATTTCCCCCAAAGGTTGTGTGTGGGAAAAGTTACAATAATTTGGCCACTTTCCCAAAAAACTTAAAGCAGCTGTTGGATGCCAGAACTTGTTATTTTCTTGGACCGTATTCTTGTCTTATAATGAGGACTGATTGTTTTGATAAATGTTTTTCTGTGTATTTATGAAGACAAAGTATTATGTGCTCAGCTTACAGCTTGTACTGAAGTATGGCTGTACACCTTAAGTAGCATACAGGTAAGACTTTCTTCTTTTCGTTTTAGTTGTTAAGTTTATATTACAGTTGGTTCTCATTTAAAGTTGTTACACTGTTAATTGCCTCAGCGTATCATATCATTAATAAAGGCTGCAACATGCTTACATGCATTGGCCTTGCTCAGCTAAAGGTGGCTGTCATTGCTGCTTGATCTTTGGCAGCCTCCCTGTGCAGTTCCTTATCCCTGAGGTCACACTCTATGGTCTCATCCCAGGTCTTTTTGGGTCTGCCTCTTACAACCCTACCCCTTGCACATATTTTTATATTTTTCATTCCAACTCCAGCTTTATTCAGCATGTTCCTGAACAGCTCCGTGCTCAGATGAACATGAGCCCAGTTGACTGCAGGCTGTAGTTGTCCTTCTCCTGTAGTCCTCCTTCCTTCTTTTGAGGGGGAGGAGAGAGTGGAGGGATATTTGTATAACCAGGCAGTGGAACAGCGGTTATATCAGTGCCACCACAGAATGTTGTCCCTCACCAGCACCTTCATTCAGCTTAGGGAGAGGTATTAAGTTGTGAACGGTTCAAGGAAGACTTGCTAACCCTGTCACTACAGTTGATATCTTCAAAGCTTAAACCCTTGAGGACCAGAACATCTTTTTTTTTTTTTTACACATTCTTATCATCTGACTTTTAATTCAGCTTTTGATAGACTTTAAACTGGATGGGTTAGGTAGCCTTAATGACTCCTTACCCGTCTGCATTGGAGGTCTTTCCAAGGCTGGATAAAATTGCCTGGTATCAAGAATAAACTAAAAAGATGTGTCCTGGATATAAGGGGTTAAAGTAATGTTTGGCCTTCACACACTGTAGACTTTAAATGTGGACTGACTGACTACTATTTTATTATTATTATAATTATTATTACAGTAAACCCTTCATATAACAAACTAATTGGAGGGAGGGGTGGGTTGCTATATCTGAAAGTTCACTGTATACGAGGGGGTCGGTATTTCTGAGAGATTACTGAACACAGTTCACTATATAAGAGGAGTCGTTCAATCCAACGTATTCAAACATAACCTAAACTATATGAAGTTTTACATGGAGAATCCAGTGGTTTATGAAGTTGTACATGTAAATACAATACCTATAATAAGATTACAGTATAATGTAGTACTGTTACAGTACACTTACTGTGCCAGGAAGGGATGCTGTTGTCACTGTGGGCTGATTCCCAAACTTCCCCCTCATTTAGCGACCTTTGTTCGCAAAATCCGGGGGAAGTTCAGTCGTGATTTGGCTGTTTGTTATATCCAAAATTCGCGGTACCGGTGTTTGTTATATGGAGGGTTTACTGTATTGTTATTATTGTAGATTCAAGGGACGGTTCATATGTTCATAAAGCTTAAATTGTGTTTAAGTTTGCATTTCATTCATAAAGAAGTGTAATACTTCAGAACCCAAATAGACCTTGCCAAGTGGTATGCATCATCAGTTCAGGACTATTCATTGCAGTAAAGTCCAGTTAGGTCAGCTTAGCCATTCTGATGTTTGTAAGTCACTCAGGCCTGTTCTGGGGCAAGATGCAGTTGGGTCCTTAATGGCTTGTGCATCTGGTTGGGATAAATCAGTTCAGGTCTAGTTATATCCAAGGAGTTTGTCATATCAGCTCAGGGTTTCTTAGGGCCATTCAGGTGTAGTTAGGTTCAGTCACATTCATTCAGGTCAGCTTAGGTCCATGATAGTCCTTTCATTTAATCTCAGTCATGTTCAGACCAATGTACAGTAGATCAGTGAGACCATTTTGGGCAGTTTAGGTCCTTTCAGGTTACTTATCGCTTAGATCATGGTCTGGATAGTCATCCAGACCTCCGCTCTCACCCTAAGTCATTCCTATAATCGTATGACAGAGTGCAGCCCCATCAGTTCAGTAACATTTCAGGTCTTTCAGGACTGGTTGGAGAAGATTGCATGAAATGAGCAGGGTTGGCTTCATGTGTTCTGTTCTTACATAACAAAGACTAGTACCCTTCCCCTCATGTTTTCAGGATAATTAATGGTTGTCACATTCATATTGGAAGAAGGTAGATTTGACTCTCTCGTGGGGGTTGGGTCATACCAGAAAGATGTGCTGTGGAGATCAGTGTTATAAGTTGGCTGGGAAGGCTAAGTCAGAGGTAAAGAACTCCCAGTCCCATTTCTGCCTCCTTTAGAACATACATGCTTAAGGCTGGGCCATTGTAGTCCAACAGAACATGTAAGAGTAGACCTTTGTATGCCCCTGGTAGTGTTTAAAAGACAGAAAAGCCTCACCTCTAGGGCTTAACTACTGTATAGTGTGTAGGCCACAGCTGTTTCTGTCTCATATTCTTTTTTCTCTCATCTCCATCACGTCACCAGTGATTTGATGGGACTGAGTCATATTTTAATTGGCTTTGGATTTCATAACACTTCTTTATTAGTGATTACTTCAGGACTTTACACCTGATTAACTCCTTGCCCCTTAGAGTATGACTCAGCATATTGCATCATTCCACCCCTTATACAGATTTTATTATGGGTTAGGATGTATATACAGTAAGATCTCTAGGCAAGTATTATTTTTTTATTAACTTCCTTTAGCCCAGTGATTATTTTTATTCTTGATATCTCCAGACAGTTTAATTCAGCTTCAGGGAGACATCTTATAGAGAAGGGGTTAAGGCTTTATCTAACTCCTCCAGTCTAAGTAGCTTATCCCAAGCTGAATAAAATCATCAGGGGATAGCAAGAGTGAAGTGAATAATACACTCAGGCTAAAGGGTTAACTACAGTCAGCTTTGCTAGGTTTAAAATACTCTTATTTTTCTACATGTGTATTACAACAGTTTCTCTTTTCTTTTCAGGTGGCTGCAGACTTCAGGCTCTCCCTCACCCCTTCCCTCCTACCCATCCTTTCTCCTTTCCTCCATCCATCTCTTCCCCTCTCCAGGTGTGGCCTGATGCTGGACCCTGCATCCCAGGAGTGGCTGCATCGGATTCATCGGCTCTTTCTTTCTCTCTCTCACTTCCTTTCTTTCTTGTGTGTGTGTGTGTGTGTGTGCGCGCGGGGCTCATATTCTCATTGGCCTGGAACTCTGTAGCATCTCTTCCTTAATGATTTATTTTATATATTACTCCATAGTATCTTGGTATTTATGTCTTTCTACTACCCAGGTATAGATTGCATAAATAACCAACTGGAAGGTACTAAGGTGCTAATATGTATAAATTAATCTGGTAAGGAAGAGGTGTTGGGGAATGTCCTGGACCAGTGAGAATATGAGCCCTGATGTGCAGGGGTGGTGGGGGAAGGGGGAGGGCTGGGAGGAGGGGAGGGAAAGGTGGGCAGGGGTTTAGATAGGGACCAGATTACCATCCCGGATGGGATTTTCGGGGTTGGCCTTGCCGGCGGGGCAATCTGTCTCCCCATCTCGGCCCCAACCCATCGTTTCTCTCTTCTCCTCCCAGCTTAAGGACTTTCCCTTCCCCCACCTGGCCAGCTCCAGTGGGTCCCCCCCCCCCCCCCGACCCAGTACCTCCATCAGAGTGATCTGACTCAGTCACTCACCCCAGCCAAGATGGTGGTGGTGGTGCTGGTGGTGGGAGTGTGTCCTGGGTGTATGTGTGTGGAGACTTAGGTCCTTCCACACACACACATACGTACACAGCATACTCCCACCACCACCACCACCACCACCATCAATAGAAGGGCTGATGGTGGTGGTGGTGGTGTGGGTGTGTGTGTGGACTTACCCACCACACACACACCTATACCACCACCACCACCATCAGTGCTGTGGTGGACCCAGTGAGTGGAGGGTGTGGTGGCTGCTACTGCCAGCCACCACACCCTCCACTCACTGGGTCCACCCTGATGCCTGGGGTGAGTGACTGAGCCAGACACCCTGGTGGAGGTGCAGCTGGAACTGGTCAGGTCTCCCCACCCCTGCACATCAGTGTGAATGAGTCTCTTCTTCCTTTCTAGTTTTAATATTATTTCTCTTTTATTACAGGTTACTAATGTCACTTTTATTACAGGTTACTAATGTCTCTTTTATTACAGGTTACTAATGTCTCTTTTATTACAGGTTCTACACAAATGGACTTTTAATCAGGTAATAAGTTACTTTTATTTATTACTCCTGTATGCTACTTAAGACGAGCACATAATACTTTAATGTACTTGTAACTATAAATAAAATTATACAATTGTACTTATGTATTTTACTTCACCAGTAGTTAGAAATGGGGAGAAAGGAAGGAAAGAGGAAAGAAATGCGACAGGAAGGAAAAACAAGGAGAAAGGTTGATGAGACAGAAAGAGAGAGAGAGAGTGGAAGGAGAGACAGAAAGAGAGTGGAAGGAAAGAGAGGAAAATAAAAAGAAGGAGAGAAGAAGGTAAGACAGAGAGAGAGGATCGTGATATAGAGATAGGAAGGAGACAGAGAGGGGAAGGTGATACAGAGAGGAAGGAGGGTGAGAAGAAAACAGAGACAAAGGTGTGAGAGAGAGAAGGGAGAAAGAGATAGAGAGAGGAAGGAAAGACAAAGAGAGGAAAATAGAGAGAGACGATAGTTAGATACACAGGAAGGAGACAGAGAAGGGAAGGTGATGCAGAGACAGGAAGGGGGGTGAGAAGAAAACAGACAAAGGTGAGGTAGAGAGAGAGGAAGGAAAGACAAAGAGGAGGGTGAGAGGAAAATAGACAAGGAGAAAGGAAGGAGACACAGAGAAGGAAGAAGCCAGAGATGGAAGGAGAGAGAGAAAGGAAGGAAGGAGACAGAAAGGAAAAAGAGAGTGAGAGAGAGGGAGGGGGAAAAGGCAAGACAAAGAGAAGGAGGAGAAGGCAGAGAGGGAGAGACAAAGAGGAAGAGAGAGACAGGAAGGACAAAAAAAGGGGAGGGGGGGAACATGACCAGACAAATAAAATCTCTGGGCTATGGCAAGACGAAAAGTCAATATTTTTGTCAGCTGATTAAGCTTTACCTCAAGGCAAGGATTTAAGACATTTTTAACTTAAGATATTGGGTAAAGTCCATTTGTGTAGAACCGATAATAAAAGAGACATTAGTAACCTGTAATAAAAGAGACTGCATGAAGCTACCAAAAGAAATGTAAGACCAAACATGTACTGTACTACAAAAATTCTTTAATGGCACTTTACTAATAAATATTTGCTTGTGGTACAACACAAACACGACATTACCAGAGGGAAGGGAGGAAAGGGGATGAAGAGAAGGAAGGAAAGGGGACGAAGAGAGAAGGGAGGAAAGGGGACGAAGAGAGAAGGGAGGAAAGGGGACGAAGAGAAGGGGGAAAGCGGATGAAGAGAGAAGGGAGGAAAGGGGACGAAGAGAGAAGGGGGGAAAGGGAGGAAAAAGAGAGAGATGTGGGAGGAAGCAGACAAAGCGAGAGAGAAGGGGAGGAAAGGGACAAAGAGACAGAGAGAGAGGGGGAGAAGGGGGAAGGCGATGAAGAGAGAGAGAGAGAGGAGGGAAGGAGATGAAGAGAAAGGGGGAGAGAGAGAGAGAAAAGAGGGAAGGAGACAAAGTGAAAGAGAGGGGAGGAAGGGGATGAAGGCAGGGAGGAGGAAAGGGGACGAAGAGAGAGAGAGGGGGGGAAGGGGATGAAGACGAGAGGAGAGGAAGGAAACAGAGAGTGAGGAGACAAGACGAGACGAGGTGGGGGGGTGGGAGGAGAACAGGAGGGGAGAGGAAAGGAGTGGGGACAGGAAGGGAAGGGGGGTGGGAGGAGAACAGGAGGGGAGAGGAAAGGAGTGAGGACAGGAAGGGAAGGGGAGTTGAGGTGAGGGGAGGGAAGCAAAGAGGAGAGGAGACGGGGTAAGAGATACGACACAGGATGAGAGCAGAGGAGAGGAGATGGAATGGGAGCAGTGAGGTAAGAAGAGGAGACAGGATGGGAGAGAGGAGAAGGGGGGAGAGAAACTTAGGCATATAAGACCACTTCAAAGTTAAATACGAGCATTCAGCAAGGCAAGAAAAAAGTATACATTTGTCAGAGTTAATTCAGCTTTACCTAATGGCAAGGATTTAAGACAGTTTTAAGTTCAGATATCACATGAAGCGACCAAAACAAATGAAATATAAAAAACAGACATGTACTGAACTAATTATATCCTTTAATGGAACTTTTCTAATGAAGATACAACTTATGACACAGAAGACACAACTGGGTGGCTTTCTAAGAACCTCAACTTATGACACAGAAGACACAACTGGGTGGCTTTCTAAGAACCTATGTCGACTTGCAGGGGATAACAAGTGGAAAACAAATAATCCTTCTGATCCACAAGATTAAAAACTATGCATCATCTCTGTCCACTTTAACTTGGCTTATAAATGCACCTATATCCTGAATGAATGCTGTGCTGCTTAAAACATTACCAAAATATGGTGCAAGTCACAAAGAAGTCCTAAGCATATGAATTTAGAACCGCAGAACTCGCTTTATTCTACCAATGTACGAGAAAGATGCTGCAAAAGAACTAAAATCTCTGCCCAGTTAAAGTGAACCAGGTGATGCACATACTGTATATGTGAATAAAATCAAAGTGCCACACAACAAGATGCACAGATGAAGTATCAGGTATTAATGAGCAGTAACTATCTCCATCACTATGTAAACAGAATATAAAAGACGAAGGTATCTACTCTGAATAATTACTTAAAAAATATGAATCATGCTCGTAAACTCTGATTCTGGTGTTGGATGGGGGCAACTTTTTATAGTGGCACTGATATAGATGACCCGACACCCCTCAGCTCCCTCCAAAATCCAGGAAAGGATGATTGTGGGCTGCATGAGAAGGGCAACATCAGCCTGCAGTCCCCTAGGTTCACATTCAGATTAGGCTGGGAGCAGAACATCACTGGCCTTAACAGCAGAAAAGACTGTCAAACCTTGCAACACTATGCTTCAGATCTTCTTGTGTACTATATTTCTTTAGTACAGACACCATATGCATATTACTGTAGAGAAAATAACAGCACTGTCACTGTAAAACGAAGCAATAACCTGGTATGGAAGAAGTGCTATGAAGCTTTCAATGCCAAAAGAATGTTGCCTGAATGATGCACAGATCACTGTTCAACTCTCCACTATGATGGCTTCTCTTTCGATTTAGTCTTGCTACCTACACACAATTTACATAAGAAATTCAGGGAAACTTTTGAAACTAATGGGGTTTAAAACTACTATATTTAATGCCCCGGGCCAGTCCATTCTGATACATTCCTACTTTACCGCTTTATTTCACTGCTTCTTACCTTAGTGCCGTGCATTTCACTGGATCCTACCTACTCTTTTCATAACAATAGGAACAAGATGGTGATGGGGAGGGATTCTTTGGTGCAGCAGAACTAATAAATTAATAATATCCTTAAACTCACTCCCTACCTCCCAAAAGGAGGTTGGTGGAGTGCAGGGTAACTTCAGCCTGTGTAATCCACCAGGTTCACATCCACATCAGCCTGGGACAATAAAAACAAAAACCCCAAATATGATTTTGCATAGAGGTAATTTCCCTTGCCAAATCACAGCTCACATGTAAGCGGGCCATACACGCACAGGCGAGCCCGTCAGGTGGCCCGAAGAGGCCAGCCCGTTCAGGCAAACCTGGGTAAGGAACAGGCGTCTGCCCAGACGGACTCAACAGTCGTCCTGGGATCTGTTGTGGACAGATTTTCATGGTCAGGCTCATGCCAGGTTCAGGCAAACAGCGTGTGTGGGGCACCGCAGGCCGTCAGGTGTCAGTCTTTTGTGCAGCAGCGAAGACATTCGCGTGGCACCATGAACACAATTTACTTCTCATCAACCAATCTTTTGCCCATTTGGTTGTGTTTTCCTTCCTCCTTCTGTTAATTTTCAATACAGGCCGCGGCAACAACACCTATGATATACAGCTCCACGTCATCTGTAGGTTACGCCTTCTCATCAACCAATCTTTTGCCCATTTGGTCGTTTTTTTCCATATCATCATCATCATCATCCGGACCTCCTTTCCCACCCAAGGGCAGGGTGAGGAGTAGCAATATCCAGACAGCCCAAACTTGCCCAATCCAATGGGCCATGCTTCCATTCCATTGTGGCAGATGGGGGCACCTATCATCCACTCACTCAATGTAGAGGTGCAATATAATCTCTAGCCAAATGGTTTCCTGTACACAGGAAACCACTTACTACGCTGGGTGGTAACCAAATAACTGGGGATTCTGGCAGGGTTAAGTGTCCCTCAGATTCCCCTATCCAATATCACTTAATCATGGCAGTCGTTTTTTCCATCTCCCTCTGTTAATATTCAGTATAAGTCACGGTGTTTCGCTTGCAACTGGCCTCGAGACATGAGGCCAGCCTCTTCCGGCCACCGGACGGGCTCGCCTGTATGTGTACGGCCCGCTTTACAGCTGATATTCAAACCATAGCAGTTTTCAGGACATATCTGGTGCTGAATGGTTTATACTATGCTCTGCTAAAATCACTTAAGCCAGAGAATCATCATAAGGTACGGTAATAAGAATATAAAAATGACATCATAGTGTGAAGTGAATGATATCCTCTGAAAGGAAGACTGCAGGAGAAGGGCAGCATCAGCCTGCAGTCCACTGGGTTAGCCTGGGGAACAAATAATAACAACTACAACTGCCTAAATTTGACTAACAACTGCCTAGAATTTAACTAAAGACTGACTGCCTGTGTATGTTTCCTGTCTAGGAATCCTACCTAACAACAGTCACTAGCCAAAGAAAGAGACGCTGGCAAAACTGGTCTGACTGTTTGATGACAATGATTACTTGAGTCTCTTCTCTGTTCTTCATCTCTTGCTACACTGCTTTTCTTCCAAATGACAGCAACTCTCTTCACTGTGTAGTAGTGCTGGTATCAGAAGCACACTTGGCACGCAACCTACAGATCCTGGGTTCAATTCCCGATCTGACAATGAGATGGGTGAACACTGCTTGGTGATGGTTGGAGTGAAACTGCCCCCCACCTCTCTCAGCTGCCATCTTCCTCAACCTGTGAAAGAAAAAGATGATGGAGAAATATATACAATTCATCCTCACACTACTGCTAATTTATTTATATAGTTTGGTGGAGGAATACTATCCATCATCATCATCAAACCTTCCTCAACTACTGAAAGAAAAGGATGATGTAGAAAATGTACACTGCAATTCACCATCATCCTATTTCTCAGCAATTTATCTAGTTTAGTGGAAGAAGAAAATCAAATCTCCTCTTCCTCCTCCTCATCATTATCCTCCTCCTCCCCATCATCATCCTTATACCCAAGCAGAGGATGGTGAACTGAGGGTGAGGGACAACGTCAGCCTGCAGTCCACCAGGTTAACATCCGAAGAAGCCTGGGGCCACACCATCACCATAATCAAGGGATAAGAATACCTATCCTGGAAGATGCTCCTCTCTCTCTTTCTTTTCTCTCCCTACCTCTCTCTCTCTGACTGGAATTAACAGGGAAACCAGCTTTATACAGGTGGTACAAACAGAACCGATCTTTAGTGGACATTTTTTTCTACAATTCAATGACGATAACTGCAAAAAAGGTGTGATTTATAACAAGACCTTACTGTGTTTCACTCCACACGATGCTACACCATTTCTCACAACCTAGATGTCCCCACGGCAGGAGAAGGGTTAAGACTGAGTGGATGCGTACACATCTTGGTATCGGCAAAATCATCCTGTGGGAAAAGAAGAACGATGTAGTCACCAATACTGTCCCCTTCTGTATGCTCACGTCTATCTGTCTATCTATCTCCTTCCATAAAATAAATGAGCTAGACAGGATACAGTAAGGACGGTAGTGGAGAGGGGCACCTTCATGTGGTTTTGCTCACGTACAAAAGCTCCAATATGTTTGCATACATCGGCCTTGGTAACCTAATGGCGGCTCTCCACACTGCTCAATCTCTGGCAGCCTCTCTATTCATTCCTTTATCCCAAGGCCACATTTTATGACCTAATCCTAAGTCTTTTTTGACCTCTTACAACTGTACCCTCACACCTCACACCCTCCACATCCAGTTGTCACCCTCCATCCTCCCACATACCCATATAAAGTACAAAGAAAGCAGAATACAGTAAAATGATGTCTTATTACTGTTCCAATAAAATGATAACTATCAGTAAGGCATTAATCTGTATTCAAAGCTACATTCATGCTTACACACTAAACACAATACTCTTTCTACTTTAACTTGGCCTAAAATTGCCATCTCCAATTCAAATCCTGAGTTGAAACAATATATTAGCATTTGAATACGATGCCTGTTAAAAATAAGTGGCATGCAAAGGACGCAGAGCCATAGCATTATCTTTTCCTGCCACTAGACCACAAAAAATAAGCAGAAAAAGGAAAAAAATAAATATAACCAGATAGATAGATAGATAAATGATAAATTAACAAGGGTTCCGTAAAACTTAATCACACAGACAAGGCAAATCCACATCTTCGTACACCGTCACATTCTTCAGGAAAGTATAATCGTGCCACACAAATAACTGTTTCTCAATTTCACACAATTTTAGGACAAACAATTACCAATTTTAGGGTATTTAAGGAAGCTGCCTGGACTTTCAAATTTTAGGATATTTAAGGAAGCTGCCTGGATGTTCAAATTTGGGGATATAATATTTAAGGAAGCTGCCTGGACTTTCAAATTTTAGGATATTTAAGGAAGCTGCCTGGATGTTCAAATTTGGGGATATAATATTTAAGGAAGCTGCCTGGACTTTCAAATTTTAGGATATTTAAGGAAGCTGCCTGGATGTTCAAATTTGGGGATATAATATTTAAGGAAGCTGCCTGGACCTTCAAATTTTAGGATATTTAAGGAAGCTGCCTGGACTTTCAAATTTTAGGATATTTAAGGAAACTGCCTGCCTGTCGAGCCCAAACTAACCTAATCTAACCTTCACCTCTCCAGACCCCCAATGATTTTCACCACCTAGACCTGCCACAACGTCTCATAAGCCCCAGTTCCTTTCAAAACTTCTAACTTATCCTAATCAATCTATTACTCATTTGAAAAAGCAATTAAAATGAAAAAGAAATTTGGAAGACATGCGCCGGTGTGGTAAATATAAACTAAATAAATTACGTGATAAATATAAGTCACTTAAACCTTCACACCGAGGCAGACCACTTGCTTCCATATATTCCTTTTTTCCCCATTAAATGACGTTATTCATGATCCATTTTTATTTCCTGATGACCTGCACTTATTCTAGATTCTGCTGATAATTTAGAAGCAGCCATATATACTGAAGACATATATAATGAAGAAACTTATAATTAACGAAGTATTATTAACCAAAACGAAACAAAACCATAAAACAACGGTCACTCACCTCCATCCCAGTTTTTCCCTGCTGAGGCGTTAATTGGGACCCTATTATGCTTCAGGATGGTCTGTAGCATCTCCATTTTAACCCGATGGGTTAAAATTGTCACTGTATTGATGATGCTGGTGATAATGAGCGAATACTCTCACCCCCACACAGGCACCCTCTCACGTAATGGCGGTCGCTTCTTCACGACACGTATTTAAAACTTGGGATAAATTGCCATTCACAGATATCGTTCTGCTTTAATTCTACAGTATGCTTGTTGAGTCAGAAAAATTATACACACACAAAAATTAGTTATCTTAATACATAACGCTTCCAGTATTCTTCGACTAGCTGAACTTCTCAAATACTGCTAAAGATGCTAAGTAAAAAAGATCAGATAATCGCTAAGAAAAACACTACAGTACATAAATATTGCCAAGTCTGAGCCAAAACATGTAGAATATAACTAATTTCATGATCCTGGGCGTTAATAACTTTACCTAAATGGAAATACCCCTACCATAAATGCATCAGCAAAAAACGCTAACTTAACAACTGTGATTTCTTGATTCTTATTTCTCTCCCCTTTTTTCTTATCGCTTTATATTTGATTTTGGATCACTTGTAGATCAGTCATCATAGGATATCTACCCATAGCATCTCAGCAAATACATTAATTGTTATAAACTGCATATTCCCGATGAAAATACCTTTACAACATTTCAATCAACGCATCATTACGAGAGAGAGAGAGAGAGAGATTCCTATATACGATCCTATTCTCTTGTTTCTTTCAACTTTAGCCATCTGCAAGAATGCAAATGAAGCTGCTTGCAAGGGGTATTGATGGTGTTGATGCTGGAGAGTGACCCCTTCATGTGGTGGCACTCATACAAGAGGTATATCTCTGCCTGGTTATATGTATGTCCCTCAAGGCCTTCCCATCCCCTGAAAGGCTGATGGTGGACTGCAGGATTGGGGAAAATTCAGCCTGCAGTCCACTGGGTTCACATGAGCCTGGGTCACAACCACTACTGTACAACTATTGTTACTACTACTACTGCTGCTATCATTGCTGTTGCTCTACTGTTACTACTACTGCTGTTATTACTATTGCTACTACCATTATTATTACTACTACTACTACTACTACTACTGAAGGGGTGTCTGGTAAATAAATGCAAAAATACCCTAATGCCCACTCCTAGTCCTTTCCACAGCCAGACACAGTATTGGTATATATGAGGAGGTTTGGCTCCTGGGTGAATGACACAGCTGCTCCACCCAGGATGCACAGAACCACCATACATTAAGGGAACTGTGGAGAGGTGCAAATAACAGAGCCAACTCAAAGTCAAAATATTCATTAAAAAAAAAGACAATGGAAGAAGCTATGATCACAAAAATACAAGTGGATATATATACATCATTTACACTGCAAACGCGGAACCAGCCGCTGTGTGACGTACAGAAAAAAATTATTACAGTTTATACAGCTTAAGATACAAAAAATTCAATACAGACAAGACCTGGACAAATACAGTACATTATAATACATGGGATGGAAGTATATGAACCTGAGATGCAGATCTGAATTCTAAGTGACATTGTAAACTTCTTCGTACCTGTTTCTAAGCTATTTATTCTGCATAACACACCTTAAACACTGTCTTGGTGCTGAAGAGGGATGCCTTCATGTGGTGGCAGTGATATGACTGGTTGGTTCTACTGCCTGGTTATACAAACAACCCTTAACTCCCTCCCTATCCCCCTAAAGGAGTATGGTGAGCTACAGGAGAGCAACTTCAGCCTGTAGTACACTGGGTTCACATCAAGATAAGCCTGGGATTGCAACTACTACTGCTATCACTACTATTACTACTGCTACTACTATGCTATGTAGTGTGGTCCACATATCACACTCTTCATCCACTCTACTGGGTGATTTTGCAGGTGTTGTGGGGAGGGCTGTGTTATCAATGTCTACCCTGCATTATTTATTCATTTCCTACTACCACACCCACACCCACACCAGCAGACTGTACCATCCTAAGTGTAATTTACAGACCATGCTCCATATCATTTCATACAGAATCCACACAAGAGAATGCTAAGGTGTAATCTGCAGAATAAATTGCCTAGGAAGAGGTGTTAGGACATTGAAGCCACTTAGAACACGAACCTCATTGTTACAAGATGGCAAGGTGTTAGATATGATTACTGTTCTATATATAAATGACTGAGAAAAACAATGATGATCTTGCTGACGCTGTAAAATGCTTTGTGTCTCCTTAGAGTATCAGTTGAAAGACATGAGGACGTAAATCACCTTCATCATCAACATTATTTTCACCATCATCACTGCCATCATCATTATTTTCACCATCATCACTGCCATCATCATCAATCTTCATCATCCAATACCTCTTTTCCAACACAAGGCTGGGGTGGCACAGGATGAGTAAGTAATCATTATCATCACTATGCTCATCATCCATACCTCGTCTCCCACCTAAGGATGGGTGAGGTAGGGTGAGTAAGTGTTAAATACCTATTGATTACACACACTCTTACCTCTACATACATCAGCTGGTGATCAGATATTAAATAACATGAATTTTTACAACAGAAATCAATCGCTCTGCCTCACAAACATTATTCAAAATCACATTAATATACATACTTGTGCCTCTCTGCATATAAGCTAATGGAAGTGTTCAATTAATATCATTAAATTTCTACACCAGAATTCCAATACTGTAATTTACTCCACAGAAACCCTGTGAAGATTACCTTAATATATAACGTGACTTAGATCAAGCAATGCTGTCATTACATTGATAATATACTGGTAATTAACATTTAGTAAAACAACTGAGAATATCATGGAAATTTGACAGCCTACCAGTAGTCCACATTTGGCAAATATGAATATAATAATTAACAGGCTGCCTTAGTTATGCGTACTATGGATGACTGGCCAGGCAGGTGGTGGCAGTAGTTGGTAGTTGTTGCAGCTCCAGGTTCATCTGAATGTGAACCCAGTGGACTGTAGGCCAGTGACATGCTAAGTTTTAAAGTGAAGTGACCAAGCTCACTTTTAGGGTGGCCCAAGAAATGCTCTTCATGGGGGTCCGGAGGTATCTCGCCAGAAATTTAGGATGGCCAGACATACTGTGGCCCTGGCCACCCCCCTGGCTATGCCACTGCTGCAGGCTGGGTGGCAGTAAGAGAGGCAAGGGACTGTTGGAGTGGAAGAACGGCACACAAGAGTAATGTGGGCAGGAGAGACAATGTGGATAGGTACAGTCCAAGTCAAAGGTTTGCCTAATATTTCACCTCTTCCACTTCTCACATCCTTTTGCTGGCTGATGTTCATAAGCTGGGAAACTCTTGACATGCCCTTCCCATTGATGATGCTCTCTAACATTATACAGTAGGGGGGAAAATGACAAATGCTCTAAGTGAGAAGTAAACACAGTGGAACACAATAGTTGGTGAATCTATGTCTCTGACTGTACAAGAAGGGGGTAAATTGAATGAGAATTGTGTTTAAGTTCAAGTGTAGTGAGGTTAGAAAGGTATAAAAGACTGCAAAGGAAAGCAAAACAGGAACAAAGACATGGACAAGCAAGTAGGAAGGATGGTAGTTGAGCATTTGATGGGGAAATTCAAACGTGTGGTGAACAGGAGAATTGTAGAGATAATGGAGAAATGGGTAGAGGTGCCAGAGGATGTGATATGGCGGAATGACAAGCGACAGGCAGGATGGGAGATGAGATGGGGAAGGAAGAAAGTTGAAAAATAATGGAAAAATGGTGTAGGATGATATGACAAAGGTGACATGGTGTAGGAAGGACGAGAGGTGAAATGAGGCAGGAAGAGATGGCGAGAGGATGAAGGACAGGATGAGAGGTAATTTCACTAATCTACAGCCAGACACCTTAATCCTGTAAGGTGTGGCCACAAACGATCTGCCTCAGTCACCCTGTTCTCCATCATCAGACTGCCCTCTCTCCAACTCACGATGGGAAAGGGATGGTGAGACTCAAGTGCTGGCTGCCCAAGATATCCAATCAGAAGTGTATGAAACCTTGTGGTAGATGCCTGAGGAGAAAAAAAAAATGTTTCTGTTAGTTTATACAGTAGAATTTAGTGTGGCAACTGTTCTACATCCCTTTCACTTTAACTTGGCTTAAAATTGCCATCTCTCAGTCTTGAATGCTGAGCTGTAAGATTAGACTAACACTAGAATATGGTGCTAGTCACAAAGAAGTGCTCTGGGAAGAGTGTCATAATACTGTCTTACTCTCTCCCTGACCTATGTGAAATATGCTGCATAAGAACAGAAATCTGGGCCAAGTTAAGGTGAAGGAACACTAAAGCTCATATAACCCATGAACTGTTACAACAAAATTAACAAACACAATACAGAACAACTAAGATTTGTGCATTTATTATATGCTGAATGAGATGAGGCTATTCAGTGCCAACATTTAAAGCAAGGATGACCAGATTCACATGTCCCTAAGTGTCATTAGGTGAGCAATAAACCCCAGCCACCCCTCAGATGGAAACCCACATGGACCCCTACCACTCAGAGCACCTTCATCCACTAAATCACAAGCAAGAATAACATAAAAAAAAAAAAAAGGGTGGGGTGGCATCAGAGTGAGTGAATTAAAGGTAAGGCTGTATACGAACCTGGCTGCTTCCCCTGGGCACATGAGTATCCCGCAGACACGATGCCCGCCAGGTACCATCGTCCACCATCTTGAATCATCAGGGGGCCTCCAGAGTCTCCCTGGCACGAGTCCTTACCACCCTGGCTGTATCTGTTGAGAAAAACAAAATGGCATTATGCCAATATCATAGACAGAAAGTTTACTGTTTTTACTTTAATTTGGAGTACAATTGGCATCTATGCATCATAAACATTCAGTTGCAATAAAGTAATACAGTACATTAACACTATAATTTGAATGTAAAACTGTAATACAGTATTGTCTTTCTCTGCTGCTGAGGTACATGAAAAAAGTTGCAAAAAGACAAAACTATGAGCCAAGTTGAGGTGAAAAGAGTTTGCTAGTAATAGTAGTAGTTGTATCTCCAGGTAGATCTGAAGGTGAATCCAGTGGACTGCTGGCTGAAGCTGCCCCTCTCCTGCAGTCAACCATCCTCTTTTCAGGTGAGGGGGAGAAGGAGTGTGATATTTGCAAAACCAGTCATTTCAGCTGCCTAATTTCATTGGTGCCACCACATGAAGGTGTCCCTCTCCAGCACAACACAAAGACACTGCTGGAGAGAAACGGATTCATGTGGTGTCACTGATATAGCCAGATGGTTCCATTACCTCCTTATACAAACACCCTTTATCTCCATCCCTATCCTCTGAAGGGAGGATGGTGGTTTGCAGGAGAGCAGCAACTTCAATTAGCGGTTCACTGGGTTCACATCCAGATGGGCCAGGAACTACTAGAACAGTATCAACATCACAGAAACAAACACGTGCAACTACGTAAACACCAAAACTAAACAATGCCAAAAATGTGCAGCTGATGTTTAAAAGTAAAAAAGTACAGGTGGGGCAGAAATCATGAGGTACTTAGCTGCACTGTTCACTTCTGTAACTAACAGGTTAATGCACCCTACACACATAATCTCTGGTGCTAGTCACAAAGAAGTGCTATGGAAAGGATGCAGAGCTACAGTATATCTTATTCTATCAAGCTACAGAAATAGGCTGCAAAAGTATAAAAATCACTGCCAAGTTAAAGTGAAAGAACTACAGTAAATAAAAACTCTGAATAATTAACGCACCCAGCACACATCATCTCGTCGTATATGATAACGTTGATGCCTTTCTGCCTATGCCAGTCCTCACAGATGCGCGAGTCAAGGATTGGCACGTCCACCACCTGCAGTGTTTTGGGACGCAGCCGTGACCCTGTGTAAGGATGAAGAAGGGAAGTGAAGGTTATATATCTATCCACTGCCAGACGGCTTAATCCCGCAAAGGGTGGCCACAAACAAATCACCATCATCATTATTACCATACTGTCCTTATTACTATCATTATCATCATCCTGAACTCTTTTTCCACCCATCATCATCATCTAGACCTCTTTTCCTACCAATGATGGGGTGAGGGAGGGTTTGGAGAGCGAGAATAGAGCCTAATAGAGGGCATGGATCAATGTTAGTCAGTGCCATGATAACAATGACATCAGCTTCAGTCATATAGCCTTAATCCTGTAAGTGGTGGTCACAAACAAATCATCTCCATGTCACCTTGTCCACTGCCATCACACTGCCTTCTCTCAAACTCACACTTCCCTCTCTCACCTCTCCACCCCTGTGTCATATGCAGAAAGAAACTGACAAATAAGAGGTGTTACAAAGCCTCTGAAACCATAAAAAAAAATAAAAAATAAATAAAAAGAAGTGTTGTATGCTTACCAGACTGCATTGCGCCCCATCCAGCAGCCCAGCCATAACTCCCAAGCCAGTCCGTGCCTTTCTCCGGCAGGCAGATGGGCTGTACATGTGGCTGATAGTGCACAGGGGAGTCCAACTTGATCACTGCCACATCAAAACGATCTGCTTGTGGCGTGAACTTGAAGTTGGGATGCACCTGGGGATTAAATAAAGTCAGTTTGTGGGAAGTGAGTTGGGGGGAGGGAAGTCAAATGGTAGGTGACAGAGCCACTTGGAGGCGTTTTGTCTGTGGCCACCCTTTGCGGGATTAGGGCGTCAGGCTATAGACAGACAGACAGATAGTTTGTTTACATCTGATGGAACTTAAACACTGTAATAATAAATACAAACTTGATAACTACAGTATCTGTCTATACTCAGATGCTTAAATTCCATAAATGATAACCAAAATAACAACATTAGTCAGACACATACTTGCTGTTCTTACCTTAATATCCGAAGCTCCAAACACTAGCGGTGAGAGTGGTTCCCGGTCCGAGTTAAGCACATAGTCGCCCAGTGTTACTCGGATCTGGTGTGGCCGGGCTCTATAAAACAGGAATGAATCTTGTCTTATTCTGGGTGGCACAGGACACTCCATAGCACCTCCTCTTTAGTGATTTACTTTGGCTATTACACCTGAATATTCTCTAGTATGTTTATTTATATCATTTTAATATCAACATAATTTCATGCACTTTAACTAGGTAAAGATTTTTTCCTTTTGATGCTTATTTCTCATGGCTCAGTGGCAGAATAAGGCAATACTATGGCTCTACATCCATTCCATGGCACTTCTTCATGACTAGCACCGTTGTAGTATTAATTTCTTGGTATAACTCAAAATTCAAGATGGATAGATGGCATAGGAGGATATTGAGGTGTGATATGCAATATAAATCACAAGAGAAAAGATGTTAAGAAATTCCCAAGGCAACTTAGAATATAAACTTAAAAATGACAGTTTTCAGTTTCAGTACAGAGGAGGACACTGCCATAACTTAAAGTGGAAACAGAATCATTTGTGCAAAAATCTTCAATTATCTCAAAAATGTAAGCTGGTAAAAGTGTGTCCTGTTATTCTTAGTAGTAGTAGTAGTGGTAGTGGTAGTAGAAGAAGTAATAGTAGTAGTAGTAGTAGTAGTTATAGCCCCAGGTTCATCTGAAATGCAAACTCAGTGGACTGCAGACTGAAATTGCCTTTGTCCTACAGTGCACCATCCATCAGTTTGGGTGACAGGGAGGGAGCTGAGGGACATATGTATAACCAGGCAGTGAAGCCACCTGGTTATATCAGTGCCACCACATGAAGGCATCTCTCCAGCACCTGAGGCATCCAATAATTGAAACAGGGTATATGAAAAAATGCCTTGAAATAAGACACATGAGAGTATTGTGTGTATACTGTAGTACTCACCTTGCAACACAGTGGCCAGCAGTGACCACATGATACTTGTTGATCAGTGACCCACCACAACGGCTGGAGCCAATCCGTATATATGCCTGAGGGGGTGATACTGTTAGGGAGGAAAGGGTGGAGCAATGTGGAAGGGAGGAAAATTATGACAGTGACAGGATTGAAGGAAAGGTAATCACAGTCACTAATTTCTTTACCTCCTGGTCAGAGGGGTGTGAAGGACAAGGGCTCATATTCTCACTGGGTATGGAAGTTCCCAAGCACATCTTCCATTATGATTTATTTTCCAAGCTACTCATTAATATCCTCTTATGTGCTTCTTCTGTCTTTTTAATGTCGATGCAGACTGCAAGAATAACACACACAAATACAGTAATGCAGCAGAATCAGAAATAAACCCATAAGGAAGAGATGTTAGTAAGTTTCCTAAACGCATGAGAATAACGCCCAAGGTTGGAGAAAGGCCAGGAGGACTGACATGGGCTATTCATCAGATACACACACTTACACACACGTAAACACTACTGAACTGCCATTATTCATTCACCTGGCCCTGCATCAGTCTCGTCTTCCACCTCCAACTCACTACAGGGGTAAAGAAATTAATGATGGTACAGTACAGTGGTCCCTTCATAACTGATGCTGTAGTGTCTGGAGTTTTAGCTATTTGGTACATAAATCATCACAAAATTCCAGTATACAGCTCTGGGCTAATTGCATTGTATTTTGAGATAGCTTAATCTGTGCTGTTAAATAATCTCAATATAAGTTTTACACAAGTACAGGTATATTTTAAGGTCTTATGATGTTATAGCTACCGCAAAGGTGTGAGTTTAAGAGAGGGCAGCCAAATGACAGACAGGGTGACATGAAGCCAATTTATGCTGCCCCTTACAGGATTACAGATAGACATTCTTATCACTGAAGGGTCTGTTTTGGGGAAGTGCCAGTTATTCAAGAATTTCACTATTTCCTAGGATGTATATTATGCATCCTTGGCAAATATGGAAAGACCACTGTACAATACATATATAGGTTTATGTGTGGATGGTGGTGACAGAAAGGAAAGCAGAGTATAAATGCAATATTAGTATCAATAACTTGGATGGGAACAAGGGAGATCGAAGGAGGCAGAATGACAAATATTGCATCATATGAAAAGATAACAGCACAATGATTGAGGCAGAAACAGTAATGGTATGAGGGGATCATGTACTAGAATGAAGACAGTGAAAGGTAAAGGCTGAAAGGAAGGACTGTGATAACATGGTGGCATATCGTTATGGCTCTGGGTTCACTTAGATGGGAATGTGGTGGACTACAGGCTGGTGTTGCCCTAATCTTTTTTTTATGCATGGAAGAAGGAACCAAAAGCTAAAAGCCCACTAGACTGCTCCCTCCTATAAAAAATAAAAACAAGATCATAGAGAGCTAGATTGAAGGTCCGTTTACTATTTGCAGTCCACTATCCTCATTTAGGGGGGTAGGGAGTTGTGGGATGTTTGTACAACCAAGCAACAGAGCTAACATGTTATATCAGTGCCACTGTGTGAAGGCATCCCTTTTCAGCTTCTAGGTTTTCACTAATGACATAAACACATGATGAAATGAAACAAAAGGGATGAAAACTGAACTAGTGAGAATGGTGAACAAATGTAAAGAGGAGAATATGATGAATGAAAGTGAGGTAAGAGGATAGGAAAGAAATGGGTCATGGGAACAGCATCATGAAGGAACAAGAAGGAAGGAAATTGACAAAGGACATGCAAAAACATGAAATAAATATACTGAATGAAAAAAAAAGAAACTAAAAAAAAAAAAAAGAATTACATGATAACAATGACTTATTTAGCTTAAACTGGTGTGAAGCCAATTGTTCATACATATCTCAGCTTACAATGGCACATGAGTGAATACAACTATGTCACTTCTTGATATTTTTTACTGATCTTATACTGAATAGTCCCATCCACTGATTCAGTCTAAAAGTTATAATTCAAAGTTAAGTACTGTGAGTGTTACCATATCAGTACATTAGTCACGCTCAGTTAGGTGTCAGGTCAGGTCACTGGCTAAGGAACTGTACTGTGTGGCTTGGCACATCGTTCTCTCACACTGGCACTTAGGACAGCATGGTTCAATGTTTATTCATGTCAACAAAACACTGAATGGCTTGATGCACAGACAGATGTTTCAAGACACAATTTATTGGCTTTGTGTTCAACTGTCAACATGATCAAACACTCACATGTATAATACAGTACAGTAGACCCTTCAGTAAAACAGACTTATCTCACCAGTACAAAGCTTTACAAGTATTTCCCATCAGTATGGTAAATGTACATCACCAATACAAAGTTTTATAAGTATTTCACTATCCTGAATCAAGTCCAGTGTTATTTCCCATTGAGATATTACACTTTATATGACAGGCGATGGTCTGTGATGCTGTTGGGGTTACTGTACTATTCTTCTTACATCCTCTTTGTTTACCACCATGGCAACTAGATCATTTGGTTCGCCATCCACTCGCTTGCTTGGTGAGTCAGGGTTCACAGGTTCTTCAGTCTGATTCAGCAAGCCTTCAGCACGAAGTTTTGAGGGTGACCTGTCTTGCTCTGCCTAGTCTTACTTCACTTGTCTTCTGTAACTACCTCCTCCTCCTGCGGCCTTTGTCTCATCATCCATCACTCCATAACACTCACCCTCTCACCCACACAATCACCAACGTTCACATCCTGAATGAGTCATATTCGCAGAGACTGGAGACTTTGTAGCACCTCTTCCTAAGCTATTTATTTTACACAGTACACCTCAGTATCCTCTTGTAGGTCTGCCTGGCTGAGCAAATCCACTGAAAACAAGCAAGCAGCCATCTTGCTGTGGCAGACAGGGTAATGCTAAGGTCAAAACAAGGTCCTTTTATGGTGAACTACAGGGAAATTGGGGAAGTAGAGCCCCCTAAAAATGAGCTGTATAAGAAGTAGTCTCAGCCTGGACTTTGAACGTTTGGTAAATGTGGCAGAGTTCCCCACATGGAGGTGTTGTGCAAATATTATCATAAAATAACATAAATACCACACACGACAATACTTAGGTGTAATATGCAAAAAAAAACACCAAGGGAGAAAGGTAACAAGGCCTCCTCTGCCATCCATAACACACTCCAATATTCCCCCATATCTCCTCCATTTCCATAACCCTCTCTGGCAGGAAATAACCGATCCAAAAGCAAAAAGTTCATTGCAGTTTTCCAGGTCGTCGTCCACATAACTGGTCCGAGTCTGTCCAAGATGCAACCTGCTATAGAAAACAATGCGGCACCACACTGTTAAAATACTGGAGTCTAACCATAAGGAGTGAGACCTCTACCTCAAATTGCAGTGTCTGTGAGTGAGTCAGTGCTTTGTAAAATTATACTATTGATACTATGCCATGTTCACTTTAACTTGGCCTAAATTTGTCATCTTTCCATCTTGAATGCTGAGATGTAGCAAGAGATTAACATTGGAATGTTGTGCTAGCCATAAAAAAGTGCTATAGATAGAATGTAGGGCAGTGATGTTGTCTTATTCTGCCACTGAGGTATGGGAATTCAGTGGCAAAAGGACGAGAATCTGGGCCAAGTTAAGGTGAGGGAACTATAGTGCTAGGAAGCAATACATGGCTCTATTTGTTAAGTCTTAATGAGGAATTAGTTGCAAATGCTGGCATTTTTGTGGTAATTCTGACAAAATATTTTGATCAAAGTGGCATTTAATTACTGAAAAGATGAAGCTAAAGACTTAAACTTGTAATATACAGTAGGTTAATGACAGTATAAACTATTCAAATATACTACAAATTATCCTTTCCAGAAATAATATGAATTGAAATATATAAGCAACAGTATATCCTCAATTTAAAACACCAGATAAGACACATAAGCATAAATAAATGAAGATAAATAACTACACTAATGATTTTCAACTGAGAGTGTACCGTACTTCAATGAACATTTTGGGAGTCACATGTGCAGCTGTTCAACAATATTATCAATTTAACAGTCATCAAAATAATTAAATCTACATAACACATCCTAATTCTTGTGTATTGAAGAAATGGTTTGGTCATTGTTACTTGTGCCTATCCTGCTAGTTTCTTATCTCCCACAACTCCTCATAGTTTATAGTGTCTTCTCTTTACATCCACTGACGCTATGGTTTAGCACTAACCTCACAAAGTACCCAAAATGTCCAAGCTCTTCCCACCAAGAGACAGAGCCATTCCCACAACACACAAGGAGTAGGATGTGTTTAAGTGGACCATCCTGTGTATTAGACAACTCATAAATTGATAAAAGGAGGATCTTATTTTATCATTATGTTGGAATATTTGATGTCCATTGCTTAAACTGAGGAATTACTGCATTACCAAAGCCATGTTATGTATCTACAATGCTGCGAGTGCTACTGTGCTGCTGGTGTAAGGGTGAGTATCAACGAGTGCCTCACCTGCCATGGGAAGGACCCAAAGCCTGCCTCTGTGCCGCCCACAATCCTGCGCTGGGCACTGAGACGGCTGCCCACACTCAGCCCACAACCTGTGATAGTAGTAACAGTTATAACCCCATGCTCATCTGAATGTGAACCCAGTGAACTGCAGACTGAAGCTGGCCTCTCCTGTATACCACTATCCTCCTTCAGGAGCAAAGGAAGGGAGCTGAGGGACATTTGTATAATCAGGCAACTCCACCAACCAGATACATCAGTGCCTCCACATGAAGGCATCCCTGAGCTGCAACCCCAGGATTATCTGAATAAAAATCCAGTGGACTGCAGACTGAAGTTGGCCTCTCCTGCATGCCACTATCCTCCTTTCGGGGAGACAGGGAGGGAGCTGAGGGATGTTTGTATTACCAGGCAGCTTCACCACCCAACAATATCAGTGCCACCACATGAAGGCATCCTCCTGCAGCACCCAACCTGCAATACAACGCCACTGCAGTCATTCAGTGCTGGGGAGGGATGCCTTTACACGGTGGCACTGATAAAACCTCTGCTGCTTCTATAAACATCTTTCAACTCCTTCCCCATCCTCTTCTATGTATGCTTCCAAATGCCGTCAGTTCCTTCCCTATCACTGAAAGAAAGATTGGACTGCAGGAAAAGGGCAACTTCAGTCTGCAGTCTACCAAGTTTACATCCTGATGAACCTAGAGCCACAGCAACAACTGCAGCCATTCTGTCAAAACTGCCCTGAAGGTTGGAACATAGAAGCTGGTGTTGACTGCAAGATACAGTACCTGTACTTCACATCAAGATCCTAACCCTTCTTCATTCAACAATGATATCATCCTCTTGGCCTCCACTACCTACATGCAAAATTTTCAGAATGTCAGGCTAACTCAAAAGTATGTTTGCAAAAAAAAAACTGATGTAACCTTCTCCATCCACCCATCATCTAATCCCCATCAGGAACTCAGAGGCCCAGGGTAAAGTTACTCAGTCCCAACATTTATGGCAAGGGTGGCCAGCCTCACCTGTCCCTGGGTGACAATAAACCTCAACTGCTCCTCACATAGAAACCCTTACAGGCTCTGTCTGGTTGGTATGCCTCAACCCACTAGACAACAAGGCATCATTTGGATATATGGTTACCACCCAGTGTAGCAAATGGTTTCCCAGGTTACAGGAAACTATATGGCTTTTCACTCAATGTAGAGTCACCTGAAGGCAGCACTACATCGAGTGAGTGGATGTTGAGTGCCCCCACCTACCACACTACAATTTTCTCAACTCGTAATAATTTTTCGTCTTACCATGATCGTTCCTGATGGGTCCGTAGTCCACCGGTGTGAGTCCAATAGGGTCCTGCCGATACGACTGGTGGCCTCGCTGACCTCGCTGTGTGGGGTAGCTGCAGCAGGCAAACAGAAAACCTCCACACCCGCCATCAATCAGCCCTCCCCGTAGCCAGCACATCAGGAAGAATTCACAGGACCCAGAGTAACACAGTGTTGGATCACCGAGGAAGAGTCGACGCGTGGCACTGGACAGGCCTGGGGAGTAAAAATGATCACTTTTAAATACACACACACACACACACACACACACAAATAATGCAATGTTCTCTCTCAAGGACTCCCCACACAGAGGTTGGCCATGGTGCAGCTGATGCATTCTATGGACTGGAAACTAAACTGGATGCTAAACCGTAAGCCAAAACCAGGTAGTCACTTCCAAACACTCTCTGGAAATTGTTAAGACAAAAGATATCCAAGAAGGTGAGATCTTTAACAATAAGCATCTCGGCTTGTGCTTTTAATTGTATGTGTGATTGAGTTACCAGCCTGAGAGTGATGGCTAGACTGTGTGGCTAGTTACCAAGCTTCTAGCCACATTTCCTTCTTTCCTGCCTGCCTTCCATTCTTACTTCCTGCATGCTTGCCTGCCTTCTTCCTTTCCTTCCTTTCTTCCTGCCTACCTCCTATTCATAAATTTAATATACCTTTCTTTCCTTCCATCCTTTCTTCCTGCCTACCTTCTATTGGTGAATTCAATGGATCTTTCCTTCCTTCCTTTCTTCCTGACTATCTTCCATTGATTAATTTAATATATCTTTCTTTCCTTCCTTCCTGCCTATCATCTATTGGTTAATCTGATATATCATTCTTTCCTTTCTTCCTTCCTTTCTTCCTGCCTACCTGCTACTGGTGAACCTAATGGATCTTTCTTTCCTTCCTTCCTTTCTTCCTGCCTAGCTTCTATTGGTGAATTTAATATATCTTTCTTTCCTTCCTTTCTATCTTCTACTGGTTAATTTAATGGCTCCTTCTTTCCTTCCTTCCTTTCTTCCTGCCTAGCTTCTCTCCATACATTTCATATACCTGACTCACCATACTCTGAGTTGCGTGATCCTGCTGGTGTGGCGGTGCGGGGGTTACGGCCAAGGGGCAGAGCACGGGGCCGGTCCAGGGGTCCACCGGGGCCCTCCAAGTCACCACCAAGTCTTAATTCCTCTTCCAGTTCAGCAATACCAGACCCGGCCAGACCCAGACGCTCCGCTATCTGTGTCGCCTGCAGTGCATCAAGGCTGAACCTGAGGAGAAAGGAAAAAATAAACCCCAGCTCATTGGAATGTGAATTTCCTTGCTGTTCCGACTACGAGGTTTGCAAAGACAGTGGTTGAGACAGTGGCAGCTAATCAATGAAGTGGTCTATCAGTTAAACACACACACACACACGAACGTACCTTGTGAGGATGCTGTTGAACTCTTCCTGTGTAATGGTGTCAGATGAGTTCACAATGTCCATCAAATCCTCTCCAAAACTCGGCCATGTAACACCGCTATCATCATCAGTGTTGTGTCTGTGTGTGCTGTGATGGCGTGAAGGGTGGTCCAGTGCGTTTAGGTCATTGCCAGAAACCAGACGGGAGAGGGTATCATTCAGGAGGATGTGCAAAGGGTCGACTGGGGATGGAACGAATGTGGGAGGAGGCGGGGGACCTGAATCAGAAGTGGGTGTAGGTGGGGGTGCATCATTGGGCGTAGGTGGGGGAGCTAAATCGACGGTGGAGGGAACAACTAATGCATTGAATGTGGGGGTGGGTGGGGGAGCTGGAATGAAGGTAGGAGGAGGAGGGGGCACTGCATTTAAGGTGGGAGTAGGTGGAGGCCCTACGTTGAAAGTAGTAGGGGGTGGGAGTGCTGTGTTTAAGGTAGGGGGAGGATGGGAAGCTGTTTTAGAGGTGAGGGTAGGTGGGGGAATAGGATCAAAGGTAAGGGGAGGAGGTGGTGCTGGACTGAAGGTGGGTGTGGGTGGGGGTGCCACATCAATGGTGGAAGGAGGGGGTGCTGTTTTGGAGGTAGGAGTAAGTGGAGGTATTACATCGAAAATGGGGTTGGGTGGGGGAGGTGTATTTAAAGTGGAGGTAGGTGGGGGCACTGGATTAAAGGTAGGGGGAGAAGGGGGCGGAGATGACGATACAAATTGATGAGACGTAGGCACTCTTGTAGGATCCCAGTTTTGGTGTGGCTGCGGCAGGTGTGGTGTATGTGTGGAGTGCGGCTGTGATGTGCGTGTGGAGTGTGGTTTAGGTGAGCGTGATATCCGTGTGGAGTGCGGTTTTGGCGACTGTGGTGTGCGTGAGGGGTGGAATTTAGGGGGATTTGGGTGTGGTGTAAGTGAGGAGCGAGATGTGTGGCGAGAGTGTGGCTGTGGTGTGCGGTGAGGCTGTGGTGGTGTGCGTGGGGAATATGGGAGTGTGGAAAGAGGGTGTGGAGTGTGTGTGGGGTTGGTGTGGGGTGTGTGGGTGAGTGTGGTGGAGGGGGCGGGGGTTGACACCAGAAGCAGCAGTACTGTGACTCCCACATACTGGGTCATGGCCAAGCTCCCGCCCGTCTGTGGAAAAAATAAAATAAAAAATAAAATAATGATACAAAATAAAGAGCTCACTACAAAACAAACATTGATTTCCCTATAACTACTACAATTACACCAGTTAACGCTGGGTGGTAACCATATAACCAACCCATATGTGTTCCCTACGTGTCAACAAACGGGTTGGTGGAGGGTTAGTGCCCCTTCCCATAAAACAACTGACTCAACGACAAACGGCCACCTCTTACAGTATCATGGCGTCTGACTTTACATAAACAGATAGATAGATAGATAGATAGAGATAAAGAGAGAAAGAGAGAGAGAGAGAGAGAGAGAGAGAGAGAGAGAGAGAGAGAGAGAGAGAGAGAGAGAGAGAGACAGAGAGAGAGAGGATTAAAAGCTGCGGAAACTAAGGAACTATCTGGCTTCTCTTCATCTGACAGAACAGGGCTATTCCCACCAAATGATTACTTTATTGTTACTGCATAAAATTGGCTCAGCACTAGTTGAGGGAGGAATACATCTCCTTGGTTACTAGTCAAATCATCCCTCCAATCACACTACATCTGGCTATACACTGAGCTGATAATGGGTTAGGGATCTTTGTTAGGTTAATGGGGCTATAGTGAGGACTGAAAGGGACGGAAATATGGAACTGTAATATCTTAGAAGAGGAGGAGGAGGAGGAGGAGGAGGAGGAGGAAAAGGAAGAAGAAGGTAAAAGCTCACTTGATGCGGGACCACCTGAAGGTTACTTATATCACTTAAATATCGACATAAAGTGCAAAATAAATCACTTATGGAAATGTGTTTGGAACTCTCCCTGACACTTACCATATTACGAAGTTGGTGCCGGCCGCTGCATCGACCTGGAGAAAGAAAGATGTTAGTATTAGAGACTGACTAGGAGAGAGAGAGAGAGAGAGAGAGAGAGAGAGAGAGAGACAGACAGACAGACAGAGAGCGTGTGTGTGTGTGTGTGTGTGTGTGTGTGTGTGGTGGAGGTATGGGTTAGAGAGACATATGAGAGACTGACTGGGAGAGTGTGTGTTAGTGAGATGGAAGGGGAGACTGAGAATGACATGGAGGAAGAGACTGACTGGGAGTGCATGTACGTGAGGTGGAGGAAGAGAACAATGATGAGGTGCATGGACAGGATGGAAAGATTGATAAGGGAAAAACTGACAAGGAGTGTATGTGAGTGAGTTGGAGGGGGAGAGGGGGTGACCGAGGATGAGATGAAGGGATGGTGTGGAGATGTGTAGGAGTAAGGGTAGTGTGAGTTGAAGATGGGACAGCGTGATGGTGGGGGACAGGGTTACATGGAGGCGATTGGTTTGTGGCCACCCCTTCCGGGAATAAGGCATTTGGTGATAGGCAGACAGACAGACATATAGCCTAGATACCACATACAGATAGACGGATATTGATAGAAAGACAGACTAATAGGTAGAGACTGTAGACAGATAAATAAAGTGAGAGACAGATACAGCATATAGAAAGATAGACAGATAGACAGACAGATAGATAGACAGATAGATAGATAGACAGATAGATAGATAGACAGATAGACAACTGGAGTGCATACCGTCTTTACCACCCCGTCCATGAGAGTGAATCTGAGAATATATGAGGCTGAATAATGCTTCTTGGGAAATGCCATTTATACTGCATTGTTACCTGTGCCCTGATTCACACACCTGCTGCTGAACAATGCAATACTACTGACCACACTACTACCACTACTGCTGCTGCTGTTACTACTACTACTACTGCTGCTGCTGCTACTATTACTGCTACTATTACTACTGCTGCTATTACTGCTACTACTACTGCTGCTGCTATTACTACCGGTACTACTACTGCTGCTGCTGCTATTACTGCTACTATACTACTGCTATTGCTGCTGCTATTACTGCTACTATACTACTGCTGCTACTACTACTACTACTACTACTACCACTACTACTACTACTGCTGCTGCTACTACTACTACTGCTGCTGCTATTACTGCTACTACTACTGCTGCTATTACTAGTACTACTACTACTACTGCTGCTGCTGCTTTTACTACTACTACTGCTATTACTATTACTACTACTGCTACTATTACTGCTGCTACCACCACCACCACTACGACTACCACTGGCATCACTACTACTACTCTCACTATCATCACCACCTCTCTCTCTCTCTCTCTCTCTCTCTCTGGTATACGTATACTAAGGGCAACAGTGTACATACCAGCCGTGTGGGTGTCCAGTCTCCACAACTCTGTAAAAAGTAAAAAAAATAATGTTAATACCAGCAAGACGCCTACCATACACTCCTCACACCTATATCTGTCTATCTATCTATCTATCTGTCTAAAACCAAACACCTTAATCCCGTCAGGAGTGGTCATAAACAAATCGTCTCCATGTCTCCCTGTTCCCTGCCATTTCACTGCCCACTCACCTGAATAAAATCGTCCACAGGTAATAAAATAACTATCTATCTATCTATCCATCTAAAACCAAACAACTATCTATCTATCTATCTATCTGAAACCAAATACTTTAATCCCGTAAGGAGTGGCCAGAGACAAATCGCCTCCATGTCGCCCTATTCCCTGCCATTTCGTTGCCCTCCTCTCACCTGTAGCAAATCATCCACAGGTAATAAAATAACTATCTATCTGTCTAAAACCAAACATCTTAATCCCGTCAGGAGTGGTCACAAACAAATCGCCTCCATGTCGCCCTGTTCCCTGCCATTTCACAGTCTTCTCACTGAATCAAATCATCCACAGGTAACAAAATAAATGCGTCTTAGGTTTCAAAATGCACACAATCTTCCCACCAACTTTCCTTTTCGCAGTGGCTGTTGTTTCCCCGACACTGCTCTCAACAATACAACTTTCTACAGCTCAGCACTCCCAGGTGACATTCATAAAACAGCTTAACCAATTATTTCCCCCAAACAAAATACTTAGTTCATTATTGACGCGTATTAAGTTTGGTTATAAATATGTGTGTATGTATGTGTGTATGTATGTATGTGTGTATGTATGTCCCTATGTATGTATGTATGTCCCTATGTATGTATGTATGGCCCTATGTATGTATGTGTCCCTATGTATGTATGTATGTATATATGTACCTATGTATGAATGTATGTATGTATGTATAGATATATTAACAGTACACACACATATTCACCGTCACTCTAATTGATCTGTATATCGCCTGGTGTGTGTATGGGTAAAGATAAATGCATAATCAAGCATTCTTATACCCGTACACGACTTAAACTCAAGAAGTGTATGGCCATGTGGAGAAGATGAAGAATAGGAAACTGACTAGGAGTGTAGCCTATGTGAGTGAGGTGGAAAAGGGACAGAGGAGGGGGAGACCAACGATGAGAAGGAGGGATGAGATGGAGAGGTATGTGAGAGAAGGTGATGTGAGCTGGGGGAAGGGCAGCCTGATACATGGAGGTGATTCGTTTGTGACCACCATCTTCCTTTTGGGAGATAGGAAGGGGACTGAGGGACGTTTGTATAGCCGGGCAGCTCCACCGCCCAGCCATATCGGTGCCACCACATGAGGGAGTCCCTCCAGCATCGTAAACATGCGTTGAAATCTTTTATAAATACCTTCTCAAGCGTCGCACTACGCCACAAACCAACTCATGGCGTCCCCGCCGTCATGGTCTACATAATTGTTTACTTCCCACGACACACGAAGAATAATGTCCCTGTCGTCATGGTAACGCCCAGGGTGTTTATTTACATCCACGATTCGCTACCAATGGCGTTCCCGTCGTCATGGTAACGCCTGCAGTTTGTTTACATTCCATGACGCGCCAAGAATGGCGTCCCAGTTGTCATGGTAACGCCGGCAGTTTGTTTA